>NC_047103.1:150769510-151097010 GCF_902500255.1 Thalassophryne amazonica | reverse complement strand
CAGCGCGCAAACCCGCTTTTGTGGGAAAGTCCACATAAACAACTCCAGCTCTTTATTTATCCTGTTTACATCCAGATGACACAAACCATGACAAAGTGCAAGCATTACATGAAGTCAGATGATTAGAGCACGATCTCTGCTTTTTTTTTTTTTCTTTTTTTTTTCTTCATGATCGCTGGGCCGTCTGAAGAGGAGGCACGCCAGCTCCGAGCATACAGAGGCAGGTGCACAGCCGATTCAATCAATGCTGTCTGCTGTGGGATCAATCAGATCAGAGGCTAAGAACGATGCTGCAGGCCCTGTGATAGTGAACAGGGAGGCTTTTATGAAGAAAACAGCAAAACGGAATTCGAAATTCTTCAGATACCGAGATGCACTTTGAGATTTTGGGGCTGAATAGCGGCGCGCATTATTTCTATTCTATGTTTTAAAGGACATGTCGCACTGAAATTAGAACATTTCCGAGTGTTTCTGACAGTGTTTCATAGAGGAAAGCGTCTCAGCGCGCACTTGAATGCTGCTAATGTTAAAAACAGAACCACAGATTAATTACAAAGTTTACATAAGTGTGATGTCGTGTTATGATGACTCGTTTTTAAGTGATAACTGTTAATTTTGATGCAGTCATGGTAAAAGCAGCCACTTTCCACTGTGCAAAAACTTAGTGCCCGTGCACATTACGCGAGTGCGGTACGTGCTGCTCCATTACAGAACAGCCTCATGTCAAGACAGACTCTCAAAGTAAAATAAAAATAAAGCCTACCAGCTCTACTGAGAAGAAGAAAAAAAAACCTGAACAGTCATCCACTTGTGATTTCCAAAGTCCGCTCCACCAAAAAAGTGTCATGGAGACATTCCACGTGCACACTCATGGCACGGCTAAAACAGTGACCAGCGACACAAATAGACTGAAAAAATTACGAGTTTTGGGGTGAAGTGTGTTCCCTCCTGTCTCTCTGTACAGCCTCTGTAAATTCAAACCTTCACTTTCAAATGAAAGCTCAGAAGCTTCATTATTGGACAAAGCAGTGTTTGTTTCACTGTCTGTCAGCCAGTGGGATGTTTCCGCTTTTCCTAAAATGTGAATCACATCCTGAGAAATGCCGACAAATGCAGAGTAATAAGACATTTTCCAGAAATGCACCTGCTGACTCGGGGAGGAAAGCTGGACCTTTTGTTTTTCTGTTTTTTTTTGTTTGTTTTGTTTTGTTTTGTTTTTTTATGTTTGACAATATAGAGAAGTGTCAAAATCTGAATCACAAGAACAAGGTGAGATTTAACACTCTGAAATGAATGCCCCCAGTCTGGTGATATTGTGACTTGGGAATTCAAACTTTCCAAATTGAAAATTATGCAGGTGAAAAGTGTAAAAAAAAGTCTAGAATGTCCTACATTTTAAATTGTCTTTCTGTACATTCTTTTTTCTTTCAGATAATTTTATTGCACATTGATAACATACAGTGTGTCAATGAAACACAAACATTTTAGATAAATTTAACTAATCAACAATTTAGCACAGAATCAGACCAGAAACAGTACTAAAACATTTTGATTTTTGTCTTTGGGCTTCAGGACACAAGGCCAGATTGGACCCCGAGTGGAAGCGTTGTGCGCAGTGATAGTATAATAATATTTGATACTGTTGACCATAAAATTTTATTACAGAGATTAGAGCATGCCATAGGTATTAAAGGCACTGCGCTGCGGTGGTTTGAATCATATTTATCTAATAGATTACAATTTGTTCATGTAAAAGGGGAATCTTCTTCACAGACTAAGGTTAATTATGGAGTTTCACAAGGTTCTGTGCTAGGACCAGTTTTATTCACTTTATACATGCTTCCCTTAGGCAGTATTATTAGACAGCATTGCTTAAATTTTCATTGTTACGCAGATGATACCCAGCTTTATCTATCCATGAAGCCAGAGGACACACACCAATTAGCTAAACTGCAGGATTGTCTTACAGACATAAAGACATGGATGACCTCTAATTTCCTGCTTTTAAACTCAGATAAAACTGAAGTTATTGTACTTGGCCCCACAAATCTTAGAAACATGGTGTCTAACCAGATCCTTACTCTGGATGGCATTACCCTGACCTCTAGTGATACTGTGAGAAATCTTGGAGTCATTTTTGATCAGGATATGTCATTCAATGCGCATATTAAACAAATATGTAGGACTGCTTTTTTGCATTTGTGCAATATCTCTAAAATTAGAAAGGTCTTGTCTCAGAGTGATGCTGAAAAAATAAATCATTCATTTATTTCCTCTAGGCTGGACTATTGTAATTCATTGTTATCAGGTTGTCCTAAAAGTTCCCTGAAAAGCCTTCAGTTAATTCAAAATGCTGCAGCTAGAGTACTGACAGGGACTAGAAGGAGAGAGCATATTTCACCCATATTGGCCTCTCTTCATTGGTTTCCTGTTAATTCTAGAATAGAATTTAAAATTCTTCTTCTTACTTATAAGGTTTTGAATAATCAGGTCCCATCTTATCTTAGGGACTTCATAGTACCTTATCACCCCAATAGAGCACTTCGCTCTCAGACTGCAGGCTTGCTTGTAGTTCCTAGGGTTTGTAAAAGTAGAATGGGAGGCAGAGCCTTCAGCTTTCAGGCTCCTCTCCTCTGGAACCAGCTCCCAATTCGGATCAGGGAGACAGACACCCTCTCTACTTTTAAGATTAGGCTTAAAACTTTCCTTTTTGCTAAAGCTTATAGTTAGGGCTGGATCAGGTGACCCTGAACCATCCCTTAGTTATGCTGCTATAGACTTAGACTGCTGGGGGGTTCCCATGCTGCACTGAGTGTTTCTTTCTCTTTTTGCTCTGTATGCACCACTCTGCATTTAATCATTAGTGATTGATCTTTGCTCCCCTCCACAGCATGTTTTTTTCCTGGTTCTCTCCCTCAGCCCCAACCAGTCCCAGCAGAAGACTGCCCCTCCCTGAGCCTGGTTCTGCTGGAGGTTTCTTCCTGTTAAAAGGGAGTTTTTCCTTCCCACTGTCACCAAGTGCTTGCTCACAGGGGGTCGTTTTGACCGTTGGGGTTTTTCCGTAATTATTGTATGGCTTTGCCTTACAATGTAAAGTGCCTTGGGGCAACTGTTTGTTGTGATTTGGCACTATATAAATAAAATTGATTTGATTTGATTTGATTTGATAGTTCCCAATAGCACCGGTATACTAAAAATTTCTAATCAGAACATTGAAAAGTTTGTCAAAACAATGCTATTTACTGCTTTTTATATAGGAATAAAATTATTATTGTGCAGACTTGAGTTTAGCCTTTTGGCCCGGCCCTCCACAATATATCCTGTTTCTCATTTTGCGCTTTGCAAAAAAATGAATTGCCCACCCCTGCTTTAATCTATAAATCAAAGTTTAGGCTTGAAACACATCAGTTGCATTGCAAGTGCAGCATGTTAACAGGTTGCAGCATGCAGAACGCCTGCACGAGGAAAGCATCTCAGATGAGTCTTGTGTTGCAGCTGTGTTGTGTTGCAGATCAGTGTCTTTCTTTTTTCGTTTTTTTTTTTTTTTTTTTTTTTTTTTTTACACGTGATGCAAACAACACACAGAAAAAAAAAACAGTTAAAAGATCTGGAGGCAGTCGTATTTACATTACATGGACAGGGTCTGGATTATAAATCTAAAAAAGCAAAAGTTGTTGGTTCAGATAGGTCTACATGTATTTATATACTCTCGAGGAGGGGCTGTAAAGTGATAAACTGGTAAGATTAGCTGCATGTGCCAGTTTTTTTTTAGAAAAGAAGTGCACAAAAAAGTAAGCCTGTCAATGGTTTGTAAAATAATTTGCAAAAAACAGTTACTCCACAGAAGATGGAGGGTGTGGGGGAAGCCATCATCAAAGACAAACAATGTGGAAAGATTGAGCTCCCTGTAGCATCAACACAACAGAAACCCATCTGAAACACTCCCCACTAACAAGTACAAACACACGCCTGAGCCGCAGCCGTTCAGTAGCTCAGCTGCCCCACACACACACACACACACGCACGGTTCAAAACGGGTGTCAGACTGTATAAATATTCAGTTGGTATGTTTTGTGCCATTTACTGATATGTAATTTCAAAGTCATGACTCTGAGAATACAATAAAAAGTTTCTGTTTGTGTAAATAGTGGTTTTGTTTGTTTTGCATTGGATTGATGTCTGGATTGCAGAGAATAAGATTTGCTTTTTAAAAATGCTTTATTTTTGGCTGTATCTTTGGTCAGAATATACGGTAACATGAAGTATTATTTTCTTAAAGCAGTTTCACAGTTATTTTACAAGATTGAAAAAGCCGAAAGGGAAGTTTTGTATAATCTTCAGACATGTCTGTTTTCAGGTGGTGGCTGAGAAATGAATAGTTAATCGTGTGTTTAATTCATCTCATCCGTTGTCAAATAATGGATTATGAATGCAAACAATGGTTTGTTTGTGTTGCAGGCTGATGTACAGGGGATCAACAATAAATCCTACATTGTGTTTGGGATCATTCTGTTCTTCTGGGAGCTGCTACCCACCAGTTTAGTGGTGGTTTTCTTTAGAGTCCAGAGACCAAACCAAAACCTGGTAAAGTACTGTTTCACTTTTGGGCATCACATCTGGAAAACACCATGAGGCGTGCGTTTTTACAATTTTAATGGTGCAGACTGATTATCCTTTAGTGTTGATGGGGAATCAGATCCAGCTGACACAGTCAGCGTTGATATATTGGAGATTTTGCACCAGAGGGACTTTTTCATAGTTCTGAGAACTTTGGGACAACTACATTTTGAAGAGGAGCTTCAGGATAGCAATATAAAAAGAATAGTTTGCACCATCTGCCATGCTTAGTTACCATGTTACAGGTTAATATGTCATATCATAGAATCCAATGAATGTTGACCTTGTTTGACCATTATTTTAGAGACCAAGCATTTAACACGGTCAGAAACTATTCCATTTATTATATCTGTCACTTTTGACCAACTTTTGACAATTTGAAATTGATCTTTGTCAACATATTTGCTGTTTTTATCCCATAACTCCGTAACATTTTATGCTAGATAGTCCAGAATATACCTTTTTGGAATCATTATGATCAGGCAAATACGGTGCATCTGGAAAGTATTCACAGCGCTTCACTTTTTCCACATTTTGTTATGTTACGGCCTTATTCCAAAATGGATGAAATCTTTTTTCCCTCAAAATTCTGCACACAATACCCCATAATGACAATGTAAAAAGTTTATTTTATATATATATATATATATATATATATATATATATATATATATATATATATATATATATATATATCTTTCTCTCTCTTTTTTCAGACTCCAGGGGGCATGATCAACAGCCACAGTTTCAGCTCCAGGGCTTATTTTTTTGACAACCCCCGGAGATACGATAGTGACGACGACCTGTCCAGAAGCACTAACAGTCGGAATGACCGTTCAAGGTGGGTGCAGGACTCCAGGGCTCGACAGTAATGCTTGGCCTCTTGACATTGGCAAGTGAACGTTGTTTTCGGATTAGTGCTCCATGCCCACGTCTCACCTAACGTGGCATTTAGAAGGAATTCTGGTCAAAAATCAACATATTTCAGTGATGTTCTTGGGGCGGCAGAAGTGTTTTTCTGGTCAACTGATTTAGGATAAATCAAGTCAACTTCATTTGTCAATTTGACAATGCATAGAGACATATTGAGAAGTGAAGTGTCATTACTCTCAACAACACAGAGTCTTCCTTATGTGCAAGAGCTATCACAGTGGTAAGAGTATAAAGTAAATATATACGAGGTCTGTCAATAAAGTATAGGTCCTTTTTATTTTTTAAAAAACTATATGGATTTCATTCATATGTTTTTACGTCAGACATGCTTGAACCCTCGTGCACCAAACAAACAAAGAAAGCGCCAGTCTATCAGCAACTTCTCAGACAAAGGAATTGTGACGAGGGGCTGGACGACTCCTCCCACAAGAAGTGCTCACAGATGCATGACGTCACCGACAGGCGTGGAAAAACTCACGCATGCGCACGAGGGTTCAAGCATGTCTGACGTAAAAACATATGAATGAAATCCATATAGTTTTGAAAAAAATAAAAAGGACCTATACTTTATTGACAGCCCTCGTAAATACGGTAGACAGTAGAATGTGATCAGTGAGGTACCTGGCAGTGGCAGTATGGCTTGTGCCAATTGAGCCGTGATTCAACATTGGTGAGCGAATTCAAACTAATTTAAAGTGCATGTAGTGCATAAGTAGTCCTTGCAGATATGTTCAGGGTTTAGGCCCGGTGACACGGAGCATGTCTGGATTCACGCACTAGTGCGACCTGTGTCATGCTGGAGAGTAAACTCATCATTTAACAGGTGCAGACAGGATGCAAGGGGGCACCAGTGCGTGCTATTGTGCACAGAGAATTTTGAAATGTTCAAAAAATCCTTCACACACAAATGGCGTGCTACGTGGCGCGACGTAATTGCCAACACGACGTGTAGCTCATCAAGTCAAATAAAGACGAGGTGAACAGAGTGAGTGGTGACGTTGGCGGATCCCATCAGAGCGCAGCTTGTCTGAACGATTATAACAAGAAGTTAAATCTGTTATAAACATACTTTAACAGCTGCACACAAGAAGGAAAGAACACGCAACTCTTTTACCAAGCCATGACAATGTAAACATGACAAATAATGACCTTTTTAGAGGGCTCCAAATGCTTCCTGCAGCTTTATATGTGCGCGCGTGCAAACGGCTGCAGCTGAAGGCTCCTCTGTGATTCAGGAAGCGATTAGAGGTGTTTTCAGCACCCAGTTTGCAGAAAAAATGATTAATACACCACAAAATAGTTATTTTATATACATATGACGTCTTGCGCAGAGCATGTGGCAGGCGGTAGAACAAAGAAGAGCGTCCAGCTGGGAACACATCGGGTGGGATCATCACGACGACGTGCATGCAAGTCAGGTGGGTGTTAGAAGTAAAGGGGGTTTTACACGAGCATGTTTTTGATTCATGCAACAGCTCAACCTGTGTCGTGCTGGAGAGTAAACTCGTCTTTAACGGGTGCAGACAGGACGCCAGAGGGGCGCCGATGCATGCTATTGCACACAGAGAATTTTGAAATGTTCAAAAAAATCTTTCACGCACAAATGTCGTGCTATGTGGCGCGATCTAATCTCCAGCACGACGTGCAGCTCGTCAAGTGGAGTAAACGAAGTGAACAGGGCGAGTGGTGATGTCAGCGGATCGCAACAGAGCGCAGCTCGTCTGAACAATTATAACAAGAAGTTAAATCTGTTATAAACATAAAAATAAATACTTTAACAGCTGCAGACATGAAGGAAAAACACGCAACTGTTTTATCAAGCCATGACGATGTAAACAAGACAAATAATTGCCTTTTGAGACGGCTCAAAATGCTTTCTGCAGCTCGTTAGGCGCGCACGCAAATGGTGCCGGCTGCAGCCTCCTCTGTGATTCAGGACGTGATTAGAGCCGTTTTCAACGGCCAATTTGCAGAAAAAAAAAGATTAATCCACCACGAAATAATTATTTTATATACGCAGCGTCCAGCACAGAGCGCGTGGCAGCCGGTAGAACAAAGAACGGCGTCCACCTGTGAACACAGCGGGTGGGATCATCATGACACAGGTCGTGCTGTTGTGTGAAGCAAAGGCATGCTCGTGTAAGAAGTCAGTCTCTGTGTCAGGATGCAGAGTTTGAGGTAGTTGAGAGCAGGGAGGTAGTTGAGAGCTCTGACAGCCTGGTGAGTGAATCTGTGAGTGAGAAGAAACCAGATTCTCTAAATTCGTGCCCATTTCCCCCTCACTTCGTCTTGTATGCTGTCAGTGAGCAGGCACATGCAACTCAGCAGAGAGCACAAATGTTTTAGAAGTATGTCATCACACTGCGCCACATTAAATACACAAAACTCCTCTATTTTAATCACACGCATCAACAGCATTTGTTGTTTCAGAGTATTGATGATGCAAAAATAATAGGCAGCGCTCCAAAGGTGATTAATAGGTCGGGCATTTGTTTTTTTCAAACCGTGTGCAGACCTGGCACCTAAACGAGGGAGGCTCATATTCAAGGCAAGCTAGTATTAACAAAATGCAGCTTGCTGCCTGCTCTGTAATTTAAAAATTTTACACATATTCCTGGGTGTGGTGAACCAAAGACAACAACTTTACATCTGTCATGTAGCGTCGAGCTGGACGTTCTCAATGTCTTATAATCGGCTTACCTTGCCATAGTTTTGACTTTTTAAACGTGATTCCTTCCTGGATGGTGATGATTTCTTCATCTGGAGTAGGTTTCATGATTTTTTTTTCTTCCTCTTCCGGCTGCTACAGGCCAGCGATGAGGGCTTTGTCACTGCGGATGATTCCTGACGATTCATAGTTTTTGGATCTGACCTTTAAGATCCTTACTGCTGGTTCAGATTGGGCTGGATGTTATACATTTGCTAACTGAATCAACTATTTGTGAAAATTAGAACAGGCTGTACTGCCAAAATACCTGCCTGCATTCAGTGAGTATTTGCAGAGCTAGGATTACTGAGCTGCATAAAATGAAATTACCTTTGACGGACATTCTCTCTTTCTCTCTCAGCCTTCTGTCCTCCACCCCTCAGCTGGGCACATCAAGCTGGTACGGCTCCATTCAACATAGTGGGACAGTGCCAGCAGGAGTGGCATCAGTCCAGTCGCCGTCTTCCACGGCACCCCTCCTCTTTGCTTACGGAAACATACAGAGTCACCACAACTGTTACTCCACCCCACAGAACAACTACCAGCACCATCATCACACTAACTACTATTCTACACCACAGAATTTTTACTGTGGTTCACAGACCTATTTCTGCACCCCACAGAATTAACCGGCCCATTTGTACAGTGAGCGGCTGAGAGACAAACTGATTAATAATAATCCATATTGTGGTCTCTGTGGATAGAAGCTCAGGCTTTTCATCTCCATTTTTGCTTCTTCAGCTGTATCAAAGCAGGTACTCGTGAGTCATCACGTTCAGGAGAAATCTTGTTGTTGTGCTGTTTTTGTCTATTTTGAGGGCATTTACATCTTTAAATGCAGTGATGAATGTTTACCAGATTCCCGCTATTTTTACAGGGCATTATTCAGTTGACACAATTGACTGCTGATGGGCTGTATTAAATAAAAGAGTTAGCATTAGCACATGCGGTCACATGCTAACTGTGGTTTATGCTAACCGCATATGCTAACTCTAAAACTGCTCATCAGCCATCAAATGTGGCATGTCAACATAAAGTCCAGCACAAATAGCAATTCATTCCACATTCAGGAATCTGGGAATTTCTGGAAAACTTTCAGCACTTTAAATGGCATTTTTAGACCAGAGTAAAGTCACTCACGGGCTGTAGACCAGCACTAATATGACTGAAAAAGTGAAAACGGCAAGACCAAACATGGTCGGGTCAGATTAATTGAGATTTCTGAGACTGCAATCAATGGGAGCTAATCAATGGTATCATTATGCTTTCCAGCATTTCTTTGCAAATATGGTTCAATTCCTGTGCTATGGAAGCTACAGGATGATGTGCTAACTACAGTTCTCTGAAAGCTAAGTAAGCTAAATTGGCTTCCTGAGCCATTGTGGACAATTCCAAAAAAGGCAGTGGTCTGTCAGTCAGCAGCTAATATTGGAATCCAACAATTGCTTGGTTAACTGTTTATATTGGGTGTAACACTTTTGTATGGAACTCAGTTGTAAGAATTCTGATTTTTGTAAAATCTTAAAAACTGTTATTTCAGTTTCAACATAGAATAGAAAAAGCAACAACAGCACCAACATGCTGAAAGGCTTATACATTGACTAAAAACAAGTGATGTGAGCAAATTATAAATCATCTGGTAAAAGTAAAATATTTAAAAAAAATTCTACCCATTGTCGATGAGGTAATGTTGTCTTGTGGGTGACAGATTATTATTTTAAACAGTGTTTGTTTGTGTTGATGCTATAGCGATAGATGAGCAAATCGCACAAACTAGCTTATGCCTTCACAATGAAAGCAGCATTCACTGTGTATTTGTTCAGTATTACCAATATTTACTTCTTGATTATTGAGTTGTTAAAAAAAAAACTTGATACGACTTTAAAATAATTGGAAAATCTTTCTTAGTTTTATCTGTAGTATGCTTAGGGTGACAGCTAGCTAGCTATTACAAATATGTATTGAGTATAGAGTCTGTTTAGCTTCTATACTCAATACGAGAACTAAATATGCAGCTTTGAGAACGTTCAATTTTTAATGGTATTGATGTTAAAGAAAATGTGGGGTGAAAACAGCCAAATCAAGACTCTGCTAACTTTTAAAAAGTACACAATAAAGCCATTAAAAAGTGGAAAACTAGACAACAGAGCGCACAGCCATGTGGTCAGTTTACATAGACATCATAGATAAGAATCTGATGGCAATATTGAGTTTTCCATATTTTTTTGTTTTATGAAGCAGAATGATTGTACAACAAGCATCTTTAAAGCAAAATCAGAATTTGTTGCATAAATTTTAATGTAGTTTTAGTTTTCTGAAGCCAACATGGTGAAAATGTCCAAAATTTGTTCTGTTTATAACATTAAAAAGATATTTTGGAGACTTTCGGCACCAGTGCTGTTTAAAGCACTGGTGCTGAAAGTCTCCATATTATCTTTTTAATGTATTATAAATAGAACTAATGACAGCTTGTAGCGGTTCTGTGCCAACAGAATAATGATTTGTTGACAGCACTCAGTGAATTGACCAATAGTCTTGTGGTTAACAGTGGTTAATTTATCCTTAGTAGAGTGCTGTTTCACTAATGTACAGATAACATGGAAATTGTTGGCTGAGATTCAGAAAAATTACAGTTAAGCCTCAGTGCACATCTCAACTCCTTAATCCAAGCCCTACGTCTCCACCGGCTTCTTCAAAATCCATTTATCTCTTTGACATATCCTTAAACAAATACAGCTAATCACATGAGCATAATTGAATGAACTTTGTCTGCATCACTGTCAATCCTTTGGCCATTGTTGTGTAAAATCAATCAGATTTTACTTGAAATGTTGCAATAAGTGCTCATTTTAATCATTATACACTGTCACAATATTTCAATGTCAAGAAGAAATCAATAAAATAGAAAATAGCTCCTATGCAGGCTGCAAAGGTCTCACCATTCTGACCAAAATCTCTTCATGCAATCTAATATTGTACAAGCTGTGAGGCAACAATTTGCACTTCTACTAGAAACATTTTAATTTAGAAAATAAAATCTTTGGGCCTGAATGTACAATATGCAACAGAAATGAGTGTGACTCTATGCAATCACTGAAATGCCAAATGTTTGAAAATTCTATCCCATCTCAATTACTGCATTTTGTCTGTTAATCATAGTTTAGAACGGCTATATTGAAAACACAGTTCCCAGAATATGAACACAAAATGTCTTTTTATAGCTATAGTGTGTAGGATTTACTGTCATCTAGTGGTGAAGTTGCAGATTGCATTATGCCAGTCACATTTCCTTTAACATTTTTTCTTCTTTGGCAATTGGGAGTCATGCAATATGGTGGTGCAACATCAATGAAGAGCACCCCCCCCCCCCCCCCCCCCCCCAGAGGCCACCATGTTGCACTGCCATGTTAATACAGTAGCCCATAACAGTAACATACTTTCTCGGCCTTTTGCACCATAGCCTTTTGCAACATAGCCAAAAGACTGGGGGGAAAAAAGAAGAGGACTCGGTGGTTGCTCCCCTATGCACCGCGTGCTGGATGCTAGTGCAGGCTAGCAAGTTTGAGAACCTTTATTTTTGTCAAATGGAGGATCATACATATCAGTTATCACAAGAAAAGGCACCAAAGAAGAAAAACTTGAAGGGCAAAGAAAAAAAAAATCACAAGTGATGACTTCATGCAATCTGCAACCTCTCCACTAGATGACACTAAACCGTGCACACTGTAGCTTTAAGAAGTAATACAGTTTTGAATTATTTGGTATTTAAGTGATGATGTTGCACGGGACATGCTCACTTGTGTTGTATACTGTCGGGCTTCATCTCATACCATGCTTTCTTTATTAATCTCTATTTTATATTTTATGTCATGGTTCTTTGGGAAACTATCAATGTGCCATCACCTTACATCATATCTAATAGTTTTATTTCTTCTTCAAAAAAAAAAAAAAATTTGCACAAGAAATAATTTATGTTGTCTGTTTAATCTTTTTGCTAATCACTATGCGTCTGTGAGCTTAAATTTTTCACTTTAAATTGATTTTTTTTTCCGTTAATTTTTGTTTTTCCTTGATTATTACTGTCTGAAAGACTGTTTATTTTTTCCACTCTCCCTCACTTTTTTTTTTTAATTTCCAACAATGTGGCATTTTATGGCAATTTACTCTTGTATTAATCTGTGATATGACTTTATTTTCATGTAAGGAAATAAAAAGGTTAAATTACAGTTGTTGCAGCGTACAAGCGCGCGATAAGGATCCGCTTTCAGGACGTCACTGCTCATATCAAATCATTACTGAGAACATGTTAAAAACGTAACAGACGAAGTGACGTTCACATTCCCAGTGCATGTTTCTGCTTCAGAATGGGCAAGGAACTTAGTGTCATATTTTATTTTGTGTAGAAATGTAATTTTGTTGATCTGCTTTGTGAAGGCGATGATAATTCTTTTTATCTGCGGCCGTATTGAATGTAACCTCGTGTGCGACGGATCACTAACCATGTGAGAAAAGCACTACCGTGTTGAAATAAATAAAGGCCTCCTGCACTGTTTTTAAGACAACATGACTCGTCCCCATGTATCGCGTAAATAAGTTGTGATTATCCTCTGTGTGTTTGTTGACGCTATTGGTGCACCTTTGGTAGCAATTACAGACTCAAGTCTTCTTGAATATGATGCCACAAACTTGGTGCACCTATCTTTGGGCAGTTTTGCTCATTCCTTTTTGCAGCACCTCACAAGCGATGTTCAGTCGGATTCAAGTCTGGGCTCTGGTTGCGCCACTCAAGGACATTCACAGAGTTGTCCTCAAGACCCTCCTTTGATATCTTGGCTGCGTGCTTAGGGTCATTGTCCTGCTGAAAGATGAACCATTGCCCCAGTCTGAGGTCAAGAGCGCTCTGGAGCAGGTTTTCATCCAGGATGTCTCTGTACTTTGCTGCATTCATCTTTCTCTCAATCCTGACTAGTCTCCCAGTTCCTGCTGCTGAAAAACATCCCCACAGCATGATGCTGCCACCACCATGCTTCACTGTAGGGATGGAGCCTGGTTTCCTCAAACATGGCATCTGTTCTCTCAGATCCATTGAAACTGCTTGAAAACGCTGTATTATACAGTAGTGTTCAGAATAATAGTAGTACTATGTGACTAAAAAGATTAATCCAGGTTTTGAGTATATTTCTTATTGTTACATGGGAAACAAGGTACCAGTAGATTCTCACAAATCCAACAAGACCAAGCATTCATGATATGCACACTCTTAAGGCTATGAAATTGGGCTATTAGTAAAAAAAAAAAAAGTAGAAAAGGGGGTGTTCACAATAATAGTAGTGTGGCATTCAGTCAGTCAGTTCGCCAATTTTGTGGAACAAACAGGTGTGAATCAGGTGTCCCCTATTTAAGGATGAAGCCAGCACCTGTTGAAATGCTTTAATTTTTGAAAGCCTGAGGAAAATGGGACGTTCAAGACTTTGTCCAGAAGAACAGCGCAGTTTGATTAAAAAGTTGATTGGAGAGGGGAAAACTTATACGCAGGTGCAAAAGATTATAGGCTGTTCATCTACAATGATCTCCAGTGCTTTAAAATGGACAAAAAAACAGAGACATGTGGAAGAAAACGGAAAACAACCATCAAAATGGATAGAAGAATAACCAGAATGGCAAAGGCTCACCCATTGATCAGCTCCAGGATGATCAAAGACAGTCTGGAGTTACCTGTAAGTGCTGTGACAGAAGATGCCTGTGTGAAGCTAATTTATTTGCAAGAATCCCCCGCAAAGTCCCTCTGTTAAATAAAAGACATGTGCAGAAGAGGTTACAATTTGCCAAAGAACACATTAACTGGCCTAAAGAGAAATGGAGGAGTATTTTGTGGACTGATGAGTAAAACTGTTCTTTTTGGGTCCAAGAGCCACAGACAGTTTGTGAGATGACCCCCAAACTCTGAATTCAAGCCACAGTTCACAGTGAAGACAGTGAAGCATGGTGGCGCAAGCATCATGATATGGACATGTTTCTCCTACTATGGTGTTGGGCCTATATATCACATACCAGGTATCATGGATCAGTTTGGATATGTCAAAATACTTGAAGAGGTCATGTTGTCTTATGGTGAAGAGGACATGCCCTTGAAATGGGTGTTTTTCAACAAGCCAATGACCCCAAGCACACTAGTAAACGAGCAAAATCTTGGTTCCAAACCAGCAAAATTAATGCCTCGCAGATGTGAAGAAATCATGAAAAACTGTGGTTATACAACTAAATATTAGTTTAGTGATTCACAGGATTTCTAAAAAAAAGCAGTTTGAACATAATAGTTTTGAGTTTGTAGCATCAACAGCAGATGCTACTATTATTGTGAACACCCCCTTTTCTACTTTTTTTTTTAACTAATAGACCAATTTCATAGCCTTAAGAATGTGCATATCATGAATGCTTGGTCTTGTTGGATTTGTGAGAATCTACTGAATCTACTGGTACCTTGTTTCCCATGTAACAATAAGAAATATACTCAAAACCTGGATTAATCTTTTTAGTCACATAGCACTACTATTATTCTGAACACTACTGTATATACCAGGTCTACCTATATGTGGCACTGTTAACGTATCCACACACACACAAAAAAAAGGAGAAGAAGGTGGGGAGTTCATCAATGTAGCAACAGAAGCTATAACTTCACAAAGCGGCACACAGAGTAAATAAAGTCTTTTAATCTGACCTGTTGTGTGGATTCATCATCACAGCTGAAAACGTCTCCACATGTCACCCTTGTTTTGGAAGATGACGTCTGGAAATGCATTAATTCCTTATGGACATTATTTGTGAATAAATTAAGGGTTTAGTGCACTTGGGTTCAGTGAGGTAAGTTCCTGGTTCAAACCTCACCCCTGCCACATTTCTCTCTGTAATGTGGAGTTGCGTCAGGAAGGGCATCCGGTGTAAAACTTGTGCCAAATCAACATGTAGATCATTGTATCTGCTGTGGCAACCCCGAGTGAAAACAGGTAGCAGCTAAAGAAGTCCCTCAGTATTTTTTTAAAATAAATTTGCAAAAATAAAAAAACAAAAAATGTTTTTCATGTTATTGTGGGGTGTTGTGAGTGAAGTTTTGAGGGCAAGGATGAACTCCCCACTTCCTTCTCCATTTTTTTTGTGGATGTGTTACAGCACCACATATAGGTAGGACTGGCATATGCACTACAGAATTTTTAAGTAGCTTCAATGGATCTGTGAGAACGGATCAAATCTAGGCAATGACCCTAAGCACACAGCCAAGATATCAAAGGAGTGGCTTCAGGACAACTCTGTGAATGTCCTTGAGTGGCCCAGCCAGAGCCCAGACCTGAATCCGACTGAACATCTCTGGAGAGATCTGAAAATGGTTGCGCACCGATACTCTTCATACAACCTGATGGAGCTTGAGAGGTGCTGCATAGAGGAATGGGCTACGTGCTCAAAGACAGGTGGACCAAGCTTGTGGCATCATATCATCACCTTCCTAAAATAATAGCCTAAGTCATGTTTTGGAAAATATGACTTATGCCATTATTTTAGGAAGATGACATTATTTAAGAAGACTTGAGGCTGTAGTTGCTGCCAATGGAGCATCAACAAAGTATTGAGCAAAAGGTGTGAATGCTTATGTACATGTGATTTCTTAGTTTTTAATTTTTAATACATTTGCCAAAAAAAAAAATTATGTTGTTGTTATGGGGTGTTGTGGGTAGAATTTTGAGGGGGAAAAAATTTACTCCATTTTTGAATAAGGCTGTAAACAAGTAACAAAATGTGGAAAAAGTGAAGTGCTGGGAATACTTTCCGGATGCACGGTACAGTTAGACATTGTTTTTCTTGTTAGTCCATGGCTCAGTGGGGGTGCAATGAAATGAAATTTGTTGGATCTAGTTATTCTATTTGCACGTTCAGAAGTGGCTGGAAATTTGTTAAAGCAAGGCAGAATAAAATAAATAATTCAAGATTTGTAATGTTTTTAATTATTTAAGAGCCACAACTTGACCCAAATTAATTTAAATAAGTTGCATTCTTCATATTTCATTATTTTTTTAATATTTCATGTCATTTATTATATATTAGTTATAAATAATGTTAAAAACTAATTGATATGTTCAGAAATCTACACACAGTGTCTGTAGTCTGAGCCTCAGAGAGCTGATCAGACACTTTAACACCGTGAGACAGAATGCAAATGTTGGCTATAGTTTTGTTAAATGTTTGTCATTGGCATCAGATGAATTTACTCTGCAGCACGTTTATTTATTTATTTATTTATTTATATTTTTGAATAGTCGTGTGTTCTTGGTCTAACTTCATATCTCCTCTGGAAGGCCATGATGCATACTGTTCTTTGCTCAACAGGCTACACAGACAAAATGTTGTGTGGGCCGCTGAAGAGGAGGTACTGCTGGCCCACTACCACCAGAGGGCGCCCTGCTTGGAGTGCGGGCTCCAAACACGAGAGGGCGCCAGACCCAGAGGAAGTGACAGCTGTCACTCATCACACCAGCTGTCACTCATCTACACCAGTACTTAAGCCGGACTGCAACTCCACCTCCCCGCCGAGAAATCGACTACCGAGAGGTATTTTCTCTGCTATCTGACACTTTGTGTGTACTAAACCAGATCTCACTTGCAGCCTTATTCTGGTGGACGTTGCCTTATCCGGGACTTCGGCGTGTGGCGTGACGACGACGACTGCGCCACACTCTCTGAACAGATAAGTGGTTAGACAAGAGCTGCACGAGTGTGTGATTCGGAGGTGGAGGTTCTCCTCCTGACTGTGTACAGACTGTGGACCACTGAGTGTAAGGACTTACACTCATTCATCTTGTCTCTGCTTTTTGCCAGCAGTACCAGGGTCGACAGCCGAAGACAGAGGTCACCTGGGGACTCGGGACTTGGCGGCTCCGGTGTTCTTCAGACCGTTGGTGGTGGAGGCCGTGTGGGACGCGGCCTCTCTCTCTCGTCGGGGTCTTCTATCTTCGAGCCTGCCCACACGTCACCTGGTGTTAATTGACTTTACAAATTCTGTGTGTTACATTGTGTGTTGTCACAACATTAAATTGTTACCTTTTGGCTTACTCATTGTTCGTTCATTTGCGCCCCCTGTTGTGGGTCCGTGCTACGACACCTTCCCAACACAAAACACAGTTTTACTTTTAGACATACCTTTCAGATAACAACGTAAGCAGTCACCATATATCAATGTCAAATGCAAAGAGGCTGGCCGAGCGCAGGCTTAAAATGCAGGTGAGCTCAGAGGTCGGGGATCTTGTTAGCAGCGGTGCATGTGATGTCTGTTTTCAAAGATCCCAGCACTGCAGTGGTGACTCTTTTGTTCAATGTGGGCATCTCTTTAATACAGCATCTGGTTTTCTAAGTCTGTCTCCTGTCAATATTTGAGTCTTAAGTTCGCTCACTACATAAAATTATCGGGATGGGGATCTCAGGCAGAAAATCCCCAACACGTGTAATGTAATTAGTGCCATTGTCTTCTTAAATGTGCAGTCAAAGACAAATGTTTTGGCTGCTAGTTTGTAAGAAAAATGCAAGTTAACTTTCTGGAGGCTGGTATCCACTCTAGTGGCCAAGATCCATGGTCCAACACACGGCAGGATGACCCACCGACCCCCTCCTGCAGACAGGAGACGGAGGAGAAGAAACAACAAAATGGAGGAAATGGTATTTTAAAAACTGATTTTTGAATGTTTGGAATGCGCAGACATCCTGCTTATTCCCAAATGCACCCGCGGTACATTTTTACCCGAGGCCAAATTATGGCAATCGGGTATTACGAACAGTTTCTATCTGTCCATCCGTCCGACCGTCTGTCTGTCTGTGCTCAACATAGGTCCAGTCCTACTCCTGCCAGGATCTTCAAATTCACAGGGAACATTGTTGGGACACAGACCTTGGACAACATTTCAAAGATGGCTAATCTTGACCTATTTCCAGAGGTCAAAAGGTCACATTGTTTCCTATTTTTATTCTCATACGGCTGAATGGATTTTAACATTGTGTTGCATTCAGCCTTGATGATTTTGTGACAGTGGCGGCTCCAGAGGTTTTTTCTGTAGGTGCTTTGGGGGGAGGGGCATTTTTGTGAGGGTGCTATGAAATAAGGCCTTGTGTGTCATGATGGCTTTCTGCTGCACCTCTGCCACGTTCATCACGGCACACATAGCCACGTTCTCATCTGTGCCAGTCACAAGCGACCTACAGAATGAACAAAATCACACACAAAACTAAGCTACTGTTCAATAGAAATATCCACAGACCTGCACATGTAACCTGCAGCCTGAAGGGGAAAAAAGCCAACAGCAGGCAGAGGAGAAAATCTTTCACCGATCATTGATGTCTTCATAACAGCACAATGTGCCTGTTGTTGTTGTTGTTGTTGAGAGTAAAAGCAAAAGTGTTTTGGTCGCTGTCCAGGGCCTGTGTTCTCTGAGGGTTCATTGTCAGGTCACTGGTATGCTCTTCCCCACTGCTGTTCCTCAGGTAGTTCTTTAGACGACGCAGATTTCACTTCTTTCCAGTTCCACTCGTGGAACCGATCCATTTCAACTTGAAACCGACAACACACACGACAGTACAGCGACATCATCATGACATCATCGACTGTGAAGTCATTGAACGTCATGTTCACACATATGAAGAATTAGGTCAAAGGTCAAATATGATTCCATTCAGTTTGTGTAAAACAATCAGTTCTGATTATGAATGTTTATTTTCTTTCATGAGTGAAATATTTATCTAATCACATAAATCTGAAAACATCAGATTTGCTTCTTACTCACAACAATTCTCAAAGGATGATGTCATAAATGGTAAAATAAAATGGTAAATGGACTGCATTTATATAGCGCTTTTTGTTAAAGATTTTGTGTATATTTTTTATCACTGTTAAACATTTGTACCTTTGTCTTCGTTCTGATAAAATGTTATTGTGCTGTTTTGCACCTGTCTTAACGTAACCCTGAGAATGTACTTGTTATTATTACACTGATAGCACAACTTTGTTTTTGTAGCCACTAACGACTGGGAGTGAAGCATGCTGGGATCATTCTGAACTGGGAGTGAAGAGCTGGAGGTTATTTTGACCTTATGCTGCACAAATGCTTACTGTACAAAACAGGACACTCCAAGCTTTTGCAGAACAGATGATAAGTGCAAACAGAGGAGCCTGCAAGAACAGAATGTGCTGACCGTCAATGATAAGATTAAACAAAAAGAAGCGAAATTGTTTCTCCACACAGCTGCAATCATTGGCATAAGCGCCATGAGATGTTTTGTATTACGGGAGGAAACTTGTCATGCATGTTCCCCCCACCTTTAGGACAAGTTTCACAATGTGGGTAGGGCTTTCTCCTAATAAAAAGAGTGAGCATGCGCAGCAGTTCTCAGTGCTCTCAGTGGTACTACGTGTACGGACTGTCTGCACTCCTCGCGAGCTAAATTTGACTTTCTGTCTCACTGGTGTTTCTTGACTCTGTTTGTCTTGTTAAAGGTTTTAAGAATGTTTGGAGGAGAAAATACCCAACATGGACTGGGGGCTCGTCCGGGATCTCAACAACACCGGAGGTGTCCGGCGGAGGTCGTCAAGTTCAGATAAAATCCTTGGCCAAGGTCCGATCGATTGATCGTGTCTGCAATTGTCGACCGCCGTTGGCATCGTCTGGTTGACGAGATTTTCCCGAAGAAGACAGACAGGAGGTCGAGTCAGTGAGTAGAATTTCTTTGTAACAGTACTGAGTGAGTGGTGATCAGATCACATAAACAGTTAAACTCCGCAAGCGATGACATAGAATCATCTGTTAATGAAACACAGTTAAATTCTGCGAGGAGGTCGGACTCCTCTACGATGGCGAGGAACGCACGTAGTTAAATTCCGAAGGAGGGTGTGGACTCCTCTGTTTATATACGCGTACCGGTAGGGAATAAAAGTGTGAAAGTGTAATTCTTTGGACAAAGTAAGTGACAACCGTGTGTGGAAGCAGAGGCAAGTGATTCCGCTTCCTACGGGGAGGTGAAAGGAATCAACCACACGACGGACTGTTAATTGTCACGTCCAAAGAAAGTGAAAACTTCAGATTTAGAACACCCTAGGTGTGCCCCCGTCTGAAGTCCAAATTATAACAAAGAATAATAAAAATGGGGGGAAAGACATCTAAAAAGAAAGAAAATTTATCAACTGACGACTGGAAATTTATGGAAGCAAAAAATCCAAAAGCAACAAAGAAATTGGAGACCTGGATAAATAAACATGACTTTGACGGACGACTGAACCTGACCAGTATTCAGAAACTGAAGGAGGAGTTAGAACAGGAACATAAAGGTGATGAGAAAAAGAAGGAAAAAGAAAGGGGTAGGTAAGGCAGAGGAAGATGTGATAATTCAACATAAAGAACCTGAACAACCTCAGAAACCACCGACGGCTGGACCGTCGACAACAACGCATTTGTACCCTCCTCTACCGGATGATGATGTGCCGCCACCGCAGTATGATATGGCAGTGCGACCTAAAGTAAAAAGTGAAAAACAAGAAAAGCCACAAACACGCAGTCGAACAAAAGTGCCTACAGCTCCTCCCACGAGGAGGGACGCAGTGACCAAGAAGGTGCCTATCCTTTGATAGAAGTACCAAATCCTCGTGCAGGAACTCCAGGGCACCGACCAACCATGCTCGTATATCGAACATGGAATGCTGATGATATCAAAGCAGCAGTCGACATGATACCATCACCACATGTCGTTATTGATGGATTCATGCAAGATATAGAAAATATTAGAGTCAGGTACGCGGAGACTGGAATCCTGCAGACCAGGTTGGCGTACCGTTGCCACATGATGATCCAGTCTTCCAAACACGAGTGGAAGCTATGATTACACGAGCAAAAGGTGTGTTAGGACCAAAAATAAATTATACTGAAATTACCAGGACAACTCAGAAAGAAGGAGAGCCATGGACGGAGTTTAGATGCAGATTTGAGAGTGTATTTAGGGTCCATAGTGGCATATTGCCAGGTACACCAGTGTATGAACAACAATTAAAAAACGCTCTGATCCAGCACTCCAATAAGGATATAAAAGCTTGGATACAGAACCATTGGATTGGATTGCCAACAGGCACATTGGAAGAAACACATACCCACTGTTGTCATGGAGAAGAAGTCTTAAAGCAGAAAAAGACAGGAAACAGTGACAAAGGAGTGTATGTAGCACAAGGAGATGATGAAATATATTACCAATATAAGTAAGTGAAGCAAACATTAGTGTCATCCACAGTTTTGGCACTACCGGACTATAGTAAACCATTCATTCAAACAGTAGATTGTAAGAATAAGTTCATGACTAGTGTTTTGGTACAAGCATATGGTTCAAAATTAAGGCCAGTCGTCTACTACTCATCTAAACTGGATGCAGTGGCAAGTGCTCTACCACCATGTGTGCGAGCTGTTATTGCAGCCTCCATGGCTGTTCAAAGTAGCAGTAATGTTGTTCTATTCCATCAGCTGACATTGAAAGTTCCACATGCAGTTTCAGCACTTCTGTTGCAAACAAACTTTTTTTTTTCAATCTGGATATGCTGTTGTCACAAATTCAGAAGTATTGGATTCTACTTCATTGCCATCGTCATTCTCGGCGCAAGCAGCTGAATTAGTTGCTTTAACTGCAGCTTGTCATTTGTTTAAAGGAAAAGCTGTGACAATCTATACGGACAGCCAGTACGCTTTCAGCACAGTGCATGTGTTTGCAAAATTGTGGGAAGAGCGTGGGATGGTGACGTCGTCTGGAAAACCGGTGACTCATGCCACTCTTCTAACTGCACTACTGAAAGCTGTCAAATTGCCAAAACAGATTGCTATATGCAAATGTGCGGCTCACACCAAAGGCTCTGATGTCGTTTCAAAAGGAAATGATTTCGCTGACTAAACCGCAAAGGCAGCAGCAGCTTCTTCTGTTTTTGTTGTACAGGAAACCGCTCCAGATTTGCATTTAGATCACACACTGCTTGCTGACATGCAACAACAGGCACCTGAAAAGGGAAAACAAATGTGGTTAAACAAAGGAGCTACATTCGCAAATGATTTGTACTCATGACCACAAAAGAAACCCATATTGCCAAAAAATATGTTTAAATGGGCAGCTATCATGAGCCATGGCGTGACGCATGTCTCATCAGGGGGTATGATATCGCAATTACAATCTATTTTTTGTCTTTATGGGTTTGATGCATATGCAAAACAGCATTGTAGAGCATGCATGACATGTGCAAAACACAACTCACAAGGCAATTTGAGACCCCAAAGAGGCAAATTTCCAACACCACAATATCCCTTTCAAGTGATTCATATGGACTATATACAGTTGAGTAAACATGAAGGGAAGGAATTTTGTTTAGTTATAATTGATGCCTTCTCAAAATGGGTAGAATTGTTCCCCACAAAACATGCAGATGCACTTACAGTGGCTAAAGCATTGTGCAAAGACATCATTCCACGATTTGGAATACCAGAAACAGTCTATTCAGATAATGGAGCGCACTTTGTTAATACAATAGTGCAACATGTAGGAGAAGCGCTACAGATTAATCTCAAAAATCACTGTGCTTATCATCCACAAAGTGCCGGATTAGTGGAAAGGATGAATGGGACAGTAAAAAACAGACTTAGAAAGACAATGGAGGAAACAGGCAGACCATGGACACATTGCATAGATTTGGTGAAGATGTACATAAACATAACTTGTACCACGGGTTTGACACCTTATGAAACATTGTTTGGAAGAAAATATCGACTACCATATTATGGGCAAATTTGGGATGTACCTGAGGAAGCCACTTTAGCAGATTACATGAGAAAGGTGTTAGAAAGACAACGAGGGAGAGTTTCAAACACTGATGATCCCATTTCTCCACAGGATGACCCTAAAGTGGTACCTGGAGACTGGGTGTTGATAAGAAGCATCAAGAGAAAACACTGGCATTCACCTAAGTGGGAAGGGCCCCATCAAGTACTACTCACAACACCCACAGCCTTGAAAATTGGGGAAAGAAGTACATGGATTCATTTAACTCACTGTAAGAAAGTCATTTCTGCAGACACAGACAAACAGTAAGAACAGTAGGATAAGACTAGTAATAGTGTGTGAGCTTGGTGTTAAGATCCAGGTTAGACACGAAAGCTAGCAGAAGACATTAAGAAACCACTGTTCTGAACATAGGTGTGCTGTAGTGTGGAGAAATGACGAAAGTAAAAAACAAAAAGAACGAGGGTCCCTGGACTCCATGGACAGTCCTTATTATGCTACCTTTCTTTTTCGGATTGGGCTTATTATTGAAAGCCATAAGCACAGGACACGATAAGGGACACATCAACAAACTGAATAGGCCAAAAAGAGAGGACAAAGGCCCCAATCCACTTATACCTGTAGGGCATCGATGTAGTAAACAAAGAGCATATCAATTTGGTGTACAGGCCTGCTTTCCCCGAAATGCTTCAGTAGTAATCAAAGTCCCTTTTACATCCTTGACACGGACACAGGATGATCAACAGGGATCATGGTATAGTGGCAGGACAAAGGGTGCATCCATAAGAAATACAAAAGACATGAAAACAGATGACTGGTTCCTAGTAACTACAGGAATTAGTGGACAAAATAACAATTGGCTTTTAATGGCAGAACAAGCAGGACTAGCTACAAAGAAGGACTGTGTTGTATGTATGGGACCCAGACCTATATTACAGGTAATACCGGCAGCATTAAACACAGACTGTCTGTTGACTGTAATGAAACAGACATACATTGCAACAAACAACTATTGTTCTAAGTGGGACAAGATCTATCCATTGACCAAATTGACTAAGATTAAACCTTTATTTTCAAGCAAAGTTGGGCATGCTAACTATACATGTGTAAACTTGACAGGGACAAGTAAGACTTTGGGTAGCTTAAACCACACTGCCTGGTGTAAGGATGTGGTCCATAGTAATTCCACATTCAAACCTGTCAGTAGGAGTGATATATGGTGGTGGTGTGGTGATAACAGAATCTTTGACAGACTGCCAAGAAATGTGTCAGGTTATTGTGCATTAATATCATTATTGTTACCAGTTAAAGCCATACCCATGACCCCTGAAGAAGTTATGACATATGCAGCCTCTCTCATTCCTGAAGACTGGCAGAAAGGCATAACCAGACATAGAGTAAAAAGAGATTGGAAAGGAGTGGGAGATCCAACATATATTGATGCGATAGGAGTCCCCAGAGGAGTGCCTGACGAGTATAAACTGGCTGATCAGATAGCAGCTGGATTCGAATCCTCCATCTGTTGGTGGTGTTCAATTAATAAGAACGTAGACAGAATAAACTACATCCACTACAATGTACAGAAATTAGGAAATTGGACTGAGGAAGGATTTAAGGCTGTCCATTCACAGTTAGCAGCCACATCCCTTATGGCCTTCCAGAACCGGATTGCTCTGGATATGTTGTTGGCAGAGAAAGGAGGTGTTTGTGCCATGTTCGGAGAACAATGCTGCACATTCATTCCCAACAACACAGCTGCAGATGGCAGCCTCACTCAAGCCATCGACGGTCTGAGGACGTTGAACAGGAAGATGAAAGAGCACAGTGGAGTAAACACCGAAGGCTGGGATTGGTGGCTGGAAGGGATGGGAAAATGGAGGTCTTTGATTTCTTCACTATTAGTGTCTATAGCAGTATTTGCTGCGATTCTGACATTGTGTGGATGTTGTTGTATTCCGTGTATACGTGGACTTATTAATCGAATGATTACAACAGCACTAGGGCCAGGAATGCCCACTTCAGCAGCATACCCTCTCCTCGGACCCGAAGCCGGGGACGATGACGAGGATGAAGATGGCCACAATGATGACTGGGAGCAAGGAGTTCCTGAACTTTTCCCTGACCAAACTAAGTATGATGACCCAGACACCGATGATGATGAAGACGATGACATAACCTCTGGGGTGTAAGCCTGTAGAACATACCATGATGAACCTCTTAGTGAAAATCTCAAGAAAGAAGTGCTAAGCTAGGTGATAACTACTATATGTTTAACAAGCGATAACAGGAGGGAAATGTTAAAGATTTTGTGTATATTTTTATCACTGTTAAACATTTGTACCTTTGTCTTCGTTCTGATAAAATGTTATTGTGCTGTTTTGCACCTGTCTTAACGTAACCCTGAGAATGTACTTGTTATTATTACACTGATAGCACAACTTTGTTTTTGTAGCCACTAACGACTGGGAGTGAAGCATGCTGGGATCATTCTGAACTGGGAGTAAAGAGCTGGAGGTTATTTTGACCTTATGCTGCACAAATGCTTACTGTACAAAACAGGACACTCCAAGCTTTTGCAGAACAGATGATAAGTGCAAACAGAGGAGCCTGCAAGAACAGAATGTGCTGACCGTCAATGATAAGATTAAACAAAAAGAAGCGAAATTGTTTCTCCACACAGCTGCAATCATTGGCATAAGCGCCATGAGATGTTTTGTATTACGGGAGGAAACTTGTCATGCATGTTCCCCCCACCTTTAGGACAAGTTTCACAATGTGGGTAGGGCTTTCTCCTAATAAAAAGAGTGAGCATGCGCAGCAGTTCTCAGTGCTCTCAGTGGTACTACGTGTACGGACTGTCTGCACTCCTCGCGAGCTAAATTTGACTTTCTGTCTCACTGGTGTTTCTTGACTCTGTTTGTCTTGTTAAAGGTTTTAAGAATGTTTGGAGGAGAAAATACCCAACACTTTTCCATCTGCATCAGATGCTCAAAGCGCTTTACACATCAAAGCCTCACATTCACCCTGATATGAGGCTGCTGCCATGCAAGGCCCCCACTACACACCGGGAGCAACTAGGGGATTAAGGACCTTGCCCAAGGGCCCTTAGTGATTTCCCGGTCAGGCTGGAATTTGAACTGAGGATCAACTGGTCAACCTGACCAACCTGATTTGGTCAACCCCCTTCATAAGTATATTGTATTGGCATTATGTTTTGCCAGCAAAAAAACAACTGCCATTCATTTTCAATCAAAGCAGGTGTTTCACAATGACAAGAGACAAGTGGTTGCTATGCCGCCACCTGGGCGGGGCCAAAATAGACAAGGTCTCTTTTATGCAAATGCTGCGACAAACCAACTGAAGTCCACATGATAGAGGTGGGTGATACCGGGAATTTTGGTATTGATCTGATACCAAGTAAATACAGGTCCAGTATCGCCGATACCGATATGATACTTTTTCATATTTAAGCTTCATAGATCCAAAGGATCCAAAAGACCTAGGATAGAATTTCGCCAAACATTGTACGTAACAACAAAATACTTTATTATCACAATCAACATTTTTGTTTAAAAAAATATCACTCAACACAACTTAAAACAACAATACAAGGGTGCGCTGCTTCGTGTTGTGTGACACAGTGCAGCGCTGCTCTTACAGACAGAGAGTAGACTTTGATGAATCTGTGTGCGCAGCAGTCAGTGCGTACGGGAGAGAAAAAAGCTTGAGTATTGATCTTTTTACACGACGATCGTTCAATATCAATACCAGCGTTGGTATCGATATTATCGATATTACGATCGATCCTCCCACCTCTACCACATGATGGCATGGTAATAGTTAGTTGTTGTTGATTATATTTCTAGTTATTTTTAATAAAATTCATGTTTAAACTGTAAAACATCAAGTCTCAATTACATTAATCTGTCACAAGGTTTTGATAATGAAATATTAGAAGTCATTGTCACTTTTATGTGTATATCAACACATCTCCAAAAAAAATAAAAAATAATTGACCATCAGAGTACCATCAGTCATATCCCTGAATCATAATGAACATCAGCCCAGTCTTTCTTTCGTGATCCCGTCACAAAATGAGTCACATTTTCGTGATGCATTTTTATTTATTTATTTATTTTTACAATTTCTAACCCCACCCCTTCCCCAAACCCAAACCATAACCCCCCACAGACACACATACCGTCACAAAGTGAATTTGTGTATCCCGTCACGATCCTTTAGTGTCGGGGACCCTAAACTGTTCTTTTGGATGCTGTTTTTGTACCAAATGATGATGACAATCACCTGTTTGTAAGATCACTATGATTTAACTTTATTTGTCTTTTCATTTATTTATTCATTTATTTCTGCTCCATTTCTTTGAATGTGTTTCAGGCCTGAAAAGCAGGAATGAATGTATGTTAATAAATGAAATGATGTTGACCACAAAAAAAATTAACATTATGAGTTCATATTATCTGTACTGAAATAGAAGTTAAAGAAAAGTGAGAATCAGTTTTTGAATTTGTTTTTCTATAGTATGCGCTTTTCATCCCATCTGATTTGGGGTTATACATTTCTTTTTATCTCTCTCTGTGTTCAAAGGTATTTGAAGGTAAAATGATGTGCACTGATCACTCACTGAAGACCCCAAACTATTTTGTTTGTGAACTCTTCTATGTAACTTTTCACATATTTGTATTTTTTTTAAAAAACAGACCCAGTCCAATGTGATCCAGCTGTGGGAGGAAAAAAAAAAAAAGGAAAAAAAAATCACAAATCACATTTTAATAAATCTGTAGCTTCTCAGGAATAATCTAGTCCAGATATGACAAGTCTTGGTACAGCGAGTTTTGCTGTGGACCCAGTCTAACATGGTCCAGATATGAAGGGAAAAAACCAGCAGAGAAATTAGGGAATAACGCCCTTGTGTCTGATGATTTACGGACGTTAATGCTGGATTTTACAATTGTAAATAGAGTTTTATGGCTGTCGTGTCCCCCCCCCCCCCCCAACACAGCTGGCGTGTGGGTTGGGGGGGGGGCACACTTGCATAAAATGCTTATATGTATGTACAGATCTGATCACATGGGGACTGGACAGCGAGGTCTCATCGCACACAGCACGGGGAGGGGCCTGTCAGCTGATCACAGCACACTGACAGCTGGATGACGGCTCAGTGCACACATTACACACACAGAAACCACCGCCAGGACAGTTATACAAATAATTACAACAATGCCTACCTACACAATTATATAACAAACAACGAAAATGAATTAATACATAACACAGACTGAGACGTTGGTCTGGGATGGGGGTGGCATGTCCACGCACAGCTGCGGCTGTAAAGATCTCTGCTCCTGGACATCCCAGTTTGAGAATACTTTCTGTGTTTGGAAGGACATGAACTTACAACATTCTTCCGTGAGGCGTGTGTCTCTGCCTGCTGTTCTCGTGGAAATATATAAAACATCTTTCGCCTTTACGCTGGGCTGCCACGGCCGCACACAGTGCACCTCACCCATGTCTTTTTTGATTTCAGGCATTTTTCTGCACTGATTACATGCCAGTGATGGTAGTGCAGTGGTAAAGTTTCCATCTGGTAATCAGATGGACACTTTTATGTATTATTTATAGCAACCCAGTGATATTCACTAAGTATACAGCTGTTTTTTATTTTATTGTTCTCCACATCAGCAGTGTGATGTGGTGCAGCTGCTCACTCTGTTCCTGCTCGAAAGACATCGTCGCGTGCATGACCCGTCGCACCAGGATCGCGTATGCCTGTCCGTTTGGGGCGATGTTTTCGTGGTTCACTCATACGCTGTTTCGCCGTGAGTCACCCTGAGTTGTACTTATTCGTACTATGTGTGAAGGGGCGCTAAGGGAAAAATGTAGAATTAATGTCTCCACACTGGATTTTCCCTGAACTTTCCCCTTAACTGCAGACTCAGAACCTAACTTCAGTTTCAGGTTTCACTGTGGAGTGGAAGAGCAGATCTTCTTAAAAATATGTGAAATTTCACCCACAGTTTGCTGAAAGGCACATGTCGGCTTCAAGCCTAGATTTGGTTCATATTTATTATGTCTTAAAATCCCTTCCTTTTCTCTCTGAAGCCAGTACTGGTGACACAATAGATGAAAGTTGCATGATGTCCAGTTTCTCCAGTCACATCCAAAGAAGCCAAGAACTCTGAAGGCTTTTTTAAATATCAGCTTGACCTCCAGACAGATTTACCACAAAGGACCAAACTATTTGTTTTTCTTCATGACACAATCAGTCACTTGGGAATGTTCAGGAATCTTGATTTTCTGTGAATTCAAAGGTTCTTAATCACTGTGAGATACATATATTTTGTATTTATTTTATTTTATTTATTTATCCTTTATTTATACAGGCAATCCCTTGAGACTCAGCGCCTCATTTGCAAGAGAGACCTGTGTCACATATACAAATTACAACATTTCCAGTTTTATATCTGTATTGTTTTAATGTTGGCATCTGAAAACGTTTTCATGGCTGTTTCATATATATATATGTATATTTATTTGAAATGTCACATAATGTTTGCTCAGACGTTTCTGCCATAATGAACATACTGCCTTTCTTCTTACAGTCAGTACTACTTGTATAATATGAATTCACAGTTTTTTATTATTATTATTATTTGTCTTTTTCAGTGTCAAAGTTGCCAGTAAAATCTATTCTTGTACCGACTGCAGCTGTTGTAGGATGTGCGTTTGTCTTTATGGTGTTCATACGGTTTCGAAATTCAAATGTCAAGAGGGAGAAAAAGAGCGAGGAGAAGAGACGTGAGAGTGAAGCTGATGTCCAGCCAACAGAACAGGTAGGAGAACAGTTCCACAGTCTGATCTGAAGGAGACCTCAACCAGGAAGGTCTCATCAGAGAGGGAGGTGAAGAAGGACATACAGAGTTTACAGTCCAGAGTTTACAGTCTGTTGGAGCTCCTGGTGGAGCAAGTCAGCAGGTCAGAAGGAGCGAGGTGAATTAGTGACACACAGACACACTCCAGTCTCTGATGACCACCAGAGGACAACTAAAGATCTACAGTAATGTGTCTCTGTGTTTGAAGGCTGTGGAGGGAGGAACTGGACATTTATCAGGACACTTATGTCTACCATCTCCTCGCCATGGTAACCAGAATCCAGAAAGCTTTCAGTAGTTTGGATGAAATGATTCCATGAAGGTGGACTTATGGTGTAAATACAAATGTCACATGACTACATGTTTGTCTTTGTTTCAGGTCTGGCAGGTCAACGTCAGCATGAAAATGAGAGATATTGAGTTTGAAGCTCGAAGGAGACTCATCTCACGAGCGGCCCGAATGCCATCTTTTCAGTGAGTCACATCAACTCATGTCTTTACAAAGTCCAGTCAGAGGGATTCTGAAGTGTTTTAAAATATAACTTTATCTTACAGACATGCTGAGACCAGCACGATGGCTCAGGACATCGCCAGGAGTCTGATGGAGATGCCTCAGGAGGAGTTCAGCTCCAGACTCTTCGGCCCGTGGGAGGTAATGATGGAGGTTGTGCTGAAAGTCCTGCAGAGCTTCTGGCCTCATCCTTCAGGACTCTTCCACAGCATCATGCCCTCACTGCACCTCAGCAACATGGCTGTTAGTGTCACCAAGGCGGTTTTGGACTGGCTCTCCCCCACTCTGTCCACCATGCACCATAAGGTCACATTCTCCCGCTCTGACAGGGACCACAAGGTTCTGTCCATCCAGGAAAAGGTCAGACAGCTGTACGACAAAGACGTGCTGGAGGAGGAGCTGTACTCCTTCTCTCCAGAGGTGCTGTCCACCTTCGTGGAGGTGACAGTGTGCGAGATCAGGCGGCTGTTTTATAAATAATAAATGAATATTTTGTGTTACAGTCAGCAGCCTGTAGTTTAAAATCCTGGTCAGGATTTTAAGGATGTTGTTTAAAATATGTTAAGAAATGAATGCGACGGAACCAATGCTGGAAAATATAAATGTACTTCTTAAACAACAATGAAAATGTTTTCAGATGCCAACATTAAAACAATACGGACAAAAAATATCGGTGTCTCACAGTGATTTGGAGTATTTGAATGAACAGAAAATCAGCAAGAATCCTGAACATTCACTGATTGTGTCATGAAGAAAAACAAACAGTTTGGTCCTGTGTGGTAAATCTGTCTGGAGGACAAGCCGATTTTAAAAAAAGCCGTCTTTGGATGTGACTGGAGAAACTGGACATCATGCAGCTTTCATCAGTTGTGTCACCAGTGATGGCTTCAGAGCAGCAAAGGGAGGGATTTTAATACATAAACATGAACTAAATCTGTACATACTTATGTACATGTTATTATTGGAATACATGTTATTTATTGGAATATAATATATAAGATATACCTTACTGAATTTTCATGTGATTTATTAGTATTTTTTTATTTTTGATAATTTAGCAAAAAAAAAAAATAAATAAATAAAAACATTTTTCATGTTGTCATTATGGGGTGTTGTGAGTAGAATTTTGAGGGGAATTTTTTTTCTCCATTTTGGAATTAGGCTGTAACACAACAAAATGTTGAAAAGGTAAAGCGCTGTGAATTCTTTCCAGATGCACTGTGTGGCTATTTTGCCAACGTGTCATAAGTTTAAAGTTCATAGCAATAACTCCAGCTACCAGCGCTCTTCTTTGATGCTACAGAGTTAGCATCATTTTTGTCCATCCCTTTGTTGATGACTTTGCTTCTCTTAATGCTGTCTGGCATTTACTAGGACAAATTTACCAGATGCTCATACCACTCTAATCATCTCTTTTATGGTCTTACTCCAGTGGGTTATGTCTGTAGTTTCATACAGTTGAATATTATAGTCTTTGGTCACCTGATATCCAAGTTCTGTCTGATGATAGTTCTCTGGAGGACTTCCACAACTTGCTATAGTTGTTTCGTTATGGTCCATAACTTATCATTACACAGAAATACACAGTCTATGTGACTTCTAAAGAATTTCATCCATACGACTGTGGACACTTTCTTGAAGATCTGTTCTAGTTGATTATATACGTGGCTGTGGCTCGGATCTTTACACTCATTGGCATCACTTTCTGTATCTGGCACGGTTCTGAGACATTTCTTCTCCTCTTTTGACTAAATTGTTCTGACATTCTGAAGACTCTTTTCTTTGCATGTGGCTGGTGCTTCTTAGTACCTTCTTCCTTGTGTCATTTCTTATTGATGCTAATTGCCTGCATATAATCTACACTGAGATAGAACGGCTGCTCCAGTGAATTGGTTCAAGATGACCCTCAGGTTACCATGAACCATCAACATGAAGTCATATATCAACTTTCCAATGGCTGTGTCCTTTGACCTTGGATGACATTGAAAGGTCAAACGCAAGGTCAAACATTATGGAAACATTGCAAGAAAACGAAATAATTTACATAACTTGGTGTCAAACATAAGAGAAGCCATTCTTGCACTCTTTCCAATATTTTTTATTTTTTTTACACCATTAACTCAGGCTCAAATCTCTGCACACAGAATACAAATGAACGTGAATCTATGAGCAGAATCACTGTGCACGCCTCAGGTCTGGTATCTAACACACGAGATACCAGATACTTGAAATACTCTCGTATTATAAATAATGCCAGAGACCCCCTTTAACCCCCCCCCCCCACACACACACACGCACACAGAATACAGATTTATCATCACTGCACTGAAAAGTACTGTACAGCTGCATGCCTTTGCACAGCCCCATTCCACTGTTATATTTATTGGAGAGTGAACATAGTTTTGCCTATTTGTCTCCTTTACTTCTTAGATTTTTTTTTTCCTTCTCTATTTATTGTTGTTGTTTATGCACCAATGACACCAGATCAAATTCTTTGTATGTGATAACTTAATTGTCAATAAATTTGATTCTTCTGATTCTAGCACATGATGAACACAAACACAAAATAAAAAAGATATGTCTTTTATTTCTCAAAACACAGCAACTGAATGCTGCAAATTCTGAAATTGAAAATAATTCAGATTACAGTAACAGAGGACTTATACAAATGTGTCTGTGTGTGTACACACAGTAAAACCACTTTTAAATTCATGCAGCTTTAGACAAGTCAGGGATTGATACATTTAAAATTTGTTAAAAGTGATGATTATTAAGAAATCCCACAGTGTGATAAGTGTGAATACAGCAGGTCATCCTCATTAACAGAGTGGCAGTGGATCAAGGAGACAAGTGAGGGAAGCCACCAACTCTAAAGGAGTTACATGCCGGAGGCTGATTACTGTTTTAGGCACTGTACTGTATGTGCTCCAGGTTTAATGTGTCAAAAGATTTATTTTATACAATTAAATGTGCTGTTATCACCTGGAATGTCTCTTCTACACATTTTGATCCTGCCTTTAACAAAAATAATTAAAAAAAATCAGATGCCAATCATACATCAACCATACAATTTCATCAATTTACAGTGGCTTGCAAAAGCATTCAGCCCCTTGGTATTTCATCCATTTTAATCTGTTTATGCCATTTCAAATACAAAAAACAAATGAAGCTTTTCAGTATAAAAATTTCTAAAATTAAATTATCTTCCTTAAACTCAAAGCAAATCTCAACCACGTGACATAAATTAATTAAAAATCTAAAAGCCACGATGATGGGTTGCCTAAGTAATGGGCCCCTTTGGTATAATACCTGTAACTAACCAGTTTCATTGCTAGTTTTCTGTAGGCAAGTCAGGGGATGGATACGTGAACATTTCAAAGTCAGTGAATATGTCTTAAACTTTATTTACATCAGTTATGAAGAAATACAAACAGTATGACACTATGGTAAACCTGTATGGAATAGACAGTTCTCAAAAACTGAGTGACTGTGCAAGAAGTCTAAGAGTGAGGAAAGCCACCAAGACCCCCAGACAACCCAGAAGACATTTTAGGCTTCTGTGGCTGTGACTGGAGAAATTGTGAAGAGTGCATGTTTTGCATTTTGTATCTCCAGTTATACAGCTTCATGATGAAGTGGCACAGAGGAGGATTTTAGTAAAAAGACCTGAAAATTCAGCTACAATTTGCCAGAAGGTACATCTGACACACAAGCCTAGATTTAATGCTTTGGTGAAAGAAAATCCTCCTCTGCACCACTTCATCATGAAGCTGTATAACTGGGGATACAAAATGCAAAACATGTACTATGCACAATCTCTCTAGTCACAGACACAGAAGCCTGCAACAACTTCTCGGTTGTCTGGGTGTCTTGGTGGCTTCCCACACTCTACTCCTCCTTACACAGTCACTCAATTTTTGAGAACTGTCTACTCCACACAGATTTACCATAGAGTGCCATACCTTTTGTATTTCTTCATAATTGATGTAAATAAAGTTCAAGACATATTCAGTGACTTGGAAATGTTCATGTATCCATCCCCTGACTTGTCTGAAGAAAACTGGCAATAAAATTCATTACCAAAGGGGCTGATTACTTATGCAACCCATCATCTTGGCTTTTATGTTTTTAATTCATTTATATCAAATTGTAGAGATTTGCTTTCAGTTGGAGTCTAAGGAAGATCATTTTAGAAATTTTTATATTGAGAAGCTTGATTTACTTTTTGTATTTGAAATGCCATGAACAAATTAAAATGCGTGAAATACCAAGGGGCTGAATACTTTTGCAAGTCACAGTACATCTAAAAATGTCTAATTTTAAGATCATTCTTCTGCACTTCATTAATATTTTCTTTTTTAAACACAGCCTGATTCAAAGATTAAATTCTCAGTGTTTCAACAGTCCTTTACTTTCCAAAAATATGAAAGCACTTAACATTCAAGTGTATTAAAATAGAAGCAGTTTAGGTAACACGATGAAACTAACTTTTTTCAGACGTTAAAATCTAAAAACAACAAAAGAAATGCCATCCATGTTACGCCCTGGATTAGGTGAAATGCAGAAAAAATAGTAAGATTGAAAAGGTTAAAACAAATCCACAATCAATCAACGAAGTGGCTGTCCATATGTACCTGTAATGAGACCACAAAATTCTGTCTGTACGTAGCGGTTAACTATCCCACAGTGTTTGGGTTACATGTTATCACAAAGTCATTTGGAAGCTTGAGACACTGTGGCATAAGTGATCGGGCACCAGACATCTGACCCAAAGGCCATGGGCTCAAATACTAGTCATGTTTCGACACAACACGTTACACATTTTCTTCCACCCCCCAATTTCAAGTCTAAAATGCATAAATGACAATCATCATAACCATCAATAATTAAAAATATTTTGGAACCAGAGAAAGTGTTTGAGATCATCTGTTCAAAATTACAGTGCCCTCCAAAAGTACCAGTGCAAAATTACCAGAGGTCAATCATTTGGGTGAAGGTCACTGCGGGCAAATGTCAGATTACCATAGTAATTACCATCTTCATGACCACAGGTACTGCTACCTACAATATCCATTCATGCCATATCAATATCTACACAAAGTAATTAAACAAGAGACATGATGACACTTTGGTCCAACAAACTTTTAAAGTAAAAATAAAATCTAAATGCAACAATTATCCATCTTGTTTTACACTGGAATTCAAAAATCTGTTTTCTCTAATGGTCTGAAGGCATCATGGTCATGAGACCTCAAAGTTAAAACCAAAATGACAAAATATGCCAACGCACACACTGATGCAAATTCACAAGGTCAGATGCACGCCCACTGACACACATAAATAACAATGTGATTAATGATATGATCCCAAGAGGAAACATTCTCAACCAATCAGATGCTTTTACATTTTAATGTGTCCATTTGCATTTAGAGGTTCAACACAGTGCAGATTTCTGTTGTATCCTCAGCAGGTGATTTTTACTGAGGAGCTCAACTCAAAGGGCTGGTCAGGGCCTGCTGCTGCCATAACAACCTGTCACCATCTGACGCATTATCTGAGCAACAGCTCTTAAAAAACAAATCAAGCTGATGGAATGAAACACAAAGAACAGAGCTCAGTGTGACTGACGGCAGAAACGCATCAGGACCACCGACGATACAGAGAACAAAATGGTTAAAATAAAAATCCCCAACAAGGGAACTTATGTTATTTATATGCTCCTGACTGAGTACATATTTCTCAGATTATTTTGCTTTTAAGATGACATTGGCTGATAATCAGTGGCCCAAATAATCAGCCAGAGACAACTTTGTACAGAAGCTGGTTGTAACTTGTGTGTTCACACAGCTGTGGCTCCATTTGTTATAGGAATGTTTGTGGAATAATTGGCAATCTTAATTTTTTTAATAAAAACATCCTCACAGCTGTAGCGCATGCAGGCGTTTTTGGTCCTGTGTGTCTGTACATGTGTGAACAAAGTTACTCAAAGAGTTTTGATCCAATTTGTGCCAAAATTGGTGGCGTTGAGGGTCAGTCAAAGACAAAATTATTTGATTTGCACCTTTTTTGGTCACATGACCTGTGATTTTTGGTGATCTTGAGAGGTCAAACTGAAGGTCAATATTGTTTAAACTCTAAACCATTTGGAGCCATGGTGGAAGGGTTTGTGCATTAGTCAAATATTAAAGTGGTTCAGTCTTAGACAGAATTGATCGAGTATTAAGGCCACACAGAATCATTAATTATGGCAAAACTAAGTTACAAGGAAACAGTTTTCATGACTGTTTCAAAAACGTAATGTATGTTTTTTAATGTTCTGGTGTTGAAACATAGCTGAATGAACCAGGATCGCACTGGTTTTGTATTTAATTTTTAAATGCTACAGGCAGCGTAGGTTATGTACATGATAAAATACGCTCCTTGTTTTAATGCTGATGCTCACATTATTCAAACCTCACAATATCTACAATGTTCCTGTAACATTATTTTTCATGTGTGATAAAAGAAAATGCTACAAAAATAGCTTTCTTTATTGGTTGACGGGCGCTTCTTCATTGCCAGGCAGCATTTCGGAGTGAAAAAGGCATGATTTGAGGGGTTTCAACTTCAGGGGGTATGTATTGGGGGGGTTAGACTAGGTCATTTGGTCAATGATTTGTATGTTCTTGGTCATAATAAACGTCTCCATATTTTTAAGAGGGTATTTCAAAATATTTGTGCTAAGACCAACCCCTCTGTTAGCTGGTGGAGCTTTCTTTGTGACATTTTCATGATGTAGAGGTCATCCCCAACATGTTAAAAATATAAAAAAAAGAAACAAAGAATGAAAAGAAAAAACTCAGACATTTTAAAAACTCTGCCCACTGCCCAAACAGATCCAGGGTCAGTTTAAGCAGAGTCATTAAAAAACAGAGTTGAAAAAGAGTTCAAACACAATCCTCATCGCTGATGTCCAAAGCCACAAGGCCATGACATTTCCAGGGGAGGAGCTTAAACTCCTGTCAGGACTGTTCTCCAACCTCTTCGTTGATGACATGCTGGTATCCTTCTCTGTTACTCAACTCCTTCTGCCAACAAATGATGGTGAGAAGGACAATGATGAGGAGTAACAGTAGGCAGCCAGACACGGACAGAATGACAATAACTTCTGGAAATGGACAAACACAAAGAAGAATGGATTTAGAAGCAGAGAAAGGAGAAGAAAAACAGCAGACAAAAATTTGTCATGAGACAAGCAATCATATTTTTTCAACACATTTTTCACACATTTGATCATATTTAACCTTTGTTTCCTTTATCTGAAGGCACTTGACATTCTTTGGCCCTGTCATCTGATATTGAGGGCTTTGTAATTCTCACAAAGTCCTCTAGGGGGCACTGAAGGGAACATCCTGGCAGCTGCAGTGGGTACGGTTCCACAGAGGTGTCATTCCGGTAAAACATCAACACTGAAGCAGAACTGCGAGGACAAAAAAAACAAAAAAACAAAAAAAAAAAGTCTTATAAAAGGATTAGCAGGACGCAACTGTTTAAGAGCCCAGTTGTGTCTAAATATTAATGTACAATTAATAGCACTGACCTATAACCAGTGGTGGGCACAGATAACCAAAAAATTAACTTCGATAACAGATAATCAGATAACTGAAAAGTTATCTTCGATAAAGATAAAACAATAAACCACCCAAAAATGTATCGGAAGTTACAGATAACCGATAACACATAAATTCCAATATTGTCTCTGGGACATTTACAACTACTAATAAAACAAATTTAAGTTTTAATGCCACAATAGCTTCTAGTAATATTAAAAGTAACAACAGACCCAAACAATGAGACCACACTTTTGTCTTTGAACATTCTGCCCCTGCTGGAAGCGCTTGTTTACTACAGAGCTCCCAGCACAGAGGCACTCTCAGAGCAGCCATAAAGCCAACTCTCTATCAATCGCAACGCTCCGGTCAGGCGGAGGTCTTGAAAAATAAAGTCATGCTGACTTATGGTTTTGATTTATAAATAACATTAATACCGATAGAATAACTCCTTTAATGTCAATTCTGTCATTTGTACAAAGTTAAAATATAGCATATATCTTTTAATGTTGAATAATGCACTAATTCTGAGGTTCTGTAACAAACACAGACAGATCGCAAAGGATTCTGGGTAAAAGTGCCTCTGCTAAACACTGATTGGTTCAGTCATTCATTATGTAAACCAACACGTTAAAGTGACGCCTGTCATGTGTTGGTGTTTACAGATAAATGTGCTTTTGTAAAATATTCCATTTTTTTAATTTGTAAAAACAGGCATTTTTACGGAGCCCTGGAAGTGTCATCGCAAAATGTTTTGCATGTGGAGAGAATGTGCGCACGTTTTATGATGTTGTAAAACGTGGTTTACACTGTGCGAGATGATTTTTCATGCAGGAATTTTTTGGACTGAGTTTCAGGTTAATCGCGCGTCCTGCATCGTGTAGTGTACATGGAGTAACAAGCTGTGTTTAACATCTCAAGACCACCTCCTGATCGCCGATCGTATGGTCCAATGAAAATCAAACCTGTTACAACCGCTTGCACTGTGCCTGTGCAAACACAGCAGAGCTGTCTTGTAATGTTTTTGTTTTTTTTCTTGCTGTTGTTTTGTTTTGTTTTTAAACTTCATTTGTAAAAAAAAAAAAAAAAAAAAAAGCCATTTGCAAAGCCAAAAAGTTGATTTGGTGCCCACACGCTTAGTACTTAGGGTGAATACTGCCATGAACACTACTGGCCAGTAGATGGCAGTAGAGGCCTTGAAAACAAAATTCCAGATAATCCCTGTCTGCTACATTTAAAATGTGTGGAATTTAACAAACGCAAATACAATAACGTCTATAAACCCAGAATATATTCACAAGAGTTTTAGGCACTACAGTTTAATGCTGTTGTCCATGGAGCCTGAACAGAGTGTCTGAAATGCAATTGTCCTGTCGTGAACGTACTGAGATTACATCATCCTACCCATAATGCACTGCTGGGCACAGCATGTGCTCACAAAGCCTTAAAAATTAGCACATTACTTTAAAACTAAAATAAATATCTGATATTTTCACTTTATAAAACTTCAGACATGACAGTAATTTTAAATAACTTGTCCAAAATTAGTTTGGTTAAAATTTGAACCATAAATTAAAGATGTATGCCTCTGGATGACTTAGGTGATATTGCCAGCATATCAGTATAGTGTTAAAGAAAATTATTATTATTATTTTTTTTTTTTTTTTGGGACATTTCTTCTTTGTCTACAGAGGATAGAGACGCTTTTCATAGAAGCAGCTCTCTTCTGTTAGCAGAGGGTATAACTCTCCATTTGTTACACAACTTTTAACAAGTAAGTGCTGAACTGATTTTAAATTTTAAAAAAGCTTGTCACTGTTCAGCTTTGTTTACTTTGTATATGGGTCTAAAAGTTATCGGACAAAAATTAATCAGAAGATAATTGGTCAGATAATGGTTTTTAAAGTTATCTAAAAAGATAATCCAATAATGAAAACATTATCTTCGATAATTATCTGTTATCGGATTATCAGAAGTGTGCCCACCACTGCCTATATAGCACTTAGCAATCAGTGTCACGCGAAAGAAAATAAAAGATACGTTTACAGATTACAGTGATAATGTTCTCCAAGGTTTTCAACGTACTTCTGAAATCACACATCAAATGATAATTGTATTTTCTGTAACAACAATGCAACATGTATACAACATAGATAGATATTGCCGGGATTGCTTCCATTAAATCATCCAACGTTCATCATTGTGCAGTCTTATTATGAAAGAATGTTGGTACTGGACAAACAAGACATTTCAAAAATAAATGTAACAGCATTAATGAATGATTTCAACAATAAATTTACAAGTTGGTCTAGGCTAACTGATACCTGAAACACCAGCTCTACTCAAGGGCCTATCTGACACAAAATCCATAAAATGTTTCCCCAAAGGTATTGGGGAAAGGGGTTTCTGGAAAGGGGACATTATCCACTGACCATGTGCCCTTAAGGTACAGCTGTGTCACTGAACATTGGGCTGGACCATACCAATGCAGATGGACGAGCTGCAGAGTAATTTTTAAGGTAAGAACTGTTTGTGACTGTTGTGCTCTATATCCATGTGCTGTGATGCAGCTGGAGTTGATCCTTCTTTGTTTGTTATAGGGTTGGACAGTGTGTTTAGTATTTCTATTGTGTTTTTGTGTCAAACCACGAGTTGTTATGAATCGTAATGATTTAGTATCAGCAGATACATACAATGTTTCCCACAAATAATGGTGGGAAAAGTGCACAGTGTGAGGGTCATCTTACCCGTTGTCATTCATGTACAGCTCAAACATATGACAGGAGGCATATGGAGGCGATTTTCCATTGTACACATTCATGCTGGACTGAAGTCCGACCACAGTGCTGTCATGCTGTAGACCAAACATACACACAAATACATTAAACTGCACAGCTGTTGAGTTATTTCATGAAGTGTAACTCTTGTGTTAATCCTAGGTCTCACCGCTGACAACATCATCAGCTTCAGCTTCTGTTCGGAATTTGAAACGGCCATTTTGGAAAGATTTTTTAGTATTTCACCCAACAGGACACCTGAAAGGCAGACAACAGTGGTTTTTACACAAAGAGGAAACCTGTGCAAAATGCATCTGACTGAGAAACAACAAAAACGCATAACATGGACAAATGGTAAATGGACTGCATTTATATAGTGCTTTTCCACCTGCATCAGATGCTCAAAGCGCTTTACAAATAATGCCTCACATTCACCCTGATGTGAGGGTGCTGCCATACAAGGCGCTCACTACACACCGGGAGCAATAGGGGATTAAAGACCCGAAGGGCCCTTTGAGATTATTCAGTCAGGCTGGGATTTGAACCGAGGATCTTCTGGTCTCAAGCCCAACGCCTTAACCACTAGACCAGGGGTGGGCAATTAATTTTTAGAAGGGGCCACATAGGGAACCTGAATTATGTCCGAGGGCCACAGCATCGATAACTCGGCTGTCTCTCATTATAAATTTTACAAAAATTACCTATTTAATAGCTTTTATAGGTAATTTTTATTATTGTAATAAAATGTAAATACAAGGTTGGGTAGGATTACTTTGAAATGTAATCCAAAAGTAATCGGATTACATGTAATCCAAATGTATGTACATACATACATGTAATCCACATGTATTCTTTCAAAGTAATCCTACCCAAGCCTGTGTAAACATTTAATTATACCTAAATAAACCTCTCTAATGACTTGCAACACACAAGCTTAACATTTTTAATATATGTAATAATAATCACAGACCTCACGAGGGCCCGACAGAGGCCGCATGTGGCCCCCGGGCCGCAGTTTGCCCAGGTCTGCACTAGACCATCACCTCCCCCAAGCATGTGCAAAGTGCAAGATAGAGTGTGCAAAGTGAATGGCTTCAAGATTATTAACTGCAACAAATACGTTTTTTGTTTTGGGGTTTGTTTGTTTTATTCCAAAGAACCCAAAGCAAACTTAATGATCTGTAAATGATGCTTGTAGAGAAGAATCTCTTGCAGAGAAGAAATCTTTAATCTCTACAAGAGTCAACACAGAAGTCAGAATACCAGAGCAAGAATTTTGGCTGAGGAAGCTTCTCGTGTCAAGCAACCCAGTCAAGCCGAAAATTCAAGCTTCTCTACTATCTACCATGCAAAGTGAAAGCCAGGCATCAACAACATCCAGAAACACCACCGCCTTCTCTGGGCCTGAGCTCATTTGAAATGGACAGATGCAAAGTGGAAAAGTGTGCTGTGGTCTGATGAGTCCACATTTCAGATTGTTTTTGGAAATCATGGACGTCGTGTCCTCCGGACAAAAGAGGAAAAGATCATCCAGACTGTTACCAGCGCAAAGTTCAAAAGCCAGCATCTGTGATGGTATGGGGGTGTGATAGTGCCCATGGCATGGGCAACTTACACATCTGTGATGGCACCATCAATGCTGTAAGGTACATCCAGGTTTTGGAGCAACACATGCTGCCATCTGAGCAACGTCTTTTTCAGGGACGTCCCTGCTTATTTCTGCAAGACAATGGCAAGCCACATTCTGCATGTGTTACAGCAGCGTGGTTTCAAAGTAAAAGAGTGCAGGTACTAGACTGGCCTGCCTACAGTCCAGACCTGTTGCCCACTGAAAATGTGTGGTGCATTATGAAGCGCAAAATATGATAGCAGAGACCCCAGACTGTTGAACAACTGAAGTTGTACATCAAGTAATAATGGGAAAGAATTCCACCTACAAAGCTTCAACAATTAGTGTCCTCAGTTCCCAAACACTCATTGAGTGTTGTTAGAAGGAAAGGTGATGTAACACCAGTGGTGGGCACAGATAACCAAAAAATTAACTTTGATAACAGATAATAAGATAACTTAATAATAAGTAATTTTAAATAACTTGTCCAAAAGGAGTAGGTTAAAATTTGAACCATAAGTTAAAAATGTATGCCTCTGGATGACTTGGTGATATTGCGATCATATCAGTATGGTGTTAAAAGAAATTTTTTTTGATATCCAGTTCTCCTTTGCTTACAGAGGATAGAACAACATACCTATTAGGAAACTTTCAACAGGTAGGTCTCAACTGCTTTAATAGTTTAAAAAAAGTTTTTCACTGTTCAGTTTAGTTTACTACGTTATCGGTCTAAAAGTTATCAGACTGCAATTCATCGGAAGATAATTAGTCCGATGATGTTTTTTAAATTTATCTAAAAAGATAATCCGATAATGAAAACATTATCTTCGATAATTATCTGTTATCTGATTATTGGAAGTGTGCCCACCACTGTGTAACACAGTGGTAAACATACCACAGTCCCAGCTTTTTTGAACATGTTGCAGGCATCCATTTCAAAATGAGCAAATATTTGCACAAAACAATAAAGTTTATCAGGTTGAACATTAAATATCTTGTCTTTGTGGTGTATTCAATTGAGTATAGGTTGAAGAGGATTTGCAAATCATTGTATTCTGTTGTCATTTACATTTTACACAACATCCCAACGTCATTGGAATTGGGGTTGTTTCTAATATCTGGTTTGGTTCTCAGAAAGCATTTATGATTTGAAGGAAGTAACCAGGTGGATACTTACTGAATTAAAAACATGACAACCATGAAACATGTTTCCATCCCGGTTACTATGTACAGGCAACTGCATTATAAGTATGATAATAGAAAATATGAAGCATTAAACAAAAGATATTAAAAAAGAAGATGAACAAAGGATATTAAAATTAGAACAAATACTACCCACCTCCTTGTAGCCGGCTCTTCTCCTGTTGTTTGTAGAGTCCAAATATTACCTGAGACAAATCACACATCAGCATCACGTGACATAGCACAACAAAATCCCACAACAACATTTTGGTTTTACCTGGAAGTTGAAATTATGGAGTTTAGCAAGGGTTTGCATAACATCAGCAGTCACCCAGTCAGGAGCTGACATGCTATGACGGGACTGAACACACAGATACAACAACAACAACAAAAGACAAAATGAATAATGATAAAACCATGAAACCACCTGTCAACAAACAGCAAAATCTGAATTCCTATAGGTGGATGATCCTCTGTGTTGATGAGGTCACTGCCATCACTCAGGCTCTGTTATAGACTTCTTGTTAAATTCTTATCCATTATGTTGAAGAGTCATTCCATGTCAATTCAATGAATATTTGAGGGGCCTCACGCACTTTGTCTCAGATTTTCTTTAAATTTTAATCAAATATTCCCAGACTATTCAGAACAACAAATCTGAAGTTTGAGGCCTGTAGGCCAAGTAGTTTCTGAGATATGGCCAATTGAGTGTGCATGGGGTTTGCTGTTTTTTTAGGCAAATATTATGGCCGTCATTTCTCGAGCCATGTTCTAGGTAGAACATCTCAGCAAATAATGGACTTAGATGCCTGAAATTTTCTGTGGCAGTTGTCATGGACACCCAGACTTGGACTATAGTCAAACAACAGACATTGACACTAAACTGTGAAGTTTATGTATGCTCAAACTATGGAAAATATTAAATTGACCATTGCGAGCATCCATGTTTGAGACACTGAAGCATACCATTACACTGAAAGAAGCCTTTCCATTTCTTGGCTCCTTAATGCCAGCTATACTGGCTATGAAATATGTCAATTTGGCATATCTGTGGTAAACAGTTATTGTGGGAGAAACCTCTGAAATCTGAAAAAAACATTTGTGGTCAAATTTTATTAGAAGAAAAGCTCATGTGGGCAGTAAATAAAACTCTTCAAACTGATTCCATTTTGAAGGTATTGATATTTACTTTATGTGTTATAAATATGGCCTTCTTTATGAAACTCCTTCCTGGTTAATTTAAGCATCCAATTATGGCTAATTTGTGCACTCGCGAATATTTCTAGTGCTGAAATGACAATTTCATTTTAACTGTGTGCACACACTGCATTCATATGAATCAAGGCACACCCCAGAATGCTTGCACATAGATCTGCCAGGGGGATTCCCCAAGGTTTTCACAGATACTAGGCACTAACACACCCCCAAACCATCACAGATGCTGGCATTTGAACTTTCCAATGGTAACAAACTGGATGGTCTTTTTCCTCTTTTGTCCGGAGGACACAACATCCATGATTTCAAAAAACAATTTGAAATGTGGACTCATCAGACCACAGCACACTTTTCCACTTTGCATCTGTCCATTTTAAATGAGCTCGGGCGCAGAGAATGCAGCAGTGTTTCTGTATATTGGTAATGTATGGCTTTCGCTTTGCATGGTAGAGTTTTAACTTGCACTTGTAGATGCTGCGACGAAATGTGTTAACTGACAAAGGTTTTCTGAAGTGTTCCTGAGGCCACACGGTAAGATCCTTTACACAATGTCTGTTTTTAATGCAGTGCCACCTGAGAGTTCGAAGGTCACGGGTATTCAAGGTTGGTTTTCAGCCTTGCCACTTACGTGTAGAAAGTTTCCAAATTCTCTGAATCTTCTGATTATATTATGGACTGTAGATGATGGAATCCCTAAATTCCTTGCAAGTGAATGTTGAGAAACATTGTTCTTAAACTGTTGGACTATTTTTTCAGGCAGCTGTTCACAAAGTGGTGATCCTTGGCCCAACTTTGCTTCTGAACGGCTGAGCCTTTTGGAGATGCTCCTTTTATACCCAATCGTGACACTCACAATTAGTGTCCTCAGTTCCCAAATGCTTATTGAGTGTTGTTAGAAGGAAAGGTGATGTATAAAGAGGATTTGCAAATCATTGTATTCAATTTTTATTTACATTTCACACAACGTCCCAACTTCATTGGAATTGGGGTTGTAAGAATAAACATGAACAATTAACACAATGTAAATGTGTACAATATGTAGTATACAGGAATGCTGAAGAGGGGAAACTGAAACAATGTAATGCTGATCCATATCTAAAAGAATTATCTACATCACAGAGAAAAAGCAAGAAAAGGTGCAAAATCAAGAAATTAAAAAAAAAAAAAGAGAAAATTTCAAGGGGACCCAATTGTCTCACACTCTCATGAGCGTCACTAGCTTAGCTTATGGCGAACTAAAAGTGGACACTCTCGTGATGGCCGAACTGTCCAGTTTCTGGGTGTTCTGTGTTAGTCCGCGCCCGATGTGCTTGATGAATTCCTGCACAAAAAGTAGTTGCCAGATAATGTGCCACCGTGGTGAGAGATGACAGTCAGGAAGAGCGTGGTGGTGTCTGCGGTGGAATTCAGGGGGTGCATGGGGAAGTTTGGTGTGGAAGCAAGGACGGGCGTGGCACAACTGGTTGTGGAGGCTGCTGCCAGGATGAGTGAGGGGACAGCCAAGGTGGTTGTTGGGTTGTGGACTGCTGTGTAGGCTGCCAACAATCGTGATGTGGCGTGGACAGTGTGAGCTTTTGAAGGGCTGTTGGGTGCTGCTACAGGTGCTGCCACGACTGATCCAGGTGTTCTTGATGTGGGGGTCTGCTGGTGTGACGGCTGCTGGTGTGTAGACGGCTGTAGCAGCTCTGGGGAGGTGTATTTGTGCACCACATTGAGGCACTCGATCTGGAACATGTGCCAGGAGGTTACAGGTATCGACTGCATTAGGCCTTCCAGCAGACTTGCAAAATCATGTACAACTCTACTCTGGCCAGTGAGTCGTGAGTGCAGTGTTGGTGTCTTTTTTCAGCATCTGCAAGATACATGAAATGTCACATAAGATTTTGTCCCATCAAACACAATAAAATCACATAACATATAACAATTTTTTTCTTACCTGCACAAATGTTGCTCTCAGTTCTGGATTACTGATTAGACCAGCAGCATACTGCGTTTCCTTCAGCTTGGAGGTTTGCTGTTTTTGGTTGGGTTCTTCAGTGCCAAGGGAAGAAATATCACTATCATCTTGAAACATGTACTACCAAGCGAACGCATATGTGCCACATTGTTTCATTTATTCAGAAAAAAGGCGACAAATTAATTCGCCGGAGAGTAAAATAATGGCTAGAAATAATAAGCACACCGCTGTCTTCAATACATTTCCCAGGATGCTTGGCACATGAATAGCAATCCAATCGAGTTATAGTGGGATTAAAAAGTATTTAGTCAGCCCCTGATTGTGCAAACTCTCCTACTTAGAAAGACGAGAGAGGTCTGTAATTTTTAACATAGGTACACTTCTACTATGAGAGACAAAATGAGAAAAAAAAATACAGGAAATCACATTGTAGGATTTTTAAAGACTATTTGTAAATTATGGTAGAAAATAAGTATTTGGTCATCCACAAACAAGCAAGATTTCTGGCTCTCACAGACCAGAAACTTCTTCTTTAAGAAGCTCTTCTGTCCTCCACTCATTACCTGTATTAATGGCACCTGTTTGAATTTGTTATCTGCATAAAAGACACCTGTCCACAACCTCAAACAGTCAGACTCAACCATGGCCAAGACCCAAGAGCTGTCGAAGGACACCAGGAAGAAAATTGTAGACCTGCATCAGGCTGGGAAGAGTGAATCTACAATAGTCAAGCAGGTTGGTGTTAATAAATCAACTGTGGGAAGACATACAAGAAAATGGAAGACATACAAGACCATTGATAATCTCCCTCGATCTGGGGCTCCACAAAGATGTCATCCCGTGGGGTCAAAATGATCATGAGAACGGTGAGCAAAAATCCCAGAACTACATGGAAGGACCAGATGAACAGTGGTGGGCACAGTTCCGATAATCCGATAACAGATAATTATCGAAGATAATGTTTTCATTATCAGATTATCTTTTTAGATAACTTTAAAAACCATTATCGGACCAATTATCTTCCGATTAATTTTTGTCCGATAACTTTTAGACCGATAAACAAAGTAAACAAAGCTGAACAGCAACAAGCACTTTTAAAATTTAAAATGAGTTCAGCACCTACCTGTTAAAAGTTTTGTAACAAATGTACAGTTATACCCTCTGCAAACAGAAGAGAGCTGCTTCTATGAAAAGCATGTCTATCCTCTGCAGACAAAGGAGAACAGGTCATAAAAAAAAACAACACTATTGCCTTTAACACCATACATAAATGCTGGCAATATCACCTAAGTCATCCAGAGGCATACATTTTTAACTTATGGTTCAAATTTTAACCAAACTAATTTTGGACAAAAAATTTTTTTTTGCACAAAAAGTAGTTCCCAGATAATGTGCCACCGTGGTGAGAGATGAGAGTCAGGAAGAGCATGGTGGTGTCTGCAGTGGAATTCAGGGGGTGCGTGGAGGAATTTGGTGTGGAAGCCAGGACAGGCAAGGCACAACTGGTTGTGGAGGCTGCTGCCAGGATGAGTGAGGGGCCAACCAGGGTGGTTGTTGGGTTGTGGACTGCTAGTTAAAATTAGTTTTTAACCAAACTAATTTTGGACAATCCTCCTGTGGGTTCACCACCTGCAGAGGCGGACATGGGGGTTGGGTGCAGAGAGGATTGGGTGGCGGTCGAGGGCAGGTGGCCCAGCGGCCCGGTCCATGCTCACAGCCCCTGGCTGTTGGGACGTGGAATGTCACCTCGCTAGGGGGGAAGGAGCCTGAGCTTGTGCGGGAGGTTGAGAGATACTGACTAGAGATAGTCGGGCTCACCTCCATGCACAGCTTGGGCTCTGGTACCCAACTCCTGGAGAGGGGCTGGACACTTCATTTTTCTGGCGTTGCCCACGGGGAGAGGCGGAGAGCTGGGGTCGCATTGCTTATTGCTCCCTAGCTCAGTCGCCACGTGTTGGAGTTCACTCCGGTGAACGAAAGGGTCGCGTCCCTACGCCTTTGGGTCGGGGACAGGTCTCTCACCGTTGTCTCGGCCTACAGGCCAAGCAGCAGTGCAGAGTACCCGACCTTTCTGGAGTCCCTGGGAGGGGTACTAGATAGCGCTCCGACTGGGGACTCCATTGTTCTCCATAAGTGCACGTGGCACCAGGACACCCTGAGCCGGAGGTCGATGATCAACTTTGTAGCCGTATCATCTGACCTTTGGCCACGTGTCTCGGACACTCGAGTGAAGAGAGGGGCAGAGCTGTTGACCAATCACCACCTGGTGGTGATTTGGATCCGCTGGGAGGGGAGGAAGCCGGTCAGACCTGGCAGGCCCAAACGTATCGTGAGGGTCTGCTGGCAATGACTGGCGGAACCCTCTGTCAGCAAGGTCGTCAACTCCCACCTCCGGGAGAGCTTCTCCCAGATTCCGGAGAGGAGGATTCGACCGATGGTTGAACCTCGGATTCAGGAGGAGCAGTGTGGTTTCTGTTCTGGTCGCGGCACACTGGACCAGCTCTACACGCTCCATCGGGTGCTCGAGGGTTCATGGGAGTACGCACAACCAGTCCACATGTGTTTTGTGGATCTGGAGAAGGCGTTCGACCGTGTCCCTCGGGGCACCCTGTGGAGAGTGCTCCGGGAGTATGGCGTCCGGGGTCCTTTGCTAAGGGCTATCCGGTCCCTGTACGACAGCAGCAGGAGCTTGGTTCGCATTGCCGGTAGTAAGTCAAACCTGTTTCCAGTGCACATTGGCCTCCACCAGGGCTGCCCTTTGTCACCGGTTCTGTTCATTATTTTTATGGACAGAATTCCTAGGCACAGCCAGGGTGTAGAGGGGGTCTGGTTTGGGAACAACAGAATCTTGTCTCTGCTGTTTGTGGACGATGTGGTTCTGTTGGCTTCGTCAAATCAGGACCTTCAGCGTGCACTGGGGCGGTTTGCAGCCGAGTGTGAAGCGTCCGGGATGAAAATCAGCACCTCCAAATCCGAGGCCGTGGTTCTCGACCGGAAAAAGGTGCTTTGCCCTCTTCAGGTCGGTGGAGTGTCCTTGCCTCAAGTGGAGGAGTTTAAGTATCTCGGGGTCTTGCTCACGAGTGAGGGACGGATGGTGCGTGAGATCGTTAGACGGATTGGTGCAGCATCTGCAGTGATGCGGTCGCTGTATCGGACCGTCGTGGTGAAGAGAGAGCTGAGTAGGGGGGCAAAGCTCTCGATTTACCGATCGATCTACGTTCCAATCCTCACCTATGGTCATGAGATTTGGCTCATGACCGAAAGAACGAGATCGCGAGTACAAGCGGCCAAGATGAGTTTCCTCCGCAGGGTGGCTGAGCACTCCCTTAGAGATAGGTTGAGGAGCTCGGTCACTCGGGAGGAGCTCGGAGTCGAGCCGCTGCTCCTCCACGTCAAAAGGAGTCAGTTGAGGTGGCTCGGGCATCTTTTTCGGATGCCCCCTGGACGCCTCGCTGGAGAGGTGTTCCGGGCACATCCCATTGGGAGGAGGTCCCGGGGAAGACCCAGGACACGCTGGAGGGACTACATCTCTCGGCTGGCTTGGGAACGCCTTGGGGTTCCCCCAGAGGAGCTGGGAGAGGTGTGTGTGGATCAGGAGGTCTGGCCGACTTTGCTTGAGCTGCTGCCCCCGCGACCCGATTCCGGATAAAGCGGAAGAAAATGGATGGATGGATGGAATAATTTTGGACATGTTATTTAAAATTACTGTCATGTCTGAAGTTTTATAAAGTGAAAATATCAGATATATGTTTTAGTTTTAAAGTAATGTGCTAATTTTTAAGGTTTTGTGAGCACATGCTGTGTCCAGCAGTGCATTATGGGTAGGATTATGTAATCTCAGTACGTTCACAACAGGACAAATGCATTTCAGACACTCTGTTCAGGCTCCACGGACAGCAGCATTAAACTCTCGTGAATATATTCTCTGGGTTTATAGACGTTGTTATTGTATTTGCGTTTGTTAAATTCCACGCATTTTAAATGTAGCAGACACGGATTATCTGGAATTTTGTTTTCAAGGCCTCTACTGCCATCTACTGGCCAGTAGTGTTCATGGCAGTATTCACCCTAAGTACTAAGCATCTGGGCACCAGTAGATGGCAGTGTTCTATTTATTTTGACCCCGGTTATGTCAGATGATTGTCAAATCAACTTTTTGGCTTTGCAAATGGCTTTTTTTTTTTTTTTTTTTTTTACACAAATTAAGTTTAAAAACAATACAACAGCAAAAAAAACAAACAAAAAAAAAACATTACAAGACAGCTCTGCGGTGTTTGCACAGGCACAGTGCGAGCGGTTGGACGCTTGTAGCCCCTCAGCAACAGGATAACCTCACGATGGCCGACCAGAATAATATCAAACGGGTTTGATTTTCATTCGACCATACGATCAGCGATCAGGAGGTGGTCGTGAGATGTTGAACTTAGCTTGTTACTCCATGTACACTACACAATGCAGGAAGTGCGATTAACCTGAAATGTGTTTTTTGTGCTGGAAGGTGTGTAGTAAAAAAGAACTTCCAGCAGGGGCAGGATGTTCAAAGACAAAAGTGTGGCCTCATTGTTTGGTTCTGTTGTTACTTTTAATTCTAGTAGAAGCTATTGTGGCATTAAAACTCACATTCAGTTTATTAGTAGTTGCAAATGTACCAGAGACAATATAGGAATTTATCTGTTATCTGTAACTTCCGATACATTTTTGGGTGGTTTATCGTTTTATCTTTATCAAAGATAACTTTTAAGTTATCTGATTATCTGTTATCGAAGTTAATTTTTTGGTCATCTGTGCCCACCACTGCTGATGAATAACCTGCAGAGAGCTGGGACCAAAGTAACAAAGGCTACCCTCAGTAACACACTGCGCCAAGTGGGACTCAAATCCTGCAGTGTAGGGCGTGTCCCCTCTGCTTAAGCCAGTACATGTCCAGGCCCATCTGAAGTTTGCCAGAGGGTATATGGATGATCCAGAAGAGGATTAGGAAAATATCACGTGGTCAGATGAAACCAAAATAGCAACTTTTGGTAAAAACTCAACTTGTCGTGTTTGGAGGAAGGAGAATGCTGAGTTGCATGTGAAGCATGGAGGTGGAAACATCATGCTTTGGGGCTGTTTTTCTGCAAAGGGGACAGGACGACTGATCCGTGTTAAGGGAAGAATGAACGGGGCCATGTATCATGAGATTTTAAGCCAAAACCTCCTTCCATCAGTGAGAGCATTGAAGATGCAACGTGGCTCGGTCTTCCAGCATGACAATGATCCCAAACACACCACTCGGGCAACGAAAGAGTGGCTCCGTAAAAAGCATTTCAAGGTCCTGGAGTGGTCTAGCCAGTCTTCAGACCTCAACCCCATAGAAAATTTGTGGAGGGAGTTAAAAGTCCGTGTTGCCCAGCAACAGCCCCAAAACATCACTGCTCTAGAGGAGCTCTGCATGGAGGAATGGGCCAAAATACCAGCTACAGTGTGTGCAAACCTGGTGAAGACTTACAGCAAACGTTTGAGCTCTGTCATTGCCAACAAAGGTTATGTTACAAAGTATTGAGTTGAACTTTTGTTATTGACCAAATACTTATTTTCCACCATAATTTACAAATAAATTCTTCAAAAGTCCTACAATGTGATTTCCTGGATTATTGTTTCTCATTTTGTCTCTTATAGTTGAAGTGTACGTATGTTGAAAATTACAGACCTCTCTCATCTTTCTCAGTAGGAGAACTTGCACAATCAGGGCCTGACTAAATACACTCAACAAAAATATAAATGCAACACTTTTGGTTTTGCTCCCATTTTGTATGAGATGAACTCAAAGATCTAAAACTTTTTCCACATACACAATATCACCATTTCCCTCAAATATTGTTCACAAACCAGTCTAAATCTGTGATAGTGAGCACTTCTCCTTTGCTGAGATAATCCATCCCACCTCACAGGTGTGCCATATCAAGATGCTGATTAGACACAATGATTAGTGCACAGGTGTGCCTTAGACTGTCCACAATAAAAGGCCACTCTGAAAGGTGCAGTTTTGTTTTATTGGGGGGGGATACCAGTCAGCATCTGGTGTGACCACCATTTGCCTCATGCAGTGCAACACATCTCCTTCGCATAGAGTTGATCAGGTTGTCAATTGTTGCCTGTGGAATGTTGGTCCACTCCTCTTCAATGGCTGTGTGAAGTTGCTGGTTATTGGCAGGAACTGGTACACACTGTCGTATACGCCAGTCCAGAGCATCCCAAACATGCTCAATGGGTGACATGTCCGGTGAGTATGCCGGCCATGCAAGAACTGAGACATTTTCAGCTTCCAAGAATTGTGTACAGATCCTTGCAACATGGGGCCGTGCATTATCCTGCTGCAACATGAGGTGATGTTCTTGGATGTATGGCACAACAATGGGCCGCAGGATCTCGTCACGGTATCTCTGTGCATTCAAAATGCCATCAATAAAATGCACCTGTGTTCTTCGTCCATAACAGACGCCTGCCCATACCATAACTCCACCACCACAGGCCACTCGATCCACAACATTGACATCAGAAAACCGCTCACCCGCATGACGCCACACACTCTGTCTGCCATCTGCCCTGGACAGTGTGAACCGGGATTCATCCGTGAAGAGAACACCTCTCCAACGTGCCAAACGCCAGCGAATGTGAGCATTTGCCCACTCAAGTCGGTTACGACGACGAACTGGAGTCAGGTCGAGACCCCGATGAGGACGACAAGCATGCAGATGAGCTTCCATGAGACGGTTTCTGACAGTTTGTGCAGAAATTCTTTGGTTATGCAAACTGATTGTTTCAGCAGCTGTCCGAGTGGCTGGTCTCAGACGATATTGGAGGTGAACATGCTGGATGTGGAGGTCCTGGGCTGGTGTGGTTACACGTGGTATGCGGTTGTGAGGCTGGTTGGATGTACTGCCAAATTCTCTGAAATGCCTTTGGAGACGGCTTATGGTAGAGAAATGAACATTCAATACACGAGCAACAGCTCTGGTTGACATTCCTGCTGTTAGCATGCCAATTGCACGCTCCCTCAAATCTTGCGACATCTGTGGCATTGTGCTGTGTGATAAAACTGCACCTTTCAGAGTGGCCTTTTATTGTGGGCAGTCTAAGGCACACCTGTGCACTAATCATTGTGTCTAATCAGCATCTTGATATGGCACACCTGTGAGGTAGGATGGATTATCTCAGCAAAGGAGAAGTGCTCACTATCACAGATTTAGACTGGTTTGTGAACAATATTTGAGGGAAATGGTGATATTGTGTATGTGGAAAAAGTTTTAGATCTTTGAGTTCATCTCATACAAAATGGGAGCAAAACCAAAAGTGTTGCATTTATATTTCTGTTGAGTGTACTTTCTTGCCCCGCTGTATGTAGTTCCTTTCGTCTTGTCATAGTAACGTCTTTTACGACATTCAGAAAGCATAAGTAACCATATGAAGCAAAAAAAAAAACAACTGTAGTAAATCAACCCTTGGAGGTATACAGTAGAAGAACTGGTCGTCCTGCGTGGTTTTGATCAACTACATTTCACAGCATGCACTGCGTACAAGCTAACAAAATGGTGGGCACAGGGGATTATGAAAATCTACGTTGATCGTTTAGGAGTCTTGCTTAAACATATACAACTCAACAAACACTTAAATGGTGGCATCACCTAACAGTTAAAATAACTAGACAAATATGCCAGGGCTAAAAAAAATAATGAAGCGGACACACTTGTACTAAGCAGTTGTGTTCTGGACTACATTTCACAGCTTGCTTTGTGCAGAATAAGTACAAAATGCTGCAACAGCAAAGTTTAGAGAGAAATACACGATAACCGTGTACGGCTATGGTATAAACATGCAGTGCCAAGCAAAATAACACTTACCACTAGCAGGTGGGTCTTGTTTTGCCCCTGACGCTGTCCACAGCCTCGTCTTTGCCGGAAGATTGAGCAAATCTTTCTGCCTGTTATCCTACAGCTGGGGATGCCACTACACGAAGTCGCCGAGCTTCTTGCTTGCCTCATCTGCCCAGCTGTATTCAGGGATTTCTTTCTTGCTGGCCCGGCTCTTTTTCATTGGCTGGGCCTCCTCCGGTGTCTCTTCTTGGGGGCCCACCACATCCAAACTTTCGGAGTGCTCCATCTCCACCACATCTGACTCCGGCTGTTCCTCGTCCTCACTCACATCCTCTAGTCTTCCTGCTGCTACTCACACAATTTGCTGTTTTCTCGGCATTTTCAAAATTGTTGCTCGTCGCTGTTGAAATGAAAACTTTTGCAGGCAGACTTGTTATATACGCACCGGCCAGCGCGCGATTGTTGGCGACTGGCGCGTGAACATTGCGCCCATTGCTGATTGGTGCGTCAGCAGTACGCGGTGGCCTTTGAACAGCACGTGAACAAAGTATGAACCAGACGTGTATAAGAGTGAAAAGACCGTAACCTGCGCACAGAATTCAAGGCGACTGCGAACTTAATGGGAACACTTCATCCCACTCCACTTCCCCCACACTGCAAGACACCCAGTTGCACGTGAAAGTTTTGCAACGTGCCACATACATGTCGTGAGACCGCGTGATCACATTGTACCGGTGCGCAAATTGACGAGCTGCGTGTGCCATTTCACGCACCATCACTCATCAAAGCATAGTGTTGGCGGATAGATTGCGCAACATTCACGACCACTTCATGTTTGTTGCGTGACATTTATGCGCCAAAGATTTTTTTTTTAACATTTCAAAACTCTTTGCACAACTGCACGCAGCAGCACACATCTCGTTTAGTCTCCACCCATTAACGACGAGTTTACTGTCCTGCATGACACGGTGTGTACAAGTGTGTGGATCAAAGTCGTGCAAGTGTTAGGGCAACTTAATCAAGAAAGGTTGTATCAGAAGTCACAATTGCTTAACTCTAACAGTTTGGAGCCAATGTGGATGGAAAATGGTGGAAGGGTCAAGTGCAAGTAGATGATAAAGTTGTTAAAGGTTGAACAGAATTGATCAAACATCAAGACCACACAGAACCACAGATAATGGTTCATCTGATTTGGATGTGGTTACACTGTCATATAGTCTATGCCCTATAACAGTGTTTTCTAATCCTTGCAAACCAAAGTACTATGCATTTTCAATCTAGCTGCTCTATCTGCATATAATCACCCAACCCATTGTTCAGACAGCTATTAATTGGCCACATACACATCTGGCTAAGCTGGTCTATTAACAGTGTATCCAGAAAGTATTTACAGTACTGGACTTTGTCCACTTTATGTTGCAGCCTAATTCCATAATGGATTAAATTAATTTTTTTACTCAAAATTCTACACACAATAGCCCTAAAATTTCAAAAACAACAACTTTTTTTCATGTTATCATTATGGGGTGTTGTGAGCAGAATTCTGAGGGGAAAAAAAATTAATTTACTCCATTTGTGAGCAGAATTCTGAGGGGAAAAAAAATTAATTTACTCCATTTTGGAATAAGGCTGTAACATAAAATGTGGAAAAAGTGAAGCGCTGTGAATACTTTCTGGATGCACTGTAGATCAGGGACAAATGGAAAATGTGCAGCACTTTGGGTCACAAGTACCAGACCACAAGTACAAGATTGAGCAGCATTGCTTGTGTGTAGCACCTTGAAATGACATATACACACACACACACACACACACACACACACACACACACACACACACACCTTTAGAACTGTCTCAGTTCTTGGTTGCACAGATTCAATGAGGAGTTGGAAACCAGTCCTCAGAGATGTTGGTCCATATTGACATGATGGCATCACATAGTTGCTCAATCTTCTCTGACATCAACAAGGCATTTTCATCCAAACAACAGCCACTCACTGGATATCTTCCCTTTTTGGACCATTCTCTGTAAACCCTAGAGATGATTGTGTGTGAAAATCCCAATTTCTGAAATGCTCAGATCAGCCCATTTGGCACCAACAACCATACCACGTTCAAAGTCACTTAAATCCCCTTTCTTCCTCATTGTGATGCTCAGTTTGAACTTCAGCAAGTCATCTTCACCACGTCTAGATGCCTAAATCCATTGAGTTGCTCCCATGTGACTGGCTGATTAACTGTTTGTGTTAACAAGCAATTGAACAGGTGTACCTAATAAAGTGACCGGTGAGTGTATACAAATGGAAGTTGGGAAAACAGCACAAACAATACTATCAAAGCACAAATATATATGGACCGAAATATATGCATCTTACTCATATAACTGATGTTCAGTGAGAATTTTTAAATGTCAAATTAAATTGTGACATGCATTTTCACGCATTCATTAAATGGATAAAATTGACAACAACACAAACCCACAGACATCTGTACAAACCAGCACGGCCTCACTTCTGCTTTAACTTTTTGCCTTTACTGATGGATGGATACATGTGTGTGTATTTGTTCTCACCTCACAGAAGAGTGTGTCATATATGGACGAGAGTGATTCCAACTTCGCATTTCTCAGACCAGTTTTATTACTCAACATATGTATGAAGTCCTGGAGAGAACCCACAAAACAAGCATTAGAAAAACTAAACTATGTCATCTTCATTGCATGATTAACTTTGCCTGCTTTACTGTGATCACCTTTAACACTTTATATCAGACTATAGTGTGAGCAACGTTTTTGTTCCCAGACTCCTCAACAACATTGATAAGTGGATGAGGGTCAACCAGAGAACTGCCCTTAAAGGGTTTGTTTCTGGCAAAGATCAATGAAACTGTGGTCAAAGCTCAAAAACTGGATTTTCCACTCTTAATTGGTGCACATATGGAGGTAGGTTCCTGAAGTGACCAGTAAGGTCATGTTTTCCAAAGGTGCCAATGGGGAGGTGATGGTCTAGTGGTTAAGTGTTAAATGATAGGTTTCACACCAGAGGATCCTCGATTCAAACCCCAGCCTGACCAGAAAATCACTAAGGGCCCTTGAGAAAGGTCCTTAATACCCAAGTTGCTCCCGGTGTGTAGTGAGCACCTTGCATGGCAGCACCCTCACATCAGTGTGTGTGTGAGGCACCATTGTAAAGCGTTTTGAGCATCTGATGCAGATGGAAAAGTGCTATATAAATGTAGTCCATTTAAAGGTCAATCACTGGGGGCAAGGTCATGTCTAACTGTCTGTTCGTTGACCTGCTCCTCCCAGGTCCAGGTGACCCCAAAATCTCCCTGAAACAATTCATTTTAACAAAAGGTCAAGGAATTTGATTTTCAATCCAATTTGGATCAAATGTGGCACACACATTTCTGGATTCTGGAACATGCCCTGGTATGGTCAGCCACAGATCAATGATTTTGGTGAAAGTCAAGGTCACAGAGGTCAATGGCAAAATTGATGTAATGCTTGCTGTCTTCATGCACACAGGTACAATTAACTGAAAAGGAGAGATACCTGGTATTTGATGGTGACATTAATGTACTCTTCAGTGTGTTTAGTTTCATCTATAAGCTGGATGAACCGAGGACAGTCGCCCACACCAAATAAGAGAAACTTTAAGAGAAAAAGAGAGACAACATGTACTTTATTTCTTTTATAAAAGTGCACTAATACAGTACACTGGCCAAAGGTTCGTGGGACAGACACCTTTTTCTTCAAAAATATGAACTTAAAAGCAAAACCGTACTGATACGCATTTCTGCTGAGTCATTCTCCCCAGTTCACATTCAAGTTTTGACAGAAAACGCCACCAACCTAAGATAAAAGTTGATGATGTGCATGAATTTGTGAAAATTTCATGGATGAGATGGCATGAGGTGAGTAAGGTTTTATGAGATGCCGCCATTTGTCCAAAAATAAAAGAAACTTAAAATGTACAAAATATTGAAGGGAGTCTGGCTCCACATATCACACAACATATTACAAAAAAAAAAACCTTAAACCCTTAACGTGCTGCACAGTAAATTCATCCCAACACAAATGACAAAATATGTGATCAAGTCATAAATGTTTAATGAAAAAATAAATATTAATATTTATACTTTGTCTCACAGTATTGAAGCGGCGGATGGTAGCTCTCTGCTGCTCAACAGATTAAAAATATTGTACCAAACTCATACTGAACTGTGATATCTAAATACAAATATGAACCGAACCATGACACTCCCACCACTAATAAACCATTAACATGACCTACATACCTTGTCTTGACTTTGAGGTTGCGTGTGTACTGGAATCGGCTGCCACTTTAAGTCTGGTTTGAAGACCTGCTGACCACTGGGTGGGTAGAGTCCTATGGGACAGCAAGCGTCAGAATAAAGGCTACAAGTGAGAAAGAGCAGCATGAAAAAGAGGTGCAGGAGCCGTAGAAGCAAATGGTATTAAGAACAAACGAGAAGTAGAAGTGCAGTAAGTGGTGTTCTCACCTGCAAGGTTGGCCTCAGCACTCATTAGGGTACGATCGAAGTTTGTGCTGTCAACTAAAATCTGAGTAAAAGAGAAGCTAGGATTAAAAATAAAAAGAGAACACCAGTAAAGATGAAATGGATCATTTTCATCTCCAGGGATGAATTACTTATCAATTATTTACATAAATTAACACAGGAGCTGAAAGAACAAAAATATTTGGTAAAATGAAAGTTGTTGATGCCGCTTTTGCATTAGGAAAGGAACTTCAAATAGAATTATTATTGCTATTCACTTTTCTCACATGAGGCAAAGTTAGAGAGATCCTTCTCTGTATGTAATAACGTTGGAATGTAAGATTAGTTTGTAATGTTTCTGTATCAAAGCATAGGGTGGTATGCATCTTAATGATGTAATATCAGAAGATTCTTTTTTTTTTTTTTTCAAAGTAACCCCTCATTGGTCCACCTGATCACCACACAGCCCCTGCTGAGGAGAAGAAAAAGAGCTGTGCAAATATATGGCACAAAAGAATGATTAAAATTGTGTTGTTTCCATTAGTCATTTCTTTTAGATTGTTATTTTGGTGTTCAGTTCATCGTCTTGTTCATATTTGCACACCACTGTGTCCAGAGTGCAACTGTGTTGTTGAATCAGTTTATGTAAGGTCTGTCTGAGTGCTGCACTATTGAAGTACCACAAAGTCATAGCACTAGAATTTGGACCTGCTTTTAGGTGTTCTAACGTGCAAATGTTTTCTTGTGAGGACTATAAGAATGTGGCAGCACATTTGGTATTAAAGGAAAATCTGTGCTGCGCATGAAAATGACAAATGAGTTGGGTGAAAATTAGCAGCAATATATTGGACCACAACATATTGTCATTTTGTTAAACTGTAAATGAGGTTTGGTGTGATATTGTACGTAAGGGTTGAGTCGAGTCCACCTACTTCGTGTCTATCATAGGATTCGCTGAGGAATCCTTTGTAGCGCTTCCTCAGAAACTGTCCGAGCTCAAAGTGCTGCCTCATCCCTTCCTAAACATGCACACACAGACAGAGGAACAGCCCAAGAAGTTATTTATTAAATAATAGGCCTACCTCTGTTTAACCTTTGACATTTACTATGCAGAACAAGACGTTTGTGCAGGTTTAAAATGAGGCAATAATGTTCATTTTGCTGCAAAATGTCAAACCAAAAAAAACCTCACAACAAACAGTGATCACCTGTGTCAGCTGCCCAAAGCCTTGTGGCCAGGCGTTCTCTTGGTATGGGTCAGTTGGATAAGCTCTGATTGGTGATCTGTCACCGTGACGAAACAACTGGAGAGGCAGAGATGAAGAACATGTCAGGTAACGCAACACACAGCTTCCCCTTCAGTCATACTCAAACCTCCAAACAACTGACACAAAGTCAGTTTTGATTTGGTAAAACTGTGCAGTTTTCTGTTTTGACCTTTAATACAATTAATCCAATATTGCAAAACATTAAACTGCAGATGTAATGTGGGTTTGTGGTAATTTAATGTTTTTAGTGTAGATTATTGTGAGAAAGTGGAAACCACATAAGCAGCAGACTTAAACCCTCATCACACATATGCCGATTGAGGACAAATTGCGCCAGAATGACACATCCAGCCACAGTCGAGAAGTACTGAGGTGCAGTCTGAAGACAGATGGAAGGCAGTCGCTGAGCAGTAAATATATTTGGTCCCATTTGCTCGGCTTTCCCGAGTGTGCTGCACATGTTCAAAACACTCTTGCCGCCGTTGAGATGGGACGCACAGCTGATGGCGGTCTCTGTGCAGTTTTTGTGCCATCTGATCTCAATCTGCATATTCTGACAGCATCATAACAGCATTTGAAATTATCTGATCGCAGTTGTATGAGGTGAGATTGATCGGTCACAGCAAAGCCTGCCTGTATGTCCATCTCCACTGAACCCCAGCCAGGGAAGGCAAAGGAAATATTGATATGTAATAACATGTATGTAGCACTCTGTGCGTGTCAGAGGCTTGGTGCGGCATGGAGTGTCAGTGCGGAATGGGATGTCACCACTTAATACACGTATTAGTACATGTTCACCTCCTAAATCTGTAGCATGTAGGTATGATGTGGAAATGTTTCCCCAGCCCATGACAACATAAATACACATGCAACTCACCGCTGGTACGGCCCCAGAAGCGTTCCATAGTGCAGCGCAGACAGCTGGGGAAGTCCCTTTCCCCCGGCTGCGCTGTGTGTTGGCAACATCGTTCGGCTCACAATGCATAATCCCCCTCTGGCATAAATAAATCCCATGTGAAGCGCCGTCACGCACGATAATCCAAATACAGTTGTCTTAAAATGTGTATCAAGTATGCTGAAATGGCCACAAAAAAAGGTAAGAAACAAGAAAAAGTCTGCTGGCTGTGTCTGAAAAATGTTGCGCACATGGGGGAAGTTGGCGCACTGCCAGCACAGTTCAGCAGCAGTTATGTAGTCCAGCTGGACGAATAAAATCTAGCAATGAAAGTATATACTGATCAAACACCTAAAGGGATTTTTCACCGGACTGTACAACAGCAGGGGATCACTGACAGTTGTCAGCCTTTTTGTGTGCCGTCTGGATGGACAGTTCCTGTGCTCATGAGCGCACGTGCTCCCCATATGTGCAAGCAGAACGGCTCGTACAGCCATTATGACCACACTAGCTGAGTGTCCATTTCATCTAGCCACACACTTGTGCGCTGATTGGATCACTTGTTCTATGCACATACATGCACACACTCCATCATGTGAGACAAAAACACATGCCAGCGCACCCTCCTCCTGATGAGAGGTCAGTTTAGCCCTGGGAATGTGAGGAGGAGTGAAGATGTGATTGTGTGAGTGAGTGAGTGAGAGCTCCAATGTTGGTGGCATGTGACAGCAGTCTGTGTCGTTTGACTGAAACATGTTTGGGCTGCATCCTGCAGGTGTGCATGAGGCAGACTTGTGTTCTGACATGGCTGACTACGCCTCTTTCCCTCCCAACTGCGTCTGGACTATGACTTTATTTGTCATGTTGGCCTGGTTCCTGCACATTCTTGCTATGTGTGATGGGGGCTTTACTGTCTGTCAGTAAATAAAACATTCAGCATTTAAACATGTCACTTGTGCTCAACTTTGGATTTTACAAAGTAATTTGGAAGCACTCTAGTCAGGTCACAGTAAAGCTTTTAAAAATTTTCAAAGCATGCAAACAAATAGTGGACTGATATGCAGATAAATGCATAAATTAGAGGGGAAATGTAACAAAATGTAACATGCATTATGAAGCAATTGGAGGTTTCTGACATCTCCCAAGGGTTGACGAGGACTCAAAATACAAGATATGTGATTCACATCGGGACCTGGACGCCACAGCACAATGCAATAATTGCATACTGATTCAGAATGGTCTGACTGATCAAGATGTTGCAATCTGATATTTAATTTACAAGTTGAAACAAAATAGTGTCTTCCTGATGTTGGTTTTATATTGTAATGTTGTATCTTTCTAATGTCAACAAATCCTGAGCCAGAATCCAGATCACCTCCAAAATTCAGTGGCGTTTTCCATGCCCTAATATCTATCTGTGGTGAAAATTTCATAAAAATCTGTGCAGTAGTTTTGATTTAATCCTGCTAACAGGCAGACAAATACATAAACGGCAATGATTTTATTGCGTCCTCAATGGACATAACTCAAAATATTGTACATCACTTCATTATGTAAAAACATCCACATTCTGCAATAATCTGCAACATTTTGAAATAGTTAGGCTGGACACAATATGTACCAGTAATAAAATTAACAATATTGGAGGAATGCATCAGAATCAATGTCACTAAGAGATAACATTGCATATTAGCACAACTTGAGATTTTGATTTTAAGATGATTAATCATGCAGTCCCAGTAAGTATGCAGTAAGAAAAGGTCACTTTTGAATCTCACGTTACTGAAGGACCATGGCCTGTATCCATGAAGAAATCTAAGGTTAAAAATAGCTCCCAGTGACTTGATTCTCAGAAAAATCTGAGAATTCTTAGAATTTTCATTTGGAAAGATGAAAGTTGTCCGCAAAGCAACGTAGGCCTTAAGAGAGCTCCCAAGGTACCAAACTGGTAAGAGTAGGGAGGAGGACTTTTAAGAAGTCTAAGAGTGTCTTAAACAGAGGAGAAGGCAGAAAAGACAGAGCAAGCGGAGATATTCTCCGTATGTAGGATGACAGTGAGTCAGTAACAAGCTACCGGCTTGATCTACGTAAATATTTTATGTTAATTTCCTGTCTTAATGTATTTATAAATTGTTTAGGGTCTTTTTATCGTATACACATGATTAATATTGTCATTATTTTTATTATTATTATCATTATTATTATTATCAGTATTATTAATATTGTTAATTTCTTTTGCAACCCCAATTCCAATGAAGTTGGGACATTATGAAAGATGAAACCATCATCGTATTCTGTTTTTATTTACATTTTACACGTCCCAACTTCATTGGAATTGGAGTTGTATGAGTGGTTGATTTCACTGTCCATTCATGACTAAGAGGGTGGCGCACATTTGTTTTTTTGTTATGTCTCCTCTCCTTTCCGTGACAACCAATCACAGCTCTTAGAGGAGCAACAGAGTCAACCCCGCCTCCTCATAATGATAGGAGTTTCTGTCTCCTCCTTGCTCCGAGTTGCTCTCAGACACCTGCTGGCTCAGTCTTAGGCTAAGATTCCTTACCAGGAATTTTAGGCTAAGTTAGGAGCTCTTTGAGACGATTCTGAGTTGCTTCATGGAGCCGGGCACTGGTGCCTATAGTGGAATGTTTTTTCCCCTATCTGTGTGGTAATAGAGCGAATTGTGTTTAACTGCATTTTCTATACATCAATTTGTTAACACTGTCTCTTGTTAATACATGTACAGATGAAGACATTCTTTATGATTGGTTATTAGATGGTATTACACGATGTACTATACAACTGCATTTTCATCAAAAAAGCGCAACTCCCACATTTTGTAATAACCACTGCATTTTGCAATAATTTATTACAAAATGGAAGGAAATTTATTACATAATGCTTTCAGGCTGTTTATCACAAAATGTGCCAGATTATGACAAAATATGGGGTATTATTAGATAATGAAGTGAAATTACTACAGAGAATCAATACAGCAAATACTTCCAGTCTGCAACAAGCCCTTCACTCACAACAACTCAAATCCTATAGACCAACCCTTCCACCACATGTAATTCTATTTAAAATGTGTTGATAATGTGCCAGTGGCAAGTCATAGAGCGTGCACATTAGCTTTGCAGGGTTGTATCTTTAAAGAACCTTTGCACGGCAGACTTCACCTTCACGTGGTTTTGAACAGAATAACGGTTCATGCAGTGGCTGGAGTATAATCCTGCCAATAATCCTGCAGAGACGATGACAACAGGCTGTAAACATATTCTAAAAAATGTTTCAAACCAGGAATTGCTGCTTTGCTAAGAGCCAAGTACACTATCTTGAGCTCCATACAAGCTATCTTTGTTTAAATCTACGTTGTTGAAACCTGTGAATTCAGTCTAATTATTGGGGCTGACCCCAATGAACAACTTGTGATATGTGCCAAAAACTCAATCCATTACAGACAGCCTGAAAAAGACCACACCCTTTTAAAAAATGGCCAAACGCTTTTCTGTCCCAAGTGCTAGCTACTTCAAATACAGCTGTAGTTTCTAGATTTTCAAGGTATTCAAAATGTTTAGAATGACCAATACATGTTTGGAAGGGTCATAGAAAAGGGTAAAATTTCTACTTTGATATTTTAAGAGAAAATGGCTAAAATAAGTGGGTCAACCTATTACCGTACATCGAAAGAAAATGAAGATTTGTCAAATATGACGACATTTGCATTTGCACTACTTGCAGCAATGGATCCCAGCTACCCAAAAATACAGCTGTATTTAAATTAACACTCAGGACAAAAAAGGGCGTGGTAATTTTCAGGCTGTTCGTCCCAGATAGAGATTTTGGCACATATCCCAAGTTGTTCACTGGGGTCTTGAACAGTTGAGTTATCCTCTACAAAATGATGTACATACACATGTATGTATGTCTAAGCTGGGTTCTAGACTACTTTGGGAAACAAAGACCCAGTTCTGGTCACACTATGTGTTTGTGTTTTGCAGTGTAGTCACAAATTAAACAGGTAAAACTGGTCTTTCAAAAGGAGATGTAAAAGGTGTAGCGCGGGGTGATGGAATATCATGTTCCAAAGAACAGGTTTGATTCTGCACCGACTCTTTTCTTGAATTGCTTGAACAATCGGCTAAAATGGTTTTGGGTTTTCTATTGCAGACATGAGTGAGCGCTGATGTTACACAGCATATACCCGACTCCTCTATCCAAAACAGCCAACAAATGTATAAACTCCATTTATGGCAGGATTAACCAGTTTAAAACAGAGAGACCTAACCTTATCTGCCACATGACCTCTTTATACCCGAGTGCAAGTTCAGGAGGTATCTAAAAACCTCATTGTGTCACATGCTAGTTTCGTTATGCCAAAAATGACAGCAAACAGATACATGACTGTGTCCACTGTGGAGAGGTATTTCTCTCACCTAATCCTCTTCAAAACAACAACCTCGCTACTGAACCCCACTAGTATTAGGAGTGGGGCTGTTGTAGCTATTGATGACTTTTAGTATGAGTTAATCCAGTATAATTACAACAGCAGCACTTTGTACCATTTACTATTTAGAACACTGAGGTTTCTGGTAACATTCCCTGAGAGATCTGACAGAAATTTGTCTGAACCAGTGCATATATCAAATCCATTCCAATACTACCAAAACCCCCAAATTTAACAGAGTGTCCAACTTTAACCCTCTGGGGTCCGAGGGCATTTTTTGGACAGTTTACTCGCCTGGCATAGTTTTATTATTGCTGTTAACAGCTCTCCCTGCATCCCACAATCATGTTTTATATCTCTTTTTTTTCAGGACAACCTGTTCTTTCATAATATATATGCTTTTGTTGTGTTTTATAAGTGTAATAAAGGTTTACAATCAGAAATAACAAAGAAAAAAGTAAAGCGGAAAATAATTTTCCACACACATTTATTCAAAACACACAGCATACTATAATAAACAACTGTTTTGACACTTTATAAAGGTAATTTGAGGTCTTGTGTGAAAGAGTGTACAACAAAAAAGTTCAAACAATAAACAGTTTGCACAGTTTGAACAATATATAACAATATATACCCCACCACTAATTGCAAAAAAAAAAAGGTTTCATGTGGGAATCTCCTCTGATATATCCCAGGAATAACATATTAAAAATAGAGAACAATAGAAGGGGTGTAAGGGCCCAAAATATGCTAATTTCTGTTAATTAGGTATGAACATCAAAGGAACCACTCAAACAACTGGAAATCTTCTGTCATCTATAGCATGCCATAGGTATTAAAGGCACTGCGCTGCAGTGGTTTGAATATTTATCTAATAGATTACAATTTGTTCATGTAAATGGGGAGTCTTCTTCACAGACTAAGGTTGATTATGGAGTTCCACAAGGTTCTGTGCTAGGACCAGTTTTATTCACTTTATACATGCTTCCCTTAGGCAGTGTTATTAGAAAGCATTGCTTAAATTTTCACTGTTACGCAGATGATACCCAGCTTTATCTATCCATGAAGCCAGAGGACACACACCAATTAGTTAAATTGCAGGAATGTCTTTCAGACATAAAGACATGGATGACCTCTAATTTCCTGCTTTTAAATTCAGATAAAACTGAAGTTATTGTACAAGGCCCCACAAATCTTAGAAACATGGTGTCTAACAGATCCTTACTCTGGATGGCATTACCCTGACCTCCAGTAATACTGTGAGAAATCTTGGAGTCATTTTTGATCAGGATATGTCCTTCAATGCGCGTATTAAGTAAATATGTAGGACTGCTTTTTTGCATTTGCGCAATATCTCTAAAATGAGAAAGGTCTTATCTCAGAGTGATGCTGAAAAGCTAATTCATGCATTTATTTCTTCTAGGCTGGACTACTGTAATTCATTATTATCAGGTTGTCCTAAAAGTTCCCTGAAAAGCCTTCAGTTAATTCAAAATGCTGCAGCTAGAGTGCTGATAGGGACTAGAAGGAGAGACCATATTTCACCCATATTGGCCTCTCTTCACTGGCTCCCTGGTAATTCCAGAATAGAATTTAAAATTCTTCTTCTTACTTATAAGGTTTTGAATAATCAGGTCCCATCTTATCTTAGGGACCTCATAGTACCATGTCACCCCAATAGAGCGCTTCGCTCTCAGACTGCAGGCTTACTTGTAGTTTCTAGGGTTTGTAAGAGTAGAATGGGAGGCAGAGCCTTCAGCTTTCAGGCTCCTCTCCTGTGGAACCAGCTCCCAATTCGGATCAGGGAGACAGACACCCTCTCTACTTTTAAGCTTAAAACTTTCCTTTTTGAAAAATCTTATAGTTAGGGCTGGATCAGGTGACCCAGAACCATCCCTTAGTTATGCTGCTATAGACTTAGACTGCTGGGGGGTTCCCATGATGCACTGAGTGTTTCTTTCTCTTTTTGCTCTGTATGCACCACTCTGCATTTAATCATTGGTGACTGATCTCTGCTCTCTTCCACAGCATGTCTTTTTCCTGATTCTCTCCCCTCAGCCCCAACCAGTCCCAGCAGAAGACTGCCCCCCCCCCCCCCCCCCCTGAGCCTGGTTCTGCTGGAGGTTTCTTCCTGTTAAAAGGGAGTTTTTCCTTCCCACTGTCGCCAAGTGCTTGCTCATAGGGGGTCATTTTGACCGGTGGGGTTTTTCTGTAATTATTGTATGGCTTTTGCCTTACAATATAAAGTGCCTTGGGGCAACTGTTTGTTGTGATTTGGCGCTATATAAATAAAATTGATTTGATCAAAAGAAGGATTCAAATTCTATCCAAATTCACCTGTAGTGTTGTCAGAATTACTAGAAACTAGGGATGCACCGATACCACTTTTTCCCAGACCGAGTACAAGTATGAGTACTTACATTTGGGTACTCATCAATACAGAGTACCGATATGAATACATAATGATACCATTACAGTTTTATGACGACTTTGAAAACATGTTTTATTCATCAGTTCTTCCTTACTTTTTGACTGTAACTGCGACCAATACCATTAGCTTTGTTTTTATTTGCAATCATTTCACTTAAATCATGTAACTTCACTTTTTGACTACAACAAATTGTGTTTTAACATTAACTGTGTGTTTCTTAACAAACATGACACTGCCAGACATCTCACTGAAATGTAACCTGTGGACTTCAGCACTACAAAATATACATCACCAGTAACAGAACTGAAACTGTCCATCACTTAACATTACTTATGTCTGTGAGCACCAGTGTTGCCACAGTTACTTTGAAAAAGTAATCCAGTTGATTACTCCTTGAAAAAGTAACTTAGTTACTTTACTGATTATTCAATTTCAAAAGTAACTAAGTTAGATTACTAGTTACTTTATTAGTTACTTTCACCAGCTGCTGACAACACCACCCCACCTCAACATGAAAATGATAACCAGTTTTGCCAATACTCACTTTATAGTCACCCTTTCTTGACTTCAATAAACATAAATACTTGCTTTATAAAAAAAATAAAACAAAGACATCTTTCTTGACCTCATATTTAAATTTTGACAGCACTGTAACAGTAAAACTTGCCATTTATAATTTACATTGTTCATAATAAATTCTTTCTCAATTTTTCCAACATTTAAATTGTTTCTCAACATTTTAATTGTTAAAATTATTATTATTATTATTATAGTAGCAGAATGAAAAATTGTCTTTAAAAGTGGACCTTTAATCTTGGGGTGTGGAGGAGGAAACACGCCCCCCCCCCCCCCCCCTTCTGTCTGGATTCGCCCCTGGATGGACATCTGAGCAGGAAGAATTGACAACGTATTTATGGAAAGAGCACAACCAGATTGAGAGGTAGGGAATTTTTTTTTTTTTTTTTTTTTTTTTTACGTTTTTCAGCATTTTTTTTTTTTTTTTACTTCATGTCATCCTCAGAATGTTGGGATTTGCCCCTGTTAGTGCCCTTTGAGTGTTTATTTGCAATGGATTCGTGTGCTGTTCTCAAGAAGAAATGCAGAGCTGCGTCCTGCATTAGAAATCACCGTCTGTCTTCAGAGGTGGTCACGGCTCTCCTGCTGCTTCCTCCATCAGAGGTGGCAACTCAGGTAGCTCCTGAAGTGCTGTAACTGTGACTTTGTGTTCCAGCTCGAGAGGGGTTGCAGAGCGTTCCGCTCCTGATTTTCTTCAGCTCAGGACCTTGAGAAGGCCTGAAGTACTGCAGGCGAATGAGGCACCTCCTGATGAGCCAGTCGTTGCTGTCCTGGAGGAGTCAGCTGGTTGTGAGTCCAGAGGTGTTTGTGCTCCTATGGAGCCATCCGCCACTGGGCTCAGGGACTCTGAGAACCCCGATGACCCACATCTGCTGTGCCAGATGACATCTTCACAGAGCCAACAACTTCAACTCCCGGAGAAGTCTTCAGTGGGGTGGAGTCCTTCTTCAGTGGGGTGCAATCTTTCTTCTGCTGATGTCGATGCATCCATGAGTGGTGCGGCCAACGCTCAGCTCCGGCAAGGAGCTCCTTGGCCCCAGTGCTTCCACATCTGGCTCTCCTCTGGTCCCCGATGGTTGGGGTCGTCGCTCGCCTGCGACAACTCTGGACTCTTGTAAAGCTGTTCGGCCAGCCATCTGCAGCCAAAGCGGAGCCCATGGTGATGTCCAGCAGTCCTCCCATGGATGATGAGGATCCTCGGGGCCTGTCCAGGAGGCCCTCTTGTGCATTGATGGTGAGCCTCCTCATGGTTCTGGGGTGGGTGGGGAGACATCTAACAAATGTCAGTTATGTTTCAGTGCACCATCCGGCAATCTGCCTGTGGCCGAGTTCCAATACACTGAGTTGGCCTGCTCATCGAGGGACTCCAGCCAGCCACCTCAAGTCAAAGTCAACTTTATTGTCAAATATGCTATACATGCTCGACATACCACACAGATAAAATTTCAGTCCTCTCAGACCCACAGTGCAGAGTATAGAATAAAAACTACTACTAAGCTAAGTAAAACTTACCTTAAATACTACTGATTTATAAATAAAAATAACAATATAAAACAGTGTAAGTATAACGGTATGATGGCGTAGTTCAAATGGCAGTGTACTAATGTAAACAGTATAACATTAAATACAACAGTGCAATGGTATAACAGTATAATACAATAGTGCAATGGCAGTATGCTGATGTAGACAGTTTAATCCTCTCCCTCCCAACTCTTCTGTACTTTGCTGCACGGTGAAACCGTCTGATAAGACCGGTGATTAACTTGTACCCATATCATATCATTCATCACAGAACCATCTCACTCCTGTAGCTTGTCTCATCGTTGTTGTTGATGAGACCCACCACAGTCGTGTCGTCTGTGAACTTGATGAAGAGGTTAGAGCTAGATGTAGGTGTGCAGTTGTGGGTTAGCAGAGTGAAGAGGAGGGGGCTCAGCACACATCCTTGGGGGGCCCCTGTGTTCAGCGTGATAGTGCTGGAGGTGTTGCTGCCGACCCAAACTGCCTGCGGTCTCCCCGTCAGAAAGTCCAGCAGCCAGTTGCACAGGGAGGTGTTGAATCCCAGCTGGACTAGTTTGAGGATGAGCTGCTGAGGGATGATTGTATTGAATGCTGAGCTGAAGTCGATGAACAGCATTCTGATGTGTGGGACCTTGGTCTCCACGTGAGTGAGGGCTGAGTGGAGGGCAGTGGAGATTGCATCGTCTGTCGAGCGGTTGGACCGATATGCAAACTGGTAGGGGTCCAGTGTGGGGGGGAGGGCAGATTTGATGTGGTCCATGACTAAGTAAGTGCGACCGGGTGGTAGTCATTGTAGCAGGAGGGAGACTACTTCTTTGGGACCGGGATGATGGTGGTGGCTTTGAGGCACATTGGGACAACAGCTTGTCTCAGCAAGATGTTGAAGATGTCCATAAAGACATCTGTGAGCTCGTCAGCACAGTCTCTCAGGACCCGACCAGTAATATTGTCGGGACAAGCGGCTTTCCTAGCGTTGATCCTTCTGAGTGTTTGCCTCACGCTATCCGAAGATAGTGACAGCACCTGGTCATCAGAAGGAAGAGGGATCTTCTGTGCTGGAGTGCTGTTTTCTGCCTCAAAGCGAGCGAAGAAGTCATTCAGCAGAGAGGTGGTGTTATTGCAGGTCTGTGGGGTGGGCTTATAGTCCGTGATGGTCTGAATACCCCGCCATAGATTCTTGGAGACTCTGCTGTCCTTGAAGCGGTCAGCGATCCTCCTGGAGTACTCTCTCTTAGCCTATCAGATCCCCCGTGACAGGTTGGCCCTGGCTGTCCTTAGGCCCACCTCGTCCCCAGCTCTGAAGGCAGCGTTTCGAGCCTGTGGACTTCCCCTGTCAGCCAAGGTTTCTGACTGGCCTGAATGGAGATGGTTCTGGAGACCGTGATGTCATCCATGCACTTCCTCATGTAGGCAGTAACAGTCTCCATGTACTCCTGGAGGTCTGTGTTGTTATTGTAGGTGGCTTCCTGTCTGAACATGCTCCAGTCAGTAGTGGAAAAGCAGTCTTGGAGCGCTTCTGATGCTGAATTCCGCTGCTGAATTCCTCTTGGAGCGCTTCTGATGCCCCCTCTGGCTTCACCCGGATCTCCTTTTTGGCTGGTTTTGTGACGTTAACCAATGGTTTGTATGCAGGCATTAGCATAACAGTGGAGTGGTCAGAGGTCCCAAGGTGGAGGAGGGAGGAAGCTTTGTAGGCTTAGTTGTGTGTGGTGTAAACATTGTCCAAGATATTGGTGCCTCTAGTGGGAAAGTTGGCATGTCCATGGAGTTGTGGAAAGACGCTCTTGGGGTTGGCATGGTTCAAATCCCCAGCCAGGATGAGGAAGGCACCAGGGTGGGCTGTCAGCTGTTAACTGATGTGCTGGTGGCGTTCAGTGCCTCACTCCTGTTGTTGGTGGAGCTGGGAGGGATGTATATAGCTGACAGCAAAATAGCAGTATATTCCCTCGGTAGGTAGAATGGCCGACACTTAATAATCAACTCACCCAGTGGTGAGCAGCGCTTGCAAACAACATCGTGGCACCAGGCATCGCTGATGTAAACACAGAGTCCCCCACCGCGGGACTTTCCCCCCTCCACGAGCGCTCTGTCTGCTCAGTAGCATGTTAGCCGCGCTAGCTGGATAGCATGGTGTGCGATGCTGTCGTTGAGCCATGTTTCCACAAAGACACAACACTCACCCATAGTCTTGGAAGATGTCTGGAGTAAATGAATATGGTCCAGTTTATTGTCCAGGGAGCGTATGTTGACCAGGGTGATGAAAGGGATAGCTGTCCGGCAAGGTCTGGCGGCTAACCTAGCCTGGATACCTCCGCGCTTACCCCTCTTCTGCTTCCTCAGGTTCCACCCGTGGTGCCTCCACTATGGGCTGGATGCAGGAGTGGGGGTCAGGGATTGAATAGGCCTCCAGAGTAAACCACTGTCACGTAACTTTTCTGCGTTCGCTGAAGTTAGGTCCGTGATTTTGTCTGTGTTTCTGCAGATGTCGAGCAGAAACTCCCAGGAATAAGTGCACCTTGAGATGTGAGGGCGCGACAAGTACGGTGACGAACAGCCACACACTGTTTGTAAACACAAAAAACACGAAAACACTGTTGTGTTGGGAGCGAGAGGAGCTGCTGCGTGTGCATGCACCGCCACTGTGCACCCTGGAGGGTCGGACAGTCTCAATTCAGCTTCTGCTGTGGACCTTGGAGGCCTGCATGGCTCCACCTTCATCTCCACCGTGGACCCTGATGGATTGCATAGTCGCCCACCTGACTCAGTCTTCCGTTCCAACGGGCGGCGTGGTCATCCTCCAGAAGGCATGGGAGACTTCGGTCGATTGCTGGCTCCTGCCATCAGCCCTGGCTGGGCACACAATTGGTTGAGGAGTTTGGACGTGGTCTCCTGCTGGCCACCCAGGCACCCACAGGACCTGACTCAGACCTTCTGGCAGCTGCAGGGTTGTCCACCAGACAAGATGTGGGACTTCGGACGTCTGCCCGGTTGGCTTCACGCTTCCACTGTTGGTGCAGGCTGGTCGCAAAACCAGTCATGGTCTGTTAATTCTTGATTCTGCCAGCTGTTGGGGCGTGACTTGTTCAATGTCTAGTCAAATGATTGTCATGTTGGTTCGCCTGAGGAGGGTCATGGCGATGGCCTCTCTGTCAGAGCTCCAGTATTCCTCTGTGGAGAGAGGAGATCCTTCCAGAAGGACAACTATCTCTGCAGCAATCCACCAATCAGGCCTGTATAGTAGAGTGGCCAGATGGAAGGCATTCCTTAGTAAACAGAACACAGCAGCCCATCTGGATTTTGCCACAAGGCACCTGAAAGACTCTCAGACCATGAGAAACAAAATTCTCTCAGCTGAGGAGACAAAGATTGAACTCTTTGGAGTGAATGCCAGGCATCCAGTTTGGAGGACACCAGGCACCATCCCTACAGTGAAGCATGGTGGTGGCAGCATCATGATGTGGAGATATTTTTCAGCACCAGGAACTGGGAGACTAGTCAGGATTGAGGGAAAGATGACTGCAGCAATGTACAGAGACATCCTGGATGAAAACCAACTCCAGAGCGCACTTGACCTCAGACTGGGGCGACGGTTCATCTTTCAGCAGGACAATGACCCTAAGCACACAACCAAGATATCATAGGAGTGGCTTCAGGACAACTTTGTGAATGTCCTCGAGTGGCCCAGCCTAAGCCCAGACCTGAATCTGATTAAACATCTCTGGAGAGATCTGAAAATGGCTGTGCACCAACACTACCCATCCAACTTGATGGAGCTTGAAAGGTGCTGCAAAGAGAAATGGGCAGAACTGTTCAACGATAGGTACGCCAACTTGTGGCATCATATTAAAGAAGACTTGAGTCTGTAATTGCTGCCAAAGGTGTATCAACAAAGCATTAAGCAAAGGGTGTGAATACTTATATACATGTGATTCCTTTGCTTTGGGTTTTTTTGTTTGTTTTTTTAATAAATTTGCAAAAAAAAAAAAAAACTTTTTTCATGTTGTCATTATGGGGTGTTGTGAGTAGAACTTTCAAGGAAAAAAATTGACTCCATTTTGGAATAAGGCTGTAACATAGCTAACAAAATGTGGAAAAAGCGCCACGAATATTTTCTGGATGCACTGTATGTCATTGTAGAACCTGAGTTGGAAGCAATAAAGAGAGACTGTTTCTACATCCAAACATGCATGGTGTGTGCTTTACCTCACAGAAAACTCAAAACTTCACACGTTGGGCTTGGTGTTGGGCTTGAGGCCAGAAGATCATGGGTTCAAATCCCCGCCTGACTGGAAAATCACTAAGGGCCCTTGGGCAAGGCCTTTAATCCCCTATTGCTCCCGGTTTGTAGTGAGCGCCTTGTATGGCAGCACCCTGACATCGGAGTGAATGTGAGGCATAACTGTAAAGCGCTTTGAGCGCCTGATGCAGATGGAAAAGCGCTATATAAATGCAGTCCATTTACTTTCCAGGCACACAAACTTATATAAGGCTCAGTCCGGCTTCATATCCTGCAGAGGGCATGGCAATCAAACACAAAGGGCCAACCAGCTAATTACGTAAACAGCAGGTGCAGGCGGTTGTCTGCACTTGGCACAATGCCATATGAGTGATCAAAGTTTTCATACACATTATAGCAGGTGTGCCTAAGTTCGGTCCTCAAGATCTACCTTCGTGACACTTAGTTGTCTCCTTGTTCCAACACATCTGAATCAAATGAGACTCGTTAGCAGGCTTTTAATGAGCCTTTCATTGGATTTAGGTGTGTTGGAACAGGGAGACAACTAAGTGTGTCAGGAAGGTAGATCTTGAGGGCTGAACGTGGGCACCCCTGCATTATCGAGAACGTGGGCACCCCTGCATTATCGAGACATCTTTGGAAACATTCAATAGAACATCACCCAGCAGGGGACCTGCCGGGAAAACAGATGTGCGCCTTGGATCATTAACATGCCAGGCGAGGAGCGCAGTATAACCTTTAGTGGCGGGTATTTACATGTGAAGAGGTTTAACATATGCAGGTTTGGTTCATCAACATGTAAAGCAGGAAACACAATGTAATTGTAAGTGGCTGACATTTATGTGCGTACAGGTTTAACCTAGAGTGGGCCACTTGACTTGGTGAATTATGTCCTAACAACACCTTGTGTCTGCGTGTGTGCACTATACCATTTTAATTTAGGGAGTTGCAAGAGTAGAACTTTTATCGTTTTTGAGGTACCATGTTACAGTTTGGAGGGGGTGGTCTTGTTTAGGTACATGCTTTTCCAAAGCCAGGAAATAACAAAACAGTGGTTGGCAAGTTGGGAACTGAGAACTATTAAAAGATGCAGGTTTCTTCAAGACAAAAATGCTGACTATGACTCAAAACTATCAGCAATGAATTCCTCTAATACCAAGTGTGTTGGTTGTGCAGCTGACTTGTCACCTGATCGATTTTATGCAAAACAAGTCAGATCCACATGTTTCCAAGGTTCAGCTCCAAATCTGTTTGTTAAAGGTCAAACACTGAGTTAAAATTACCATCATGTGACACTGTGAACCAAGCCTTGTAATTTAATCAGCACCAGATTCACCCACTAAAAACAGGAAAATTAAGCTTTGATCATCTTCGATGAATCAAACAAAAAAGTTATATGAAAAGATTTGCTAGATAAATTCTTAACCTAAATTCTCTCCAAGACATTCATAAATTTAACAAAAGGAAATGACACTTGAACAGATGTGTTTCTGCCGAAAACTAAAGTTGAAATTAAACTTGCAGAATTATGAACAGAGTTCCAGAAGTGTATCTCCAGAGACCGCAGTGAAATTAGTTTTACATTGGATATTCAATAGACATTTGCTCCGGTATTCCCTCTTCTTTGCTTCGGCGACAGAGTGACTTTGAGCAAGGCACTCCAACATTTAAAGTGTGCCCGTATTGCAGACGTTACAGTAAACAAACGGAGATAGTAGACAGCTACGTTGAACACCAACTTTCTGTTTTCAAAATAAAAAGGTGGGATATTCAAACCAGAGATACTGTGTTTAAAACTATTGAGGAGCTATTGAGTGAAAATGCTAATGTTTAGATTTAAAATTAATTAAAAATATAAACTGATTTAAAATGCAAAAACAAGAGTTGTATCTCATGCAGCCTGTGGAGCGCTATGGTTCCACATTGATTTTGAGTCAATTGATCACATGGCATGAAAGCTATTGAGCCGAAATGATAATATTTACATATAAAATTAATTAAAAATATAAACAGATTTAAAGTGTAAAAACAAGAGGTGTATCTCATGCAGCCAGTGGGGCACAATGATTCCATGCTGATTTTGAGTCAACTGATCACATGACCTGGAAGCTATTGAGCTAAAATGCTAATATTTTAGCATTTTAGGGAGATGGTGGCGTAATGGTTTGCACGTTGGACTGGGACGCCAGCGATCTGGGTTCGCTTCCCGATCGCAGCCATGCTCCCAACTGGCACTCTTAACAACAGTGCTGGGGAGGAGTGAGAGACACGTGCCGTGGGCCCTTCTGGAAACAAGCTTCGTGCTTTCGTTGGCTACCCACGTTAAATATGAGCCTCTTCTTCTTATTATTTACATATAAAAATTAATAAAAAAATATGAACAGATTTTTTAAAAAGAATATTACATTTAAAACCAAATAAGCCACCGGGCACGAACGTTTCCCATCGGAGTGGTACAAGGAAATAAAAGACTACTTGATCCCTATAATGAATGACACATACAACTATGTGATAAAAACAGCCCCCCCCCCCCCCATGGAAAAAAGCAATGATCTCACTGATACCAAAAGAGAGTAAAGATAAATTAGCGGGTAGAAGCTATAGACTGAACCAAGATTACAAAATTTTTCCCATATTTTGGCAAAAAGAATGGAAAATAACAGATGATAAGCCTTGACCAAACAGGATTCATCAAGCAAGGGTAGACACAAGACAACAGTCGCCAAACATTGCATGTAAAAAAGTAAGTAAGTCCCTTCGGCTGCTCCCTTGTTTGCACTCGGGGTCACCACAACAAATCCAAGGTGGATCTGCATGTTGAATTGACACAGGTTTTACGCTGGATGCCCTTCCTGACGCAACTCCACATTACATGGAGAAATGTGGCAGGGGTGGGATTTGAACCCAGAACCTTCTGCACTGAAACCAAGCACATTAACCACTTGGCCACCACCCCTGCATTGCATGTGATTGATCATATAGTTAAAAATACAATTCAGGCAGTATTATTAAGTCTCGACGCAGAAAAAGCTTTTGATTGAGTTAGTTGAGAGTTTTATAGAGTATTACAAAAAATTTGTTTTCCACCAGACAGTTATTAAAACTATTCAAGCACTGTGTCGTAACCCAAATGCAAAACTTTAAATTAATGGAGTCATCTCAAATTCATTTGACCTAGAAAGAGGAACAAGACAGCGTTGTCCAATTAGTCCAAATTAATGTACTTGGCAAACCCAGAGAGTTCTTTTTTGAAACTATTGTCACTCTTAGATGATTCTGACTCTATCTCAGGCTATAAATCGAACATTAAAAAAGACTCAGGTGTTAAGTTACCAGTACAAGCCAGGCCAACTCATAAATCTAAAATCGAATTAAAGTGGGACCAAGAATACATAAAATATATCGGGGTAATTATACCAAAAGATTTGATAGATCTTTATGCTCTAGATTTTAGTAAATTGAGTCAAAAATTAAAAGAGGACATAATAAGATGCCGTTTGATACCAATACTAAGTTTTGAGTCTAGAATTGAGTCAATAAAGCTGAATTTTTTGCCGAGAATATTAGATTTGTTTGAGACCCTTCCAATCAAAATATCTGATCAGCAATTTAATGAGTAGGATAAATTATTGTCAAGATATATTTGGCACTGGAGAAAACCTAGGATAAAATTTCAAACTCTTCAATTGACAAAGAAGAGGGCCAGACTTGCTCTCCAATGCCTTAAGGTCATGTGATCAATTGACTCAAAATCAGTGTGGAACCATAGCGCTCCACTGGCTGCATGAGATACACCTCTTGTATTTAACATTTTAAATCTGTTCATATTTTTTATTAATTTTTATATGTAAATATTAGAATTTTAGCTCAATAGCTTTCATGTCATGTGATCAATTGACTCAAAATCCATGTGGAACCATAGCGCTCCACAGGTTGCATGAGATACGCCTCTTGTTTTTGCATTTTAAATCGCTTCATATTTTTCATTAATTTTAAATGTAAACATTAGCATTTTCGCTCAACAACTTCTCAATAGTTTTAAACACAGTATCTCTGGTTTGAACACCCACCTTTTTATTTTGAAAACAGGAAGTTGGTACTCGACGTAGCCGTCTACTATCTCCGCTTGTTTACTGTAATGTCTGCAATACGGATGCACTTGAAATGTTGGAGTGCCTTGCTCAAGAGTCACTCTGTCGCCGAAGCAAAGAAGAGATTTAACTGGAGCGAAGAGGACGTTTACCCGCAAAGAAGAGGGAAAACCGGACGAATGTCTGTCGAATATCCAACGTAAAACAAGCTTCACTGCGGTTCTCCAGAGTAAATTTTAACAGACTCACCACAGTCACATAAGCGAGTTTTGCTTCCGCAGCAGCTTTTCCACACACAGAACCCACCGTCAGTCCAAAAAACAAGGCGAAACAGATCATCTTCACTGTGTCCAAACAGCAAACTAACCAAACACATTTACAGTTGCGGATAAAAGAGTTCTCACTGCAGTAAAGTTAGAAAAATATTCACAGATTCGAAGTTCACGGCTCAGTAGATCTTAAGAGAAAAGTTGTAGAAAAACGAACAACACAAGTTTCTTCTCTCAGGAAGGTAAACAACAAACTACATACAACCTTCCATATGAGCCGTCCTCTGAGCTGAAAAAATAACACTGATCTGAACGGGCAGGCGGCAGAGAAACGGAAGCTTAGGGACCGTCTACAAAGTGCAAACAGGAAAAGACAGCAGAGATCAATTTTTAGGGCCGGACTCGGGCCCTATTGTAATTGCGTGTTTTATTATTATTATTATTACTATTATTATTATTATCACTTTTAAAATCAAAATTTCGGCCCTTTCCCATGCTCCAAAACTCACCAAACTTTGCAAAGTCATCCGGCCAGATCCGCACAAGGTCACAGCGAAATTGCAAAATAGCGCCCCCTAGAACTTAAAAAAAAAAAACCTCCGCATAGGGTTTTTTTCGTTGTAGCCTCACGAAATTCGGTACACATATTTACCATGCTGGGACGCACAAAAAAAAGTCTGTTACCGTCATGGTCAAATGTCGACAGGAAGTCGGCCATTTTGATTTTAAGTTTAGATTTTGAGCTAATTTTTGCCATTTTTGGCCATTTCCACTACTTACATTTCAATGAACTCGTCCTAGGGATTTCATCCAATCGTCTTCAAATTTGGTCAACCTCATCATGACCCCATGGTGATTAAAAGTTATCAAAAGAATGTAATTAGGTCAAAAGGCATGGCTGCTAGGGTTCGTCAAACTTTGGCGATCTTTTCGGAGCACGCCGTTTCACTTCGAACGGCTGTCACGCCCACATACTTCATCGTAGATCCTTCAAACTTGGTGGACATGATGAGGGTTCTGCCCTGACCGTCTGCATATATTAACTTCCCACCTTTGCCATAGCGCCCCCCGGTGGTAACAGGAAATGTCCTATTTTTACTTTAACAGGTCCTGATGTCACATAGTTAACCCAGTCAACTTCATTCCACTTCTAAAACATGCAGAACAAGTTGGTGAACGTAGACGATGATTGCCGTGAAGTTACGAGTAACGGCGTCCTTGTGGTGGCGTGCCGAATATCGCCCATTCGCCATGAAATTACGTTCTTCCTTTTGACGGCTTTAATTTTGTCATATCATCATGAAAATTGATACACAGGTCAAGCATGACAACCTCTTACAATTCATAGGGGCGTTGCCCATGGGCGGGGCAAAACGCCTCAATAGCGCCCCCTTGAAACTTTCAAAAAACCCTCCTTATAGGGTTTTTTTGGAGTAGGGAGATGAAAATTAGTACACGTGTGACGTGCATAGACGTACAAAAAAGCCTCTCGCACCATGGGTCTACTCCAAACAGGAAGTTGGCCATTTTGAATTTTCTTGTCATTTTGCCATGATTTCCACACGTTGTAGTTGAACAAACTTCTCCTAGTGATTTTGTCCAGTGCACTTCAAATTGCTTTCACAGCATCCAGAGATGATACTGACCAAAAGTTATTGAAAGCTTTTCTCTATGTTGAAGGGTGTGGCCGCTGTGGCGCCGCCATTTTGACCCTTCGCGATGGAACATCAAGTCATAACTCCTTCATGCTTTGTCTGATTGACTTGAAACTTCACGTGTGATGACGGTTGATGACGGCTGTGATGAACACACCTCGCCCCTCTGTTTGTACACCGAGCGCCCCCTAGTGGATGAACCATCCACATGTCATAACTCCTTCATGCATTGTGTGATTTGCTTAAAATTTTAACTGTGTGATGAGTGGTTGCCCCTGTATGCACATGCCCACATCTGGTCACAAGGGCACGCACTGGCCTGGGTAGGCGGTCGTGCGGAACAAGGGCCCGTATATGACTGCTTGCAGTCCTAGTTTATATATAATTTCTTTTTCAATAGCATTGTCATAAGGTGTAGTGACACAAAATTTACTGCACACAACAGTGGGGTGCTGCTGGTTATACTACAGAACTCAGTTTGGAGAAAGTAATTTAAAAAAATTTTGGATAATTTTTTATTGATTCAATTTTCAATAGCATCAAAGTCATAAGGTGTGGTGTCACCAAACTTACTGCACACAACCCTGGTGTCCTGTTGATTATACTACAGATCTCAGTTTGGAAAAAGTAATTTTAAAAAATTTTGGAAAAATTTTCATTGATTAAGTTTTCAGTAGCATCAAAGTAATAAGGTGGAGAGACACGGAGTGATACGATAGCATTTTGTGATCATATCATCTGATTTGAGGCCACGTGTTCCAGACACTCGGGTGAAGAGAGGGGCAGAGCTGTCAACTGATCACCATCTGGTGGTGAGTTGGATCAGAGGGTGGGGCAGAACTTTGGACAGACCTGGTAAACCCCAAACGGATAGTGAGGGTGAAATGGGAATGTTTGGAGGAGCCCACTGTCTGACAGATCTTCGGCTCACACCTCCAGCAGAGCTTCTCTATAGCATCCCTGTGGAGGTTGGGGGCATTGAACCAGAATGGGCAATGTTCAAAGCTTCCACTGCTGAAGCTGCAGTGAGGAGCTGTGGCCTGAAGGTCTTAGGTGCCTCAAGGGGTGGCAACCTTCAAACACCTTGGTGGACACCGGTGGTCAGGGACGCCATCCGACTGAAGGAGTCCTTCCTTCCGAGATATGCTATCTCAGAGGACTCCAGAGGCAGTTGCAAGGTACCGACAGGCCTGAAGGGCAGCAGCCTCTGCTGTGGCGGAGGCAAAGCAGCGGGTGTGGGAGGAGTTCGGAGCAACCATGGAAAAGGACTTTTGGTCGGCATCAAGGTGCTTCTGGCGGACAGTGAGGCACCTCAGGAGGGGAAAAGGGGGAACCATCCAAGCTGTTTACAGTAAGCATGGGACTCTGCTGACCTCAACTGAGGATGTAATCCGGCCCTGGAAGGAACATTTTGAGGAACTCCTGCGTCAGACCGGAGAGCCCTCTATAGTAGGGGCAGAGCTGGAAGCTGATGGAGGATTTTCATCACTTTCCCTGGTGGAAGTCACTGAGGTAGTCAAACAACTCTGCAGTGGCAAGGCCCCGGGGGTTGATGAGATCCGTCCAGAAATGCTGAATGCTCTGGGTGTGGAGGGATTGTCATGGATGAGACGTCTCTTCAACAATGCATTGAGGTCTGGGACAGTGCCTAAGGAGTGGCAAACTGGGGCGCTGGTCCCCATATTTAAAAAGGGGGACGAAATCACTACAAAATGGGACCAAAGAAAAGCTCGGTGGTGGAGGAGTCGGAGGAGGTTAAAAAGGCGCTTGAGTTAGTGTCACTGGACGTAGCTGACATAAAGAATAAGCAGGACAAGATACTCAAGCTAGTGGAGGAAGTCGCGCGACTACGAGCCTTATTAGAGGACAAGGACAAGAGGATCGAGGCTCTCGAGAAGAGAGTTGAGGACTTGGAGCAGTACTCAAGGATTAACGATGTGATTAAACCCCGCTCATATGCCCACGCAGTGGCCGCGGGCAGTGATCTCGAACCTGGCGAGATGAAGGAGAGCTCTGCGGAACAACAGGTCGCCGCGTTCCTGGCGTCCAGGGACATTGATTTGGACGTAAATTGTCTTGAAGCTTGTCACCCTCTCCCTACGAAGAAAGGCGCTCCTCCTGTGCTTATCATGAAGTTTGTCAACAGAAAGGATAAGGTCACATTGTTGAGACAAGGAAGAAAATTGAAAGGTACGAATGTTTATTTGAATGATCACTTCACAAAAACAAATGTAGACATTGCTAAAAAAAAAGCCAGATACTTAAGGAAAACAAACACAATTCAGAATACATGGGTCAGGAATTGTAAAGTCTTCATTAAACTGAATGGGTCTCCTGAAGTAGCTAAGGTGCTGGTTATTAAGGACATAAAAGAGCTGGAAAAATATGAAATATGAGTCAATAATGTATGGAGAAATAAAAAAGTAAAAAAAAAAAACTACTTCTACTTCACAAACCATTGAATCAAAACCCATAATCTCCTCTTCAGGAGATGAAATAATACAACAGAGGATAATAAACCAGGAATTATTGGAATTAAAAGCAACTGAGTACACCGAACATAAGATAATGGATTTGGAAAACGAAATAGACCCGGATAATATGTTTTTTTTTGAGTGATACCCTTCATTGCAACTACTATACGGAACAGGATTACAATAATACAGTTAAAACAGAAGGTAAATGATCAATTATCCACTTTAACAGCAGAAGTATGTACACAAACTTTAACAGTATCAAAGAATTTCTTCAGCAGTTTACAAAACCCTTTAGTATAATAACAATTTCAGAAACGTGGTTCAATGCACAAAAAGGAATACAATTTGAGTTGGATGGTTATGATCTAAACTACATCAACAGAGTGAATAAAGGAGGTGGAGGTGTTGCTATATATGTGCGGAAAAATATTAAATTTAAGGTAATAGAAAGTATGACGTTAACAATAAAAGATGTGTTAGAATGTATATCAATAGAAATTTATAATGGAAACAAGAAAAACATTATAAGTTGTTTATATAGGGCGCCAGGCTCAAATATGGCTACATTTACAAACTGGGTGGACAGAATGTTTTCATCAATAAATAACAAAAAAATATTTATATGTGGAGATTATAACATTGATTTAATAAACCCCAATAGGCACACATCAACTGACGAATTTATAAACACAATGTACAGCATGAGCTTATACCCAGTTATCACCAGGCCAAGCAGAATTACATTGAATAGTGCAACTCTAATAGATAACATCTTCACAAACAACATAGAAACTAAAAATATAAGTGGTTTATTGATTTGTGACATAACTGACTATCTTCCTGTGTTCACTGTGTATGACTCCAATTGTAATTTTCAGGTAAAACCCCAATACTCTGCATTTAAACGAGTAAGAACCCAAAAAGCAATAGATCACCTCAATAATGACTTAACAAAACAGGACTGGCGCACTGTGTATAGGGAGAATGATGTGGATTGTGCCTTCAATAAATTTCTAGACATTTTCAATTCATTATATGAGATAAACTGTCCAATACGCCAAGTCAACAAAAACAGTACTGTTGCCAAAAGTCCATGGTTAACAAAAGGTCTACAAAATGCTTGTAAAAAGAAGAATACATTATACAGACAATTTGTTAGACTAAGGACAAAAGAATCTGAACATAGATATAAATTATATAAAAACAAACTAACTAATATAATCAGAGCCAGCAAGAAATTATATTATACCAATCTATTAAATAATAATAAAAATGACACCAAGAGAATCTGGGAAATTCTTAACACTATAATCAAAAATAAGGTAAGAGGTAATTCTTATCCAAATTATTTTATTGATAAGAACAAGGACATCTATAATAATAGTTAATGGTTTTAATAACTTCTTTGTTAATATTGGACCTGACTTGGCAGCAAAAATTCCCGATGGTTGTAACAAGGAGCAGGAATCACTCCAAACACAATGTTTCTCTCCAGTGTTAGTGAAGCCGAAATAATAGATATCGTTAATAAATGTAAAAATAAAAAATCAACTGACTATTATGACATAGATATGAAGCTAGTAAAAACAATAATCAAAAGCATATCAAAACCCCTGACTCATATATGTAACTTGTCATTTCAAACTGGGACATTCCCGAACAAAATGAAGATGGCAAAAGTTATTCCACTATACAAAAATGGAAATAAACATATCTTCACAAACTACAGACCGGTCTCTCTACTTCCACAATTTTCCAAAATTTTAGAAAAGCTTTTTAAGAACAGGTTAGGATCCTTTATAGAAAAATATAACATAATTAATGAATGTAAATATGGGATTAGGTCTGGTAGGTCAACTTCACTTGTAATAATTGAAGCAATAGAAGAGATTACAACACCTTAGATAGTAAAAACTATATAGTTGGAATATTCATTGATTTAAAGAAAGCGTTTGACGCACTTAATCACTCAATTCTACTCAATAAATTGGAAAGATATGGTATCAGGGGAGTGGCTTGGAACCGGATTCAAAGCTATTTAACGGAGAGACATCAGTTTGTGCAGATGGGTGCATTTAAATCTGGGTGTTTGGGCATCCCTTGTGGGGTCCCACAGGGATCCATACTGGGTCCACATTTTTTTAATCTTTATATAAATGACATATTTAATGTGTCACAATTATTAAAATTATTATTATTTGCAGATGATACCAATATATTCTATTCCAGTGATAACTATAGCAAACTTATTAATGTGGTAAATAGTGAATTAATTAAGCTGAAAACTTGGTTGAATATTAATAAATTATCCCTAAATATAAAAAAGACTAAAGTCATGTTTTTTGGAAATCATAATGTCAATTCTAATTTACCAATAAATATAGACGGTGTCGAAATAGATAAAGTGTCAGAAGTCAAATTTTTAGGGATAACCATCGATAGTAAATTAAGCTGGAAGTCTCATATCAGCCACATACATAAAAAAGTTTCCAAGAATGTCTCTATTATGTACAAAGCAAAATATTTTCTGGATCATAATGCATTATATTTATTGTATTGTTCTTTAATCTCTCCTTACTTAACATATTGTATAGAAATCTGGGGTAACAATTACAAAAGTTTGCTACATCCCCTCTGTATAATCCAAAAGCGGGCAATAAGAATCATCTATAAGGTAGAATATCTTGATCACACAAATAGTCTATTTTTGCAATCCAAATTGTTGAAAATGCCAGATCTGGTTAATTTTCACACTGCACAATTATTATATAAAGCCAGTAAAAACTCATTACCCAGTAATATTCTGAGTCTCTTCACCCAGAGAGAAGGAAGCTATAACTTGAGGGGATGTGGTAACTTTAAAGTCAAGGCAGTGAGAACTACCAGGAAAAGTTTCTGTGTGTCCATGTGTGGCATTAAGCTGTGGAATAGTTTGGCACCTCAGCTCAAGCGATGTCCTAACATCCATCAATTCAAAAAAAGATACAAAGAAATGGTTCTGTTGAAATACATGAATGAGGAGAGAGGTGCGTGATCGTCACGTCTTTTTAATTTATTTCTAGTTAATTTACCTTTGCTTTTTTGCCTTGTCAGCAATAGAAGGGGTCTCGCTAGGACACACAAACTTTCATAAAATACCTGGAATTATCCTGTACATCAATTTAATTATATATATCATAGCCATAATTGTAAACTATATTATAAAAAAATGATAATAATGATAATAAAATCTTACTATATGTTTGTTAATATAATAGATGTTAACATATTTGCATAATACCTGTTATTGCCGGTGTCGTAACCATGGTCAAAAGTATTATTTTTATACATCATGATCCTGTAGTTGAAATGCTAGTCAAATAGAAGTATGGTGATGATGGTAATAACTTAGAGAGAGGGGGAAACATGTATATGTATGTATGTATATATGTATGCGTATATATATGTGTATGCGTGTGTGTATGTATGTATATGTATGTATGTATGTATGTATATATATATATATATATATATATATATATATATATATATATATATATATATATATGTGTGTGTGTGTGTATGTATGTATGTATATATATATATATATATATATATATATGTGTGTGTGTGTGTGTATGTATATATGTGTATGTATAATATGTATGTGTATGTGGGTGTGTATGTATGTATACATATATGTATATTTATGTTTACATTTATATAAATATGTACATATGTAAGTTTATTGATACATAAAAAGACTTTTCCTTTTCTTTCCTCCTTGTTTCCCCCTCTTACATCACTTACATCATTATCACCAGATCAGGGTCGGCAAGTGGGGGTCTGTTGCTCGAAGGTCTACCCCTTCTGCCAGCAGACTCCAAAACCTTCTTTTAATGCAGAGCCTAGGACATTCAGCAAAGGGTGGACCTGTGTCAGGGGGCGACCCCTCTCTGGCAGCAGGTTTACAAAATACTTTGCATCTTTTAATGCACCACACACATGACAAATGGGGAAGGAGGGGAAGTGGAAAAAAAAAGAAAAGAAAAAGAAAATAATGATAATAATAATGATAATGATAAATTTAATAAAAAAGTTAAGGTAATTAAATTAATAAAATAAAATGAATGTAGCATACTTGTATATATGTATATGTATTATGTGTATACATGTGTATAGGTGATGTATGTGTGTATTTTGTGTATGTATGTTCGCATGTATGATGTGTGTATGTATATATATGTGTGTGTATATATATATATATAGAGAGAGAGAGAGAGAGAGAGAGAGAGAATTACCATCGACACACACAAGAATAGTCCTTTTAAATAGTCATTTTCTGAGTAAATGTGGGGAATTTATTGACATATGAAAATGGCTTAAGGAATGACACCAGCAATATCAATAGCAATTTAAAAAAAATGGTAGTAATAATAATAATAGAAATAAAAAAAAAATAAAAAAAAATTTTTTTGATTGACAATAATTATTGTCATTATTACTGTCTATTATGGTGGGAATTGTTTTTATTATTATTATTATTATTATAGATACTCATCACTAATATATGATATAAATTACATAGTAATAAAAAAGGAATATTGGTCACACTCGGTAGTCGTAATAACGTATGGGTATTTGGGGGTGGGATTAAATAAGTTCGTCTTCATCCCACCCCTTTTCGGGTTAAGTGCGCGGGTATGTATGCGTGTATGTTTGTATCTCCTGTTCTTTTCAACCCAATGTGGGTAAATGTAGATGTCAAAGAAACTATGCATCCACATTTGGCTCAAAATCTAAGCTATTTTTCTCTGACCTGAGGTCTATTTCTGCACACAATTTCACCAAATTCTATTTATGCCTTTTCAAAACATAATGCAAGCAATCATTAAAAAACAAACAAAAATAAATGTCATCATCAACAACAAAACAGACTTACAAACAAACAGGGTCAAAAACATTATCTCCTTGGCAGAGAATTTAAAAAAAATTAATACATCCTGCCAGTCCATGAATTAAAAATTCCAAAATTTTGATTAAACTCCAGTTTACACATAAATGAAGTTTCTGTTATAGATTCGGGGGGGGGGGGGGGGGGGGGGGGGGGGGGATTGAACTGTGATTCCTGGGGAATCTTTTGTGTGAGAACTGATCACTGGAACACCACATACATCATTATACATAACTGGCAAATCCAAAAGCAGGATTACTGCCAGCTCCTGTATGTTTTTGGCAGTGAGGGTTCAGCAGTCGTCTCTTTGCTTCTGCATCACCTCAGGCTGTTAGATGATGGAATCCCTGAATTCCTTGCAATTGATCATTGAGAAACATTTTTCTTAAACTGTTGGACTATTTTTTTCATGTAGTTGTTCACAAAGTGGTGATCCTCACCCCATCTTTGCTTGTGAACTGCTGAGACTTTTGGGGATGCTCCTTTTATACCCAATCATGAGTCTCCTCAGTTCCCAAACGCTTATTGAGTGTTGTTAGAAGGAAAGGTGATGTAACACAGTGGTAAACATACCACTGTCCCAGCTTTTTTGAAACATGTTGCAGGCATCTATTTCAAAATGAGCAAATATTTGCACAAAAACAAAAAAGTTTATCAGTTTGAACATTAAATATCTTGTCTTTGTGATGTATTCAATTCAATATAGGTTGAAGAGGATTTGCAAATCATTGTATTCTGTTTTATTTACATTTTACACAACGTCCCAACTTCATTGGAATTGGGGTTGTATATCAACCCAGTGATATTCATTAATTATACAGCTGGCTTTTATTTTATTGTTCTTCACATCATCAGTGTGATGTGGTGCAGCTGCTCACGCTGTGATCCTTGCTCAAAAGACACTGTCAGGTGCACGAACCATCGCACCGGGATCGTGCACGCTTGCCCGTCAGCAGAATGTTTTCGTGGTTCACTCATACGCTGTTTCGCCGTGAGTCGCCCTGAGTTGTACTTATTCGTACTATGTGTGAAGGGGCGCTAAGGGAAAAATGTAGAATTAATGTCTCCACACTGGATTTTCCCTGAACTTTCCCCTTAACTGCAGACTCAGAACCTAACTTCAGTTTCAGGTGTCACTGTGGAGTGGAAGAGCAGATCTTAAAATTTCACCTACAGTTTGCTGAAAGGCACATGTCGGCTTCAAGCCTAGATTTGGTTCATATTTATTATGTCTTAAAATCCCTTCCTTTGCTCTCTGAAGCCAGTACTGGTGACACAATGGATGAAAGTTGCATGATGTCCAGTTTCTCCAGTCACATCCAAAGAAGCCAAGAACTCTGAAGGCTTTTTTTAATATCAGCTTGACCTCCAGACAGATTTACCACAAAGGACCAAACTATTTATTTTTCTTCATGACACAATCAGTGACTTGGGAATGTTCAGGAATCTTGATGATTTTCTGTGAATTCAAAGGTTCTTAATCACTGTGAGACACATATTTTATATTTTATTTTATTTATTTATCCTTTATTTATACAGGCAGTCCCTTGAGACTCAGCACCTCATTTGCAAGAGAGACCTGTGTCACATATACAAATTACAACATTTCCAGTTTTATATCTGTATTGTTTTAATGTTGGCATCTGAAAACGTTTTCATGGCTGTTTCATATATATATATATATATATATATATATATATATATATATATTTATTTATTTATTTATTTGAAATGTCACATAATGACGTTTGCTCAGACGTTTCTGCCATAATGAACATACTGCCTTTCTTCTTACAGTCAGTACTGTCAAAGTTGGCAGTAAAAGCTATTCTGGTACCGACTGCAGCTGTTGTAGGATGTGCGTTTGTCTTTATGGTGTTCAGACGGTTTCGAAAGTCAAATGTCAAGAGGCAGATAAAGAGCGAGGAGAAGAGACGTGAGAGTGAAGCTGATGTCCAGCCAAAAGAACAGGTAGGAGAACAGTTCTACAGTCTGATCTGAAGGAGACCTCAACCAGGAAGGTCTCATCAGAGAGGGAGGTGAATAAGGACATACAGAGTTTACAGTCCATAATAACAGTAACTGAGGGTGTTCTGGTGTGAAAACAAAATCATTGTCTTATTAACTTGATTTGATCAGTGAATGAGTCTCAACAAACAAGTTAGAACTGATGTGATGATGTGAATCGACAGGTCAGTCAAGGTCAAAATAATCCTCAACTGTTTGGTTCTTCAGTCAGTGAATTTAAAGAGTTGACTGAGGGACAGTTTGTGTTTGTTGGACCTGATATCAGGTCGTTCTCTTCTGACCTGATCTTTATCTGTTTAATTAATACATTGATGAAGAAGCTGTTTCTGATCACAGATGATCAGTAGACAGAATAAAGTAACTTTTCAGGATTAAACATGCATTTGTTCTGTTTCTCAGGTGGATCAGGGTGATTCCACACAGTCAGAAGATGTAGTGGATGATGATGGAGAAGATATAACCATGAGCATTGAAGTTGTGAGTGAGGAGTCTGATCTGGAGGATTAGCCAGAACCAGCTGAAGAACAACAAGATGTGGTTCATGATGCAGAGGAACCGATCACAATTACTGAAGAGGTGATCGAGCAGTCTGATCTGGAGGAGGAACCACAACCAGCTGAAGAACCACAAGATGTGGTTCATGATGCAGAGGAACCGATCACAATTACTGAAGATGTGATCGAGCAGTCTGATCTGGAGGAGGAACCAGAACCAGCTAAAGAACCACAAGATGTGGTTCATGATGCAGAGGAAACGATCACAATTACTGAAGAGGTGATCGAGCAGTCTGATCTGGAGGAGGAACCACAACCAGCTGAAGAACCACAAGATGTGGTTCATGATGCAGAGGAAACTATCACAATTACTGAAGACGTGATCGAGCAGTCTGATCTGGAGGAGGAACCACAACAAGCTGAAGAACCAGATGTTCGTGATGCAGAGGAAAAAAAATCACAATTACTGAAGATGTGATCGAGCAGTCTGATCTGGAGGAGGAAGGAGAACCAGCTGAAGAACCAGGTCTACCAGCCCCTCCAGCATCTTCAGAAAATCTCCTCAGGGTATGTTTGACTTTGACTGGCTTGAGTTCCATTTTGGTAATTTAATTTAGTTCATTTGGGATGTAAAACGGTGAAAACATGAATTCACACAGACTGACAGCTGATTGTGTCAATTTGTACAGGTTTGCTGTCTGGAGAATTTTAAGCTTCAGGATGATGTCATCAGGAAAAAACCTGAGATTTGTTTTTATTAATTTCACTCATAATGTAAAAGAAAATAACTATGTGCCAGATCATCACTAAAATCACATTTTCTCCAGTCTGAGGAACATCTCCCCATTAAATTGACTTAATATCTGTTGGCTACGTTTTGAGATATAATCATCCAGACAATCAAGGCAGGGCGGAGTCCTTTAACTCCGCCCTCTCTGTCAATCTGTGGAGGTACATTATTAAAAAACTTTCTAACAGTCAAACCAATGCTTATATATCAGAGTTGTCAGATGTGAAAACAACTTAAAATACAGTTAAAATGATGAATAAGTGAATTGATGTCGTGTCCTTCACAGACGCTGTTCCACAGTTGTGTGTATCAGCGAGCTCTGGAACTCTGCTGGGACGAAGACTTGTTTTTCACTCAGGTAAGACGCTTATCATTTCAAACCTTTAACATTTCTGTCATCACGTCCAGATTAAACACGTGGTTCATTCTGAGGAATGAAGTTCATGTGCAGAGATTTGAGTCAAATGTCACATATGTTCTTCTTCATGTCTTGTGTATTGTTGTAGGTCATACTGATGGCAGAACTTCTAAAGCTGCAGCAGAAGCAGAAGCTCCCACCTGAGGTGACTGCTGAAGATCTGTTGGAGCTCCTGGTGGAGCAAGTCAGCAGGTCAGAGGGAGCGAGGTGAGTTAGTGACACACAGACACACTCCAGCACAAGTGTCTCTAATGACCACCAGAGGACAACTAAAGATCTAATGTGTCTCTGTGTTTGAAGGCTGTGGAGGGAAGAACTTGACATTTATCAGGACACTTATGTCTACCATCTCCTCGCCATGGTAACCAGAATCCAGAAAGCTTCCAGTAGTTTGGATGAAATGATCCCATGAAGGTGGACTGATGGTGTAAATACAAATGTCACATGTCTGCATGTTTCTTTGTTTCAGGTCTGGCAGGTCAACGTCGGCATGAAAATGAGAGACGTTGAGTTTGAAGCTCGAAGGAGACTCAACTCACAAGCGGCCCGAATGCCATCTTTTCAGTGAGTCACATCAACTCATGTCTTTACAAAGTCCAGTCAGAGGGATTCTGAAGTGTTTTAAAATATAACTTTATCTTACAGACATGCTGAGACCAGCAGGATGGCTCAGGACATCGCCAGGAGTCTGATGGAGATGCCTCAGGAGGAGTTCAGCTCCAGACTCTTCGGCCCGTGGGAGGTAGTGATGGAGGTTGTGCTGAAAGCCCTGCAGAGCTTCTGGCCTCATCCTTCAGGACTCTTCCACAGCATCATGCCCTCACTGCACCTCAGCGACACGGCTGTTAGTGTCACCAAGGTGGTTTTGGACTGGCTCTCCCCCACTCTGTCCACCGTGCACCATAAGGCCACATTCTCCCGCTCTGACAGGGACCACAAGGTTCTGTCCATCCAGGAAAAGGTCAGACAGCTGTACGACAAAGACGTGCTGGAGGAGGAGCTGTACTCCTTCTCTCCAGAGGTGCTGTCCACCATCGTGGAGGTGACAGTGTGCGAGATCAGGCGGCTGTTTTATAAATAATAAATTAATATTTTGTGTTACAGTCAGCAGCCTGTAGTTTAAAATCCTGGTCAGGATTTTAAGGATGTTGTTTAAAATATGTTAAGAAATGAATGCGACGGAACCAATGCTGGAAAATATAAATATACTTCTTAAACAACAATGAAAATGTTTTCAGATGCCAACATTAAAACAATACAGACAAAAAATATCTGTTTCTCAGTGACTAGGAACCTTTGAATTCACAGAAAATCAGCAAGCATCCTGAACATTCACTGTCATGAAGAAAAACAAACAGTTTTTTCCTGTGTGGTAAATCTGTCTGGAGGACAAGCCGATTTTTTAAAAAAGCCTTCTTTGGATGTGATTGGAGAAACTGGACATCATGCAGCTTTCATCCGTTGTGTCACCAGTGACGCTTCAGAGCAGCAAAGGGAGGGATTTTAATACATAAACATGAACAAATCTATACATACTTATGTACATGTGATTTCTTAGTTTTTTATTTTTAATAAATTAGCCAAAAAAAAAAACTTTTTCATGTCATTATGGGGTGTTGTGAGTAGAATTAATTTTGAGGGGAATTTTTTTCTCCATTTTGAAATTAGGCTGTAACACAACAAAATGTGGAAAAGGTGCAGCGCTGTGAAGACTTTCCAGATGCACTGCGTGACTATTTTGCCAAGGTGTCATAAGTTTAAAGTTCATAGCAATAACTCCAGCTACCACCGCTCTTCTTTGATGCTACAGAGTTAGCCACGCCCATTTTTGTCCATCCCAAGTGTTGATGTTGATGACTTTGCATCTCTTAATGCTGTCTGGCGTTTACTCAGACAAATTTACCAGATGTTCATACCAGGCGAAACCCCCTGCGTGTGCCCCCCACCCAGCCCCCCGCGCACACTAACGTGGCCACCACCTCCGCCCCACCACTCATGAAAACACTAACTTCGTCCAGAACACCCACAATCCCACATATTAACTCACAACAGCTATTTCCAAGAACAAATTTCCAGTTTTAATGACTACTGCAATAACAAACACAAAGATAAACAATAATTACTTCAATAAAGTTTTTGAACATAAAAAAACAAAAGACTCAGTGACTTCACATTACAACTATGTACAGTACAGGTATTTAAGAAAGCACAACTGCACTACAGCACCACCCGATGGTCAAAATATTGCACGTCATTCAGTTTTACCAACAGAGTGCACTTTGCATTATCATAGAGTACCATTCACCATAATGAACAAGACTTAAACCTCCATTAAAGTCGCACCATATAAATAAGTGCTCACTATCCGTGATGTGAAATTCCATCGAGTAGGAGCATTTCTGGGCAACCTTGAGCAGCCTGCAGACTCAAGAAAAGACATCCTCTTTGTGGATTTTGAGAAAAATGTGGCAAATCCAGAGAGTGATGCAAAAAATATTCTGCACTCAGATAAGCATTTAGCCCTCTGAGACAGAACCAGATTCAGTCTGTGTGCATAGCAGTGCACAAACATTGCACTGGGGGCTGTTGCTTTAACTTTGGCCTGCAAACCATTGAGAGCTGAAGCCATGACAGCAGCCATGGCTTCATCGTTAAGGAAGACTATCACATGGCTTCACCAAAATCCGGTCCACAACATTCAAATTGTCTGCCATTATGTGCAGCTTGCTACTTAGCTAGCTTGCTAGCTGGGACTGGCGCGAGGCTAGTGTGAAGTGTGTCCGCCTGTGAGTGCTTTGTGACGGTGGAGGAGCTCAGCAGCACCCGCTGCTCGATAGGGACAGAAACTGCGATAGAAGTCAGAAAGAATGATAGAAGTCAGTCTCCAAACACAAGCAGCTACAAAAAAAACCCCACTAGAAATAGAATAGAAAGTCTCCGGTTCAACTCAGAACAGAATGTCCGCCGTAATGTAACCACGAACCCCCCGTCAGGACACTCCCACCCCCGTTTTTTTTTTTTTTTTGTCGCACGGTCGTGCCCCCGTCCCGCAATGCCGCCTCCAGGACCGCCCCTGACTCTAATCATCTCTTTTATGGTCTTACTCCAGTGGGTTATGTCTGTAGTTTCATACAGTTGAATATTATAGTCTTTGGTCACCTGATATCCAAGTTCTGTCTGATGATAGTTCTCTGGAGGACTTCCACAACTTGCTTATGGTCCATAACTTATCATTACACAGAAAGACAGTCTATGTGACTTCTAAAGAATTTCATCCATACGACTGTGGACACTTTCTTGAAGATCTGTTCTAGTTGATTATATAAGTGGCTGTGGCTCGGATCTTTACACTCATTGGCATCACTTTCTGTATCTGGCACGGTTCTGAGACATTTCTTCTCCTCTTTTGACTAAATTGTTCTGACATTCTGAAGACTCTTTTCTTTGCATGTGGCTGGTGCTTCTTAGTACCTTCTTCCTTGTACCCCATCAACCCAAAATGGGTTGATGGGGTTAAATATGTGACTTCAGTACCTGTTTAAGTATAATGTTCATATGGCGAAGGGTCAAAATGGCGGCACCATAGCGGCCACACTCTTCGACATACAGAAAAGCTTTCGATAACTTTTGGTCAGTATCGTCTGTGGGTGATCTGGAAGAAATTTGAAGTGCATTGGACAAAATCCCTAGGAGGAGTTCGTTCAAATACAACGTGGAAATCACGCCAAAATGAGAAGAAAATTCAAAATGGCCGACTTCCTGTTTGGAGTAGACCCATGGTGTAAGAGACTTTTTTTGTACGTCTATGCAAGTCACAAGCTCGCCAAAGTTTGACCACCCCTAGCAGCCACGCCTTTTGACTTAATTAGAATATTTTGATAACTTTTGATCACCATTGTGTTGTGATGATTTTGACCAAATTTGAAGTCGATCGGATGAAATCCCTAGGACGAGTTCGTTCAAATGTAAGTAGTGGAAATGGCCAAAAATGGCAAAAATCTGCTCAAAATCTAAAGTTAAAATCAAGATGGCCGACTTCCTGTCGATATTTCACCATGACAGTAAGAGACTTTTTCATGCGTCCTGGCATGGTAAATATGTGTACCGAATTTCGTGAGGCTACGACGAAAAAAGCCCAATGCGGAGGGGTTTTTGAAAATGTCTAGGGGACGCTATTTCGCGATTTTTCTGCGACCATGTGCGAGGCCCCCAAAATATCAAATTTCGGATCCGGCCGGACGACTTTGGAAAGTTTGAGTTTTTGAGCATGGGAAGAGGCCGAAATTTCGATTTCAAGAGTGAGAATAATAATAATAATAATAAACAGCGCAATTACAATAGGGTCCTCGTAGGACGTTGCCTACTCGGGCCCTAAAAATCAGATGTCAATCATACATCAACCATACAATTTCATCAATTTACAGTGGCTTGCAAAAGCATGCAGCCCCTTGTTATTTCATCCATTTTAATTTGTTTATGCCATTTCAAATACTAAAAGCAAATGAGGCTCTTCAATATAAAAATTTCTAAAATTATCTTCCTTAAACTCAAAGCAAATCTCAACAACGTGATATAAATTAATTAAAAATCTAAAAGCCAAGATGATGGGTTGCCTTAGTAATGTATACATACACCTGTAAATAACCAGTTTCATTGCTAGTTTGCTGTAGACAAGTCAGGGGATGGATACGTGAACATTTCAAAGTCAGTGAATATGTCTTCAACTTTATTTACATCACTTATGAAGAAATACAAACAGTATGACACTATGGTAAACCTGTATGGAATAGACCGTTCTCAAAAATTGAGTGACTGTGCAAGAAGTCGAAGAGTGAGGAAAGCCACCAAGACACCCAGACAACCCAGAAGACATTTTAGCCAACTGTGGCTGTGACTGGAGAAATTGTGAAGAGTGCATGTTTTGCATTTTGTATACCCAGTTATACAGCTTCATGATGAAGTGGCACAGAGGAGGATTTTAGTAAAAAGACGACCTGAAAATTCAGCTACAATTTGTCAGAAGGTACATCTGACATGCAAACCTAGATTTAATGCTTTGGTGAAAGAAAATCCTCCCCTGCACCACTTCATCATGAAGCTGTATAACTGGGGATACCGGGGTGCCGCGGCACCCTAGGGTGCCGTGATCGATCGTCGGGGGTGCCGTGGGTATTTTTCATATTCGCGATTATTTTTCATATTCGCGATTACCGTGAATTATTTATTTTATCCATAAAGCATAAAATGACTCAGAATCTGACGTCATTGTGCTGCAGCCTCGCTCTCGTCTTAAGGCGGGACAATAACAAGGAGGCTGACGGCCGATTAAAACAATGCCGTCTCCTTCAAAAGCCGTCTAAAATGCGGAGCTGTCGGTGTGTGTGTCTGTGCCTGTGTGTGCGCGCGCGGAGTTAACAGGCTGCAGACTGCGAGGGAGGGGGTGGGTCAGGGAGGGGAGGGGGTGGGTGAGGGAGATTCCTGAATGCAGGCGCGACACGTTCAGTGCGCAGCGAGCGCGGAGCAGAGAGAGGATTTTAACCCGAGTAAACAAAACCAAAACATGAAGCTGCCTTTACTTCTCTCTGAACTTTCTCTAAAGGTGTGATTCTGCCGTTACCGTCCTGTTCACACCATGTGCGCTTCGTATGCTGAATTTATGAGATCATGAGATGAAATAAACGGTCAAATATCTTTAAAAACATATTTAAAAAATGAGAATATATGAATGAACTGAGCCACAAAAAAAAAAAAAAAAAAAACAATGTTCAGACGCAGAGATCACAAAAAGCAGGTGAGAACTCTGAACTTTAACAGCTGTTATTTTCCAAAGGTACAAGTATTTATTTGTTCAATCTTGAGCTTAATGCAGTGTTTAAGCACAAAACGTGACTGATGAGGAGAAACAATTTCAGAAATGCAACAGAAACAACCACAATTCAGAAAAAGTTGGGACTGTATGTAAAATGAAGATAAAAATAAAAATGTTGCACTATTCCCAGTTTCTCCACTTACAGAAGCCAAACGTTCTTCCAGAGTTGTGTAATTATACTACAATAGTAGAATATAAAGAAAGGGAAAAAAAGAAAAAAAAAAATAGAAAATATATTCGTCAATCGCAATTATTTGTCTGACAATTAATCATCTCCAGAAATTCCTAATCGTGACAGCCCTACTTGAGATCAGAGCGCAAAATGCTTGGGGATTTTCGAAATGCGGTGTTTTCTGTATCGATTTTCTATTGCGATAATTGGTTTTGCGCGAAACCAGAGGTAATAGCATTATAATATTATTTTGGTTGGTGGTGTGCCGCAGGATTTTGTAAATATAAAAAGGGTGCCGCGGCTCAAAAAAGGTTGAAAATCACTGATCTAAGCAACAGCTCTTAAAAAACAAATCAAGCTGATGGAATGAAACACAAAGAACAGAGCTCAGTGTGACTGACGGCAGAAACGCATCAGGACCACCGACGATAAAAAGAACAAACTGGTCAAAATAAAAATCCCCAACAAGGGAACTTATGTTATTTATATGCTCCTGACTGAGTACATATTTCTCAGATTATTTTGCTTTTAAGACATTATTGGCTGATAATCAGTGGCCCAAATAATCAGCCAGAGACAACTTTGTACAGAAGCTGGTTGTAACTTGTGTGTTCACACAGCTGTGGCTCCATTTGTTATAGGAATGTTTGTGGAATAATTGGCAATCTTAATTTTTTTTTAATAAAAACATCCTCACAACTGTAGCGCATGCAGGCGTTTTTGGTCCTGTGTGTCTGTCCATGTGTGAACAAAGTTACTCAAAGAGTTTTGATCCAATTTGTGCCAAAATTGGTGGCGTTGAGGGTCAGTCAAAGACAAAATTATTTGATTTGCACCTTTTTTGGTCACATGACCTGTGATTTTTGGTGATCTTGAGAGGTCAAACTGAAGGTCAATATTGTTTAAACTCTAAACCATTTGGAGCCATGGTGGAAGGGTTTGTGCATTAGTCAAATCTAAAGTGGTTCAGTCTTAGACAGAATTGATCGAGTATTAAGGCCACACAGAATCATTAATTATGGCAAAACTAAGTTACAAGGAAACAGTTTTCATGACTGTTTCAAAAACGTAATGTATATTTTTTAATGTTCTGGTGTTGAAACATAGCTGAATGAACCAGGATCGCACTGGTTTTGTATTTAATTTTTAAATGCTACAGGCAGCGTAGGTTATGTACATGATAAAATACGCTCCTTGTTTTAATGCTGATGCTCACATTATTCAAACCTCACAATATCTACAATGTTCCTGTAACATTATTTTTCATGTGTGATAAAAGAAAATGCTACTAAAATAGCTTTCTTTATTGGTTGACGGGCGCTTCTTCATTGCCAGGCAGCATTTCGGAGTGAAAAAGGCATGATTTGAGGGGTTTCAACTTCAGGGGGTATGTATTGGGGGGGTTAGACTAGATCATTTGGTCAATGATTTGTATTTTCTTGGTCATAATAAACGTCTCCATATTTTTAAGAGGGTATTTCAAAATATTTGTGCTAAGACCAACCCCTCTGTTAGCTGGTGGAGCTTTCTTTGTGACGTTTTCATGATGTAGAGGTCATCCCCAACATGTTAAAAAATATAAAAAAAAGAAACAAAGAATGAAAAGAAAAAACTCAGACATTTTAAAAACTCTGCCCACTGCCCAAACAGATCCAGGGTCAGTTTAAGCAGAGTCATTAAAAAACAGAGTTGAAAAAGAGTTCAAACATAATCCTCATCGCTGATGTCCAAAGCCACAAGGCCATCACATTTCCAGGGGAGGAGCTTAAACTCCTGTCAGGACTGTTCTCCAACCTCTTCGTTGATGACATGCTGGTATCCTTCTCTGTTACTCAACTCCTTCTGCCAGCAAATGATGGTGAGAAGGATGATGATGAGGAGTAAGAGTAGGCAGCCAGACACGGACAGAATGACAATAACTTCTGGAAATGGACAAACACAAAGAAGAATGGATTTAGAAGCAGAGAAAGGAGAAGAAAAACAGCAGACAAAAATTTGTCATGAGACAAGCAATCATATTTTTCAACACATTTGATCATATTTAACCTTTGTTTCTTTTATCTGAAGGCACTTGACATTCTTTGGCCCTGTCATCTGATATTGAGGGCTTTGTAATTCTCACAAAGTCCTCTAGGGGGCACTGAAGGGAACATCCTGGCAGCTGCAGTGGGTACGGTTCCACAGAGGTGTCATTCCGGTAAAACATCAACACCGAAGCAGAACTGCGAGGACAAAAAAAAAAAAAAAGTCTTATAAAAGGATTAGTAGGACGCAACTGTTTAAGAGCCCAGTTGTGTCTAAATATTAATCTACAATTAACAGCACTGACCTATAGCACTTAGCAATCAGTGTCACTCGAAAGAAAATAAAAGATACGCTTACAGATTACAGTGATAATGTTCTCCAAGGTTTTCAACATACTTCTGAAATCACACATCAAATGATAATTGTATTTTCTGTAACAACAATGCAACATGTATACAACATAGATAGATATTGCCAGGATTGCTTCCATTAAATCATCTAAAGTTCATCATTGTGCAGTCTTATTATGAAAGAATGCTGGTACTGGACAAACAAGACATTTCAAAAATAAATGTAACAGCATTAATGAATGATTTCACAATAAATTTACAAGTTGGTCTAGGCTAACTGATACCTGAAACACCAGCTCTACTCAAGGGCCTATCTGACACAAAATCCATAAAATGTTTCCCCAAAGGTAAAAGAAATCAGTTGATAATGAAACCTGTGTTTGCACTGGGCACAGACCATTATGATGTCAAATCTAATCAAGACACAGAAATTTTGTTATGCAACTATTCATCCATTTTCTATACCATGTTTCACTATCAAGGGTAACGGTCGGGCGGGGGTGTGCTACAGCTTATCCCAGCAGTCATAGGGCATGAGACAGGGTACACCCTGGGCAGGACTTTTATGATAGGACTAGAAACATAGGACAATACGAGTATATAATGTACTAAAATGATTCATTTTTCTTTTGGCAAAAGTGGACATAGAACCACTTAATTCTCAATGAATGACATGGTACAAATCCAACTGAGGTATGTTTGAGCCCAGGTTGATATCTTGATGGCACTGACGCTGAGCCCAAGCTTCAGTGCTGCGGACAAAGGGGGCTCAATAAATGCGCCGCATTATTTGTGGGCGTGTGGTTGGTTATTCATAACCTCAATAGCGCTTCACTTTTCACACCATTTAAAGTAGTGTGCAAGGTCATAATGCTGCAACACTGAAAGTAAATGTGTGGAGGGGATTTCTGGAAAGGGGACATTATCCACTGACCATGTGCCCTTAAGGTGCAGCTGTGTCACTGAACATTGGGCTGGACCATACCAATGCAGATGGACGAGCTGCATCGAGTAATTTTTAAGGTAAGAACTGTTTGTGACTGTTGTGCTCTATATCCATGTGCTGTGATGCAGCTGGAGTTGATCCTTCTTTGTTTGTTATAGGGTTGGACAGTGTGTTTAGTATTTCTATTGTGTTTTTGTGTCAAACCACGAGTTGTTATGAATCGTAATGATTTAGTATCAGCAGATACATACAATGTTTCCCACAAATAATGGTGGGAAAAATGCACAGTGTGAGGGTCATCTTACCTGTTGTCGTTCATGTACAGCTCAAACATATGACAGGAGGCATATGGAGGGGGTTTTCCATTGTACACATTCATGCTGGACTGAAGTGCGACCACAGTGCTGTCATGCTGTAGACCAAACATACACACAAATACATTAAACTGCACAGCTGTTGCGTTATTTCATGAAGTGTAACTCTTGTGTTAATCCTAGGTCTCACCGCTGACAACATCATCAGCTTCAGCTTCTGTTCGGAATTTGAAACGGCCATTTTGGAAAGATTTTTTAGTATTTCACCCAACAGGACACCTGAAAGGCAGACAACAGTGGTTTTTACACAAAGAGGAAACCTGTGCAAAATACATCTGACTGAGAAACAACAAAAACACATAACATGGACAAATGGTAAATGGACTGCATTTATATAGTGCTTTTCCATCTGCATCAGATGCTCAAAGCGCTTTACAAATAATGCCTCACATTCACCCCGATGTGAGGGTGCTGCCATACAAGGCGCTCACTACACACTGGGAGCAATAGGGGATTAAAGACCAGAAGGGCCCTTTGAGATTTTCCAGTCAGGCTGGGATTTGAACCAAGGATCTTCTGGTCTCAAGCCCAACGCCTTAACCACTAGACCATCACCTCCCCCAAGCATGTGCAAAGTGCAACATAGAGTGTGCAAAGTGAATGGCTTCAAGATTATTAAATGCAACAAATACGTTTTTTTTGTTTTGGGGTTTGTTTGTTTTATTCCAAAGAACCCAAAGCAAACTTAATGATCTGTAAACGATGCTTGCAGAGAAGAAATCTTTCATCTCTACAAGAGTCAACACAGAAGTCAGACTACCAGAGCAAGAATTTTAGCTGAGGAAGCTTCTGCGATTAGAAGCAAAGCGTCCCCAGGTCAAGCAACCCAGTCCAGTCGAAAATTCAAGCTTCTCTACTATCTACCATGCAAAGTGAAAGCCAGGCATCAACAACATCCAGAAACACCGCTGCATTCTCTGGGCCTGAGCTCATTTGAAATGGACAGATGCAAACTAGAAAAGTGTGCTGTGGTCTGATGAGTCCACATTTCAAATTGTTTTTGGAAATCATGGACGTCATGTCCTCTGGACAAAAGAGGAAAAAGATCATCCAAATTGTTACCAGCACAAAGTTCAAAAGCCAGCATCTGTGATGGTATGGGGGTGTGTTAGTGCCCATGGCATGGGCAACTTACACATCTGTGATGGCACCATCAATGCTGAAAGGTACATCCAGGTTTTGGAGCAACACATGCTGCCATCCAAGCAATGTCTTTTTCAGGGACGTCCCTGCTTATTTCAGCAAGACAACGCCAAGCCACATTCTGCACGTGTTACACCAGCGTGGCTTCATAGTAAAAGAGTGCAGGTACTAGACTGGCCTGCCTACAGTCCAGACCTGTTGCCCATTGAAAATGTGTGGCGCATTATGAAGCGCAAAATATGACAGCAGAGACCCCGGACTGTTGAATAACTGAAGTTGTACATCAAGTAATAATGGGAAAGAATTCCACCTACAAAGCTTCAACAATTAGTGTCCTCAGTTCCCAAACACTCATCGGGTGTTGTTAGAAGGAAAGGTGATGTAACAGTGGTAAACATTCCACTGTCCCAACTTTTTTGAACATGTTGCAGGCATCCATTTCAAAATGAGCAAATACGAGGTCTGTTAGAAAAGTATCAGCCCTTTCTATTTTTTTTTGCAAAAACCTGATGGATTTGAATCACGTGTGCTTGCATGAGCAAACCTTGAACCTTCGTGCGCATGCATGAACTTTTTCACGCCTGTCGATTGCGTCATTTCCTGGTAAGCAGCCTTTGTGTGGGACGTGTGCTGTGCGCTCGGCAGATTTTCATTTCAAGGAAAAAGACGGAACGACTGGAGCAGCGCCGCATCAAATTTTGCCAGAAACTGGGCGACAGCCAGGTGGAAACCATTTGGAAGATTCAGACGGCTTTCGGTGACGATGCTATGGGCATCACACAGATTAAGGAGCGGTACAACTGGTTTAAAGATGTCCACACAACGGTGGAGAGCGAGCCACGCTCCGGTCAGCCATCAACATGCTGAAATCAATCAACTCAATCAATCAACTTTTTTTTATATAGCGCCAGATCACAACAAACAGTTGCCCCAAGGCGCTCTATATTGTAAGGCAAGGCCATACAATAATTATGAAAAACCCCAACGGTCAAAACGACCCCCTGTGAGCAAGCACTTGGCTACAGTGGGAAGGAAAAACTCCCCTTTAACAGGAAGAAACCTCCAGCAGAACCAGGCTCAGGGAGGGGCAGTCTTCTGCTGAGACTGGTTGGGGCTGAGGGAGAGAACCAGGAAAAAGACATGCTGTGGAGGGGGTCAGAGATCGATCACTAATGATTAAATGCAGAGTGATGCATACAGAGCAAAAAGAGAAAGAAACAGTGCATCATGGGAACCCCCCCACAGTCTACGTCTAAAGCAGCATAACCAAGGGATGGTCCAGGGTCACCTGATCCAGCCCTAACTATAAGCCTTAGCAAAAAGGAAAGTTTTAAGCCTAATCTTAAAAGTAGAGAGGGTATCTGTCTCCCTGATCTGAATTGGGAGCTGGTTCCACAGGAGAGGAGCCTGAAAGCTGAAGGCTCTGCCTCCCAATGACCAGATCATTTCCAAAGTGAACGCTGTGGTGATGTGGGACCGTCGTGTGACTATCCGAGAAATTGCGGAAGAGGTGGACATCAGCACTTTTTCGGTACATTCCACTGTGACAGAAGATCTGGCCGTGAAAAGAGTGGCAGTGAAATTCATGCTGCTGCTGACGCTGGAGCAAAAGCGCCTTCGTGTTGAAGTCTCACAGGACATGCTGTGACATGCCCACGACTGAAAAGTCACCGAAAGCCGTCTGAATCATCCGAATGGTTTCCACCTGGCTGTCGCCCATGTCCTCACACAAAGGCTGCTTACCAGAAAATGATGCAATTGACAGGCGTGAAAAAGTTCACGCATGCGCACGAAGGTTCAGGTTTGCTCATGCAAGCACACATGATTCAAATCCATCAGGTTTTTGCAAAAAATAAAAAGGTCCCATACTTTTCTAACAGACCTCGTATTTGCACATAAATAATAAAATCTATCAGTTTGAACATTAAATATCTTGTCTTTGTGGTGTATTCAACTGAATATAGGTTGAAGAGGATATGCAAATCATTGTATTCTGTTTTCATTTACATTTTACACAACGTCCCAACTTCATTGGAACTGGGGTTATTTTTAATATCTGGTTTGGTTCTCAGAAAGCATTCATGATTTGAAGGAAGTAACCAGGTGGATACTTACTATGTACAGGCAACTGTATTATAAGTATGATAGTAGAAAATATGAGGCATTAAACAAAAGATATTAAAAAAAGAAGATGAACAAAGGATATTAAAATTAGAAGAAATACTACCCACCTCCTTGTAGCCGGCTCTTCTCCTGTTGTTTGTAGAGTCCAAACATTACCTGAGACAAATCACACATCAGCATCACGTGACATAGCACACAGAAATCCCACAACAACATTTTGGTTTTACCTGGAAGTTCAAAGCATGGAGTTTAGCAAGGGTTTGCATAACATCAGCGGTCACCCAGTCAGGAGCTGACATGTTATGACGGGACTGAACACACAGATAGAAAAAAAACCAACAACAAAAGGCAGAATGAATAATGATAAAACAATGAAACCACCTGTCAAACAGCAAAATCTGAATTCCTATAGGTGGATGATCCTCTGTGTTGATGAGGTCACTGCCATCACTCAGGCTCTGTCATAGACTTCTTGTTAAATTCTTATCCATTATGTTGAAGAATCATTCCATGTCAATTCAATGAATATTTGAGGGGCCTCACACACTTTGTCTCAGATGTTCTTTAAATTGTAATCAAATATTCCCAGACTATTCAGAACAACAAATCTGAAGTTTGAGGCCTGTAGGCCAAGTAGTTTGAGATATGGCCAATTTAGTGTGCATGGGGTCTGCCGTTTTGGCAAAAATTATGGCCGTCATTTCTGGAGCCATGTTCAAGGTAGAACATCTCAGCAAATAATGGACTTAGAGGCCTGAAATTTTCTGTGGCAGTTGTCATGGACACCCAGACTTGGACTATAGTCAAACAACATACATTGACAGTAAACTGTGAAGTTTATATATGCTCAAACTATGGAAAATATTAAATTGACCATTGCGAGCATTCATGTTTGAGACACTGAAGCATACCATTACACTCAAAGAAGCCTTTCCATTTCTTGGCTCCTTAATGCCAGCTATACTGGCTATGAAATATGTAAATCTGGCATATCTGTGGTAAACAGTTATTGTGGGAGAAACCTCTGAAATCTGAAAGAAAGAAAAAAAAAAATTGTGGTCGAATTTTATTAGAAGAAAAGCTCATGTGGGCAGTAAATAAAACTCTTCAAACTGATTCCATTTTGAAGGTATTGATATTTATTTTATGTGTTATAAATATGGCCTTCTTTATGAAACTCCTTCCTGGTTAATTTAAGCATCCAAATATGGCTAATTTGCGCACTTGAATATTTCTAGTGCTGAAATGACAATTTCATTTTAACTGTGTGCACACACTGCATTCATATGAATCATGGCACAGCCTAGAATGCTTGCACATAGATCTGCCAGGGGGATTCCCCAAGGTTTCCACAGTTACTAGGCACTAACACACCCCCAAAACATCACAGATGCTGGCATTTGAACTTTGCAATGGTAACAATCTGGATGGCCTTTTTCGTCTTTTGTCCGGAGAACACAATATACATGATTTCCAAAAACAATTTGAAATGTGGACTCAGACCACAGCACATTTTTTCCACTTTGCATCTGTCCATTTCAAATGAGCTCGGGCGCAGAGAATGCAGCGGTGTTTCTGTATATTGTTAATGTATGGCTTTCGCTTTGCATGGCAGGGTTTTAACTTGCACTTGTACAACCCCTGGCAAAAATTATGGAATCATCAGCCTCTGAGGATGTTCATTCAGTTGTTTAATTTTGTAGAAAAAAAGCAGATCACAGACATGACACAAAACTAAAGTCATTTCAAATGGCAACTTTCTGGCTTAAGAAACACTATAAGAAATCAAGAAAAAAAGATTGTGGCAGTCAGTAACGGTTACTTTTTTAGACCAAGCAGAGGAAAAAATTATGGAATCACCCTGTAAATTTTCATCCCCAAAACTAACACCTGCATCAAATCAGATCTACTCGTTGACACTGACCCTATGCCATGACATTGACCCTATGTGTCTTTTTACAAGGAATGTTTTCACAGTTTTTGCTCTATGGCAAGATGCATTATCATCTTGAAACATCCCCAAACATCCTTTCAATTGTCCAAAATATCAACGTAAACTTGTGCATTTATTGATGATGTAATGACAGCCATCTCCCCAGTGCCTTTACCTTACATGCAGCCCCATATCATCAATGACTGTGGAAATTTACATGTTCTCTTCAGGCAGTCATCATTATAAATCTCATTGGAACGGCACCAAACAAAAGTTCCAGCATCATCACCTTGCCCAATGCAGATTCGAGATTCATCACTGAATACGACTTTCATCCAGTCATCCACAGTCCACGAATGCTTTTCCTTAGCCCATTGTAACCTTGTTTTTTTTCTGTTTAGGTGTTAATGATGGCTTTCGTTTAGCTTTTCTGTATGTAAATCCCATTTCCTTTAGGCGGTTTCTTACAGTTCGGTCACAGACGTTGACTCCAGTTTCCTCCCATTCGTTCCTCATTTGTTTTGTTGTACATTTTTCGATTTTTGAGACATATTGCTTTAAGTTTTCTGTCTTGACGCTTTGATGTCTTCCTTGGTCTACCAGTATGTTTGCCTTTAACAACCTTCCCATGTTGTTCGTATTTGGTCCAGAGTTTAGACACAGCTGACTGTGAATAACCAACATCTTTTGCAACATTGCATGATGATTTACTCTCTTTTAAGAGTTTGATAATCCGCTCCTTTGTTTCTATGACATCTCTCATGTTGGAGCCATGATTCATGTCAGTCCACTTGGTGCAACAGCTCTCCAAGGTGTGTTCACTCCTTTTTAGATGCAGACTAACGAGCAGATCTGATGCAGGTGTTAGTTTTGGGGATGAAAATTTACAGGGTGATTCCATAATTTTTTCCTCAGAATTGAGTGATTCCATATTTTTTTCCTCTGCTTGGTCTAAAAAAGTAACCGTTACTGACTGCCACAATCTTTTTTTCTTGATTTCTTATAGTGTTTCTTAAAGCCAGAAAGTTGCCATTTGAAATGACTTTAGTTTTGTGTCATGTCTGTGATCTGCTATTTTTCTACAAAATTAAACAACTGAATGAACATCCTCAGAGGCTGGTGATTCCATAATTTTTGCCAGGGGTTGTAGATGTTGCGATGAAATGTGTTAACTGACAAAGGTTTTCTGAAGTGTTCCTGAGGCCACACGGTAAGATCCTTTACACAATGATGTCTGTTTTTAATGCAGTGCCGCCTGAGAGTTCGAAGGTCACGGGTATTCAAGGTTGGTTTTCAGCCTTGCCACTTACGTGTAGAAAGTTTCCAGATTCTCTGCATCTTCTGATTATATTATGGACTGTAGATTATGGAATCCCTAAATTCCTTGCAATTGAATGTTGAGAAACATTGTTCTTAAACTGCTGGACTATTTTTTTCAGGCAGCTGTTCACAAAGTGGTGATCCTTGGCCCAACTTTGCTTGTGAATGGCTGAGCCTTTTGGAGATGCTCCTTTTATACCCAATCATGACACTCACAATTAGTGTCCTCAGTTCTCAAATGCTTATTGAGTGTTGTTAGAAGGAAAGGTGATGTATAGGTTGAAGAGGATTTGCAAATCATTACATTCTGTTTTTATTTACATTTCACACAACGTCCCAACTTCATTGGAATTGGGGTTGTAAGAATAAACATGAACATTTAGCACAATCTAAATGTGTACAATATGTAGTATACAGGAATGCTGAAAAAAAAGAAACAAAGTCCTTCCTATACTTAATTTTATATGAAGAAAAAAAAAAAAAATCAGTATTTACAGGGTAAACTGAAACAATGTAATGCTGACCCATATCTAAAAAAAATATCTACATCACAGACAAAAAAAAAGCAAGAAAGGTGCATAAAAAAAAAATAAATAAATAAAAAAAAGAAAATTTCGAGGGGAACCAATTGTCTCACACTCTCATGAGTGCCACTAGCTATTCTGTGTTAGTCCGCACCCGCGGCCGACATGTTTGATGAATTCCTGCACAAAAAAGTAGTTCCCAGATGATGTGCCACCATGTTGAGCGATGACAGCCAGGAAGAGCGTGGTGGTGTCTGCGGTGGAATTCAGGGGGTGCATGGGGGAGTTTGATGTGGAAGCCAGGACAGACGTGGCACAACTGGTTGTGGACGCTGCTGCCAGGATGAGTGAGGGGCCAACCAAGGTGGTTGTTGGGTTGTGGACTGCTGTGTAGGCTGCAAACAATCGTGATGTGGCGTGGACAGTGTGAGCTTTTGAAGGGCTGTTGGGTGCTGCTGCAGGTGCTGCCACGACTGATCCAGGGGCTGTTCTTGATGTGGGGTCTGCTGGTGTGATGGCTGCTGGTGTATAGACAGCTGTAGCAGCTCTGGGGAGGTGTATTTGTGCACCATATTGAGGCACTCGATCTGGAACGTGTGCCAGGAGGTTACAGGTATCGAGTGCATTAGGCCTTCCAGCAGATTTGCAAAAAAATCATGTACAACCCTACTCTGGCCAGTGAGTCGTGAGTGCAGTGTTGGTGTCTTTTTTTCAGCATCTGCAAGATACACGAAATGTCACATAAGATTTTGTCCCATCAAACACAATAAGATCTCATAACATATAACAATTTTTTTCTTACCTGCACAAATGCTGCTCTCAGTTCTGGATTATTGATTAGATCAGTAGCATCCTGCGTTTCCTTCACCTTGGAGGTTTGCTGTTTTTGGCTGGGTTCTTCAACGCCAAGGGAAGAAATATCATCATCATCTTGAAACATGTACTACCAAGCGAACACATATGTGCCACATTGTTTCATTTATTCAGGAAAAAGGTGACAAATTAATTCCCCAGAGTAAAATAATGGCTAGAAATAATAAGCACACCGCTGTCTTCAATACATTTCCCAGGATGCTTGGCACATGAATAGCAATCCAATCGAGTTATAGTGGGATTAAAAAGTATTTAGTCAGCCCCTGATTGTGCAAATTCTCCTACTTAGAAAGATGTGAGAGGTCTGTAATTTTCAACATAGGTACACTTCTACTATGAGAGACAAAATGAGAAAAAACAAAAAAAAAAATCCAGGAAGTCACATTGTAGGATTTTTAAAGACTTTATTTGTAAATTATGGTGGAAAATAAGTATTTGGTCACCCACAAACAAGCAAGATTTCTGGCTCTCACAGACCTGAAACTTCTTTAAGAAGCTCTTCTGTCCTCCACTCATTACCTGTATTAATGGCACCTGTTTGAATTTGTTATCTGCATAAAAGACACCTGTCCACAGCCTCAAACAGTCAAACTCAACCATGGCCAAGACCCAAGAGCTGTCGAAGGACACCAGTGAATCTACAGTAGTCAAGCAGGTTGGTGTGAATAAATCAACTGTGGGAAGACATACAAGAAAATGGAAGACATAAAGACCATTGATAATCTCTCTCGATCTGGGGCTCCACAAAGATGTCATCCCGTGGGGTCAAAATGATCATGAGAACGGTGAGCAAAAATCCCAGAACTACATGGAAGGACCTGATGAATGACCTGCAGAGAGCTGGGACCAAAGTAACAAAGGCTACCCTCAGTAACACACTACGCCGAGTGGGACTCAAATCCTGCAGTGCCAGGCGTGTCCCTCTGCTTAAGCCAGTACATGTCCAGGCCCGTCTGAAGTTTGCCAGAGGGCATATGGATGATCCAGAAGAGGATTTGGAGAATATCATGTGGTCAGATGAAACCAAAATAGCACCTTTTGGTAAAAACTCAACTTGTCGTGTTTGGAGGAAGGAGAATGCTGAGTTGCATGTGAAGCATGGGGGTGGAAACATCATGCTTTGGGGCTGTTTTTCTGCAAAGGGGACAGGACGACTGATCCGTGTTAAGGGAAGAATGAACAGGGCCATGTATCGTGAGATTTTAAGCCAAAATCTCCTTCCAACAGTGACAGCATTGAAGATGCAACGTGGCTGGGTCTTCCAACATGACAATGATCCCAAACACACCACTCGGGCAATGAAAGAGTGGCTCGGTAAAAAGCATTTCAAGGTCCTGGAGTGTCCTCGCCAGTCTCCAGACCTCAACCCCGTAGAAAATTTGTGGAGGGAGTTAAAAGTCCGTGTTGCCCAGCGACAGCCCCAAATCATCACTGCTCCAGAGGAGATCTGCATGGAGGAATGGGCCAAAATACCAGCTACAGTGTGTGCAAACCTGGAAGACTTATAGGAAACATTTGACATCTGTCATTGCCACTTTTGTTATTGACCAAATATTTATTTTCCACCATAATTTACAAATAAATTCTTTAAAAATTCTACAATGTGATTTCCTGGATTTTTGTTTCTCATTTTGTCTCTCATAGTTGAAGTGTACCTATGATGAAAATTACAGACCGCTCTCATCTTTCTAAGTAGGAGAACTTGCACAATCAGGGGCTGACTAAATACTTTCTTGCCCCACTGTATGTAGTTCCTTTCGTCTTTTCATAGTAATGTCTTTTACGACATTCAGAAAGCATAAGTAACCATATGAACCCAACAACAAAAAACTGTAGTAAATTAACCCTTGGAGGTATACGCAGTTTTGATCAGCTACATTTCACAGCATGCCCTGCGTATGAGCTAACAAAATGGTGGGCACAGGGGATTACGGAAATCTACGCTGATCATTTAGGAGTCTTGCTTAAACATATACAACTCAACAAACACTTAAATGGCGGCATCACCTAACAGTTAAAATAAGTAGACAAATACGCCAGGGCTAAAAAATAATGAAGCGGACACACTTGTACCGAGCAGTTGTGTTCTGGACTACAACCCCTAGCAAAAATTATGGAATCACCGGCCTCGGAGGATGTTCATTCAGTTGTTTAATTTTGTAGAAAAAAAAGCAGATCACAGACATGACACAAAACTAAAGTCATTTCAAATGGCAACTTTCTGGCTTTAAGAAACACTATAAGAAATCAAGAAAAAAAGATTGTGGCAGTCAGTAACGGTTACTTTTTTAGACCAAGCAGAGGAAAAAAATATGGAATCACTCAATTCTGAGGAAAAAATTATGGAATCACCCTGTAAATTTTCATCCCCAAAACTAACACCTGCATCAAATCACATCTGCTCGTTGACATTGACCCTATGCCATGACATTGACCCTATGTGTCTTTTTGCAAGGAATGTTTTCACAGTTTTTGCTCTATGGCAAGATGCATTATCATCTTGAAAAATTATTTCATCATCCCCAAACATCCTTTCAATTGTCCAAAATATCAACGTAAACTTGTGCATTTATTGATGATGTGATGGCAGCCATCTCCCCAGTGCCTTTACCTGACATGCAGCCCCATATCATCAATGACTGTGGAAATTTACATGTTCTCTTCAGGCAGTCATCTTTATAAATCCCATTGGAACGGCACCAAACAAAAGTTCCAGCATCATCACCTTGCCCAATGCAGATTCGAGATTCATCACTGAATATGACTTTCATCCAGTCATCCACAGTCCACAATTGCTTTTCCTTAGCCCATTGTAACCTTGTTTTTTTCTGTTTAGGTGTTAATGATGGCTTTCGTTTAGCTTTTCTGTATGTAAATCCCATTTCCTTTAGGCGGTTTCTTACAGTTCGGTGACAGACGTTGACTCCAGTTTCCTCCCATTCGTTCCTCATTTGTTTTGTTGTGCATTTTTCGATTTTTGAGACATATTGCTTTAAGTTTTCTGTCTTGACGCTTTGATGTCTTCCTTGGTCTACCAGTATGTTTGCCTTTAACAACCTTCCCATGTTGTTTATATTTGGTCCAGAGTTTAGACACAGCTGACTGAACAACCAACATCTTTTGCAACATTGCGTGATGATTTACCCTCTTTTAAGAGTTTGATAATCCTCTCCTTTGTTTCAATTGACATCTGTCGTGTTGGAGCCATGATTCATGTCAGTCAACTTGGTGCAACAGCTCTCCAAGGTGTGATCACTCCTTTTTAGATGCAGACTAACGAGCAGATCTGATTTGATGCAGGTGTTAGTTTTGGGGATGAAAATTTACAGGGTGATTCCATAATTTATTCCTCAGAATTGAGTGAGTCCATATTTTTTTCCTCTGCTTGGTCTAAAAAAGTAACCGTTACTGACTGCCACAATCTTTTTTTCTTGATTTCTTATAGTGTTTCTTAAAGCCAGAAAGTTGCCATTTGAAATGACTTTAGTTTTGTGTCATGTCTGTGATCTGCTTTTTTTCTACAAAATTAAACAACTGAATGAACATCCTCTGAGGCCATAATTTTTGCCAGGGGTTGTACATTTCACAGCTTGCTTTGCACAGAAAAAGTACGAAATGCCGCAATAGCAAAGTTTAGAGAGAAATACACGATAACCGTGTACGACTATGGTATAAACATGCACTACCAAGCAAAATAACACTTACCACTGGCAAAGTTTAGAGAGAAATACACGATAACCGTGTACGACTATGGTATAAACATGCACTACCAAGCAAAATAACACTTACCACTGGCAGGTGGGTCTTGTTTTGCCCCTGACGCTGTCCACAGCCTCATCTCTGCAGGAAGATTGAGCAAATCTCTCTGCCTGTTGTCGTACAGCTGGGGATGCCACTACACGAAGTCGCCCAGCTTCCTGCTTGCCCTAATCGCCCAGCTGTATTCAGGGATTTCTTTCTTGCTGGCCCAGCTCTTTTTCGTTGGCTGGGCCTCCTCCGGTGTCTCTTCTTGGGGGCCCACCACATCCAAAATTTCAGAGTGCTCCATCTCCACCACATCTGACTCTGGCTGTTCCTCGTCCTCACTCACATCCTCTAGTCTTCCTGCTGCTACTAACACAATTTGCTGTTTTCTCGGCATTTTCAAAATTGTTGCTCGTCGCTGTTGAAATGAAAACTTTTGCAGGCAGACTTGTTATATACGGACCGGCCAGCGCGCAATTGTTGGCGACTGGCGCGTGAACATTCCGCCCATTGCTGATTGGCGCGTCAGCAGTACGCGGTGGCCTTTGAACAGCACGTGAACAAAGCATGAACCAGACGTGTATAAGAGTGAAAAGACCGTAACCTGCGCACAGAATTCATGGCGACCGCAAACTTAATGGGAACACTTCATCCCACTCCACTTCCTCCACACTGCAAGACACCCAGCTGCATGTGAAAGTTTTGCAACATGCCACGTACATGTCGTGAGACTGCGTGATCACATTGTACCGGTGCGCAACTTGAGCTGCGCGTGCCATTTCACGCACCATCACTCATCAAAGCATAGTGTTGACGGATAGAATGTGCAACATTCACGACCACTTCATGTTTGTTGCGTGACATTTATGCACCAAAGATTTTTTTTTAACATTTCAAAATTCTCTTTGCGCAACTGGACGCGGCGGCACACATCTCGTTCAGTCTCCACCCATTAACGACAAGGTTACTGTCCTGCATGACACGGTGTGTACAAGTGTGTGGATTTAAGTCGTGCAAGTGTCAGGGCAACTTAATCAAGAAAGGTTGTATCAGAAGTCACAATTGCTTAACTCTAACAGTTTGGAGCCAATATGGATGGAAAATGGTGGAAGGGTCAAGTGCAAGTAGATGATAAAGTTGTTAAAGGTTGAACAGAATTGATCAAACATCAAGACCACACAGAACCACAGATAATGGTTCATCTGATTTGGATGTGGTTACACTGTCATATAGTCTATGCCCTATAACAGTGTTTTCTAATCCTTGCAAACCAAAGTACTATGTATTTTCAATCTAGCTGCTCTATCTGCATATAATCACCCAACCCATTGTTCAGACAGCTATTAATTGGCCACATACACATCTGGCTAAGCTGGTCTATTAACAGTGTATCCACAAAGTATTTACAGTGCTGGACTCTGTCCACTTTATGTTGCAGCCTAATTCCATAATGGATTAAATTAATTATTTTCCTCAAAATTCTACACACAATACCCCCAAAATTTCAAAAACAACTCTTTTTCATGTTATCATTATGAGGTGTTGTGAGCAGAATTCTGAGGGGAAAAAAAAAATAATTTACTCCATTTTGGAATAAGGCTGTAACATAAAATGTGGAAAAAGTGAAGCACTGTGAATACTTTCTGGATGTGCTGTAGATCAGGGACAAATGGAAAATGTGCAGCACTTTGGGTCACAAGTACCAAGACTGAGCAGCATTGCTTGTGTGTAGCACCTTGAAATGACACACACACACACACACCTTTAGAACTGTCTGTTCTTGGTTGCACAGATTCAATGAGGAGTTGGAAACCAGTCCTCAGAGATGTTGGTCCATATTGACATGATGGCATCACACAGTTGCTCAATCTTCTCTGACATCAACAAGGCATTTCCGTTCAAACAACAGCCACTCACTGGATATCTTCCCTTTTTGGACCATTTTCTGTAAACCCTAGAGATGATTTTGTGAGAAAATCCCAATTTCTGAAATACTCGGACCAGCCCATTTGGCACCAACAACCATACCACATTCAAAGTCACTTAAATCCCCTTTCTTGCTCATTCTGATGCTCAGTTTGAACTTCAGCAACTCATCTTCACCACGTCTAGATGCCTAAATCCATTGAGTTGCTCCCATGTGATTGGCTGATTAACTGTGTGTTAACAAGCAATTGAACAGGTGTACCTAATAAAGTGGCCGGTGAATGTATACAAATGGAAGTTGGGAAAACAGCACAAACAATACTATCAAAGCACAAATATATATGGACCGAAATATATGCATCTTACTCATATAACTGATGTTCAGTGAGAATTTTTAAATGTCAAATTAAATTGTGACATGCATTTTCACGCATTCATTAAATGGATAAAATTGACAACAACACAAACCCACAGACATCTGTACAAACCAGCACAGCCTCACTTCTGCTTTAACTTTTTGCCTTTACTGATGGATGGATACATGTGTGTGTATTTGTTCTCACCTCACAGAAGAGTGTGTCATATATGGACCAGAGTGATTCCAACGTCACATTTCTCAGACCAGTTTTATTACTCAACATATGTATGAAGTCCTGGAGAGAACCCACAAAACAAGCATTAGAAACTAATCTGTGTCATCTTCATTGCATGATTAATTTTGCTTGCTTTACTGTGATCACCTTTAACACTTTATATCAGACTATAGTGTGAACAACATTTTTGTTCCCAGACTCCAATGAGGTCCTTTGAATGATTCCCAACAAGCTTGATAAGTGGATGACGGTCAACCAGAGAACTGCCCTTAAAGGGTTTGTTTCTGGCAAAGATCAAGGCAACTGTGGTCAAAGCTCAAAAACTGGATTTGGTGCACATATGGAGGTAGGTTCCTGAATTAACCAGTAAGGTCATGTTTTCCAAAAGGTGCCAATGGGGAGGTGATGGTCTAGTGGTTAAGCGCTGGGTTTAGAGACCAGAGGATCCTCGGTTCAAACCCCAGCCTGACCGGAAAATAAGGGCCCTTGGGCAATCTCCTTAATCCCCAAGTAGCTGCCAGTGTGTAGTGAGCATCTTGCTTGGCAGCACCCTAACATCAGTGTGAGTGTGTTTGTGTGAATGTGAGGCATCAGTGTAAAGTACTTTCAGCATCTGATGCAGATGGAAACGTGCGATATAAATGCAGTCCATTTAAAGGTCAATCACTGGGGCCAAGGTCATGTCTACCTGTCTGTTCGTTGACCTGCTCCTCCCAGGTCCTTTTCCCGATTTCTGCCAAACTCAATATGTCAAAGAAGGGTGACCCCAAAATCTCCATGAAACAATTCATTTTAACAAGGAATTTGATTTTCAATTCAAATGTGGCACACACATTTCTGGATTCTGGAAAATGCCCTGGCAAGGTCAGCCAGATATCAATGATTTTGGTGAAGATCAAGGTCACACAAGTCAATGGTGAAATTGATGTAATGCTTGCTGTCTTCATGCACACAGGTACAATTAACTGAAAAGGAGAGATACCTGGTATTTGATGGTGACATTAATGTAGTCTTCAGTGTGTTCAGTTTCATCTAAAAGCTGGATGAACCGAGGACAGTCGCCCAAAGGAAATGAGAGAAACTTTAAGAGAAAGAGAGACAACATGTACTTTATTTCTTTTATAAAAGTGCACTAATACAGTACACTGGCCAAAGGTTCATGGGACAGAACTGCATCCAGAATACATGATACGATTGCACAGTACGATTATAGAAAGAAAGAAAAAAAAGAAAAACCTAAACCCTTAACGTGCTGCACAGTAAATTCATCCCAACGCAAATGACAAAATATGTAATCAACTCATAAAAGTTTAATGAAAAAGTGTAAATATTTATACTTTGTCTCACAGTATTAAAGCGGCGGATGGTAGCTCTCTGCTGCTCAACAGATTAAAAATATTGTACCAAACTCGTACTGAACTGTGATGTCTAAACACAAATATGAACCAAACTGTGACACTCCCACCACTAATAAACCATTAACATGACCTACATACCTTGTCTTGACTTTGAGGTTGCGCGTGTACTGGAATCGGCTGCCACTTTAAGTCTGGTTTGAAGACCTGCTGACCACTGGGTGGGTAGAGTCCTATGAAACAGCAAGCGTCAGAATAAAGGCTACAAGTGAGAAAGAGCAGCATGAAAAAGAGGTGCAGGAGCCGTAGAAGCAAATGGTATTAAGAACAAACGAGAAGTAGAAGTGTAGTAAGTGGTGTTCTCACCTGCAAGGTTGGCCTCAGCACTCATTAGGGTACGATCGAAGTTCGTGCTGTCAACTAAAATCTGAGTAAAAGAGTAGCGAGAATTAAAAATAAAAAAAGAACACCAGTAAAGATGAAATGGTTCATTTTCATCTCAGGAATGAATTATCAATTATTTACATAAATTAACTCAGTAGCTGAAAGAATAAAAATATTTGGTGAAATTAAAGTTGTTGATGCCGCTTTTGCATTAGGAAAGGAACTTCAAATAGAATTATTATTACTGTTCACTTTTCTCACATGAGGCACAGTTAGAGAGATCCTTCTTTGTCTGTAATAAGGTTGGAATGTAAGTAATTAGTTTGTAATGTTTCTGTATCAAAGCATAGGGTGGTATGCATCTTAAAGATGTAATTTTAGCAAATTCTTTTTTTTTTTTTTGTTCAAAGTAACAACCAAACCCCTCATTGGTCCACCTGATCACCACACAGCCCCTGCTGAGGGGAAGGAAAAAAGCAGTGCAAATATATGGCACAAAAGAATGATTAAAATTGTGTCGTTTCCATTAGTCATTTCTTTTAGTTTGTTCATTTGGTGTTCAATTCATTGTCATGTTCCTATTTGCACACCAATGTATCCAGAGTGCAACTGTGTTGTTGAATCAGTTTATGTAAGGTCTGTCTCAGTGCTGCACTATTAAAGTACCACAAAGTCATAGCACTAGAATTTGGACCTGCTTTTAGGTGTTCTAACATGCAAATGTTTTCTTGTGAGGACTAAGAATGTGGCAGCATATTTGGTATTAAGGAAAATCGGTGCTGCGCATGAAAATGACAAATGAGTCGGGTGAAAATTAGCAGCAATATATTGGACCACAACATATTGTCGTTTTGTTAAACTGTAAATGAGGTGTGCTGTGATATCGTACGTAAGGGTTGAGTCGAGTCCACCTACTTCGTGTCTATCATAGGATTCGTTGAGGAATCCTTTGTAGCGCTTCCTCAGAAACTGTCCGAGCTCAAAGTGCTGCCTCATCCCTTCCTAAACATGCACACACAGACAGAGGAACAGTCCAACTAGTTATTTAGTAAATAATAGGCCTACCTCTGTTTAACCTTTAACATTTACTATGCAGAACAAGATGTTTGTGCAGGTTTAAAATGAGGCAGTAATAATGTTCATTTAGCTGCAAAATGTCAAACCAAAAAAAAAAAAAAAAACTCACAACAAACAGTAATCACCTGTGTCAGCTGCCCAAAGCCTTGTGGCCAGGCGTTGTCTTGGTACGGGTCAGTCGGATAAGCTGTGATTGGTGATCTGTCACCGTGCCGAAACAACTGGAGAGGCAGGGATGAAGAACATGTCAGGTAACACAACACACAGCTTCCCCTTCAGTATGTTAAGTAAATAAGTAATCTTTATTTATATAGCACCTTTCACAGACAAGGGAAGTCACAAGGTGCTTCATAACAGGCACACACAGATAAAATTTTGAGAAAAATACAATGTACATCACAATAAAATAACACTAAGACACACACAGTGGTCATAAAACAGCCCTCTCACTACTAAGGTTTGAATGCCTGGAGAAACAGATGGGTTTTAAATTTGCTCTTAAAAACATCAGAGTCCAGCAAACAAAGAGACAAAGGGAGATCATTCCAGAGCCTCGGCGCAATGGCCTGGAAAGAGCGATCTCCTCGGGTCTTAAGGTGGGTACGAGGGACCCTCAGGAGGTTCTGATCCACTGACCTCAGGCTCCGAACGGGAGTGTAGGGACATAAGTCACTAATGTAGGAGGGAGCCTGACCATGCAAAGTCTAAAAAGTCAACACTAGGATTTTAAAATGGAAACGAAACAACACTGGGAGCCAATGAAGGGACAGCTCCTTTTATGTTGAGACAGGAAATCAAACTGTTACAGTTGTCCAAATAAGAAGATACAAACGCATGAATAATCAACTCAAGATCATCTTTTGAAACAACTGATGTGAGTTTGGAAATCTTCCTCTGGCAGAAACAGTTTTTGGTTAGCTGCTTGGAATGATACTCAAATGACATTTCTTTATCAAACACCTAGGTTTTCCAGGCTAGATTTTGCAGATGAGCTCAAAAGACCTAAATACTGTTTAATCCCCAGAATTACATCATCGGGGGCAACCACCAGCACCTCAGTTTTATCCAAATTTAACTGCAGGGAATTTACGCTGAGCCATTGTTTTATTTTCTCAAGGCAGTTCAGTAGTCCAATTTCTGCATGTCAGACGCTTCAAATGAGCAGCAAATTTGGATGTCATCAGCAAATAAATGATAAGAAACATCAATGAACTCCTGGATAATCTTTCCCAAGGGGAAAGCATAGAGCAAAAACAAAATTGGGCCCAAAACAGAATCCTGGGGTACATCACACGTCAAACTGGCAGAGTCAGAAATGATCTGATTTGCAGTGACACTAAAGCTACGACCTGACAAATAAGAGATGAATTGCACTAGAACGGTCCCTGATAAACCGAATGAATTGCGTAGTCTTGTTTGCAGGATTTTATGATCGACAGTGTCAAATGGGGAGAAGAGATCTAATAGGACTAGAACGGTGCATTTTCCACAATCCGCAGGCATCAGAATATCACTAGATACTTTGAGTAGGACGTTTCCATAGAGTGATGGCTGCGGAAACCAGAGTGATAGGTGTCAAACATGTTGGAAGTCACTAAGAAGGAAAATAACTGATTATAAACCACTAGTCATACTCAAACTTCCAAACAACTGACACAAAGTCAGTTTTGATTTGGTAAAACTGTGCACTTTTCTGTTTTGACCTTTAATACACTTAATCCAATACTGCAAAACATTCAACTGCAGATGTAATGTGGGTTTGTGGTAATTTAATGTTTTTTAGTGTAGACTATTGTGAAACTGGAAACCATGTAAGCAGCAGACTTTGAATACACCACAAGGACAAGATATTTCCTCGGACCCCAGGGAGTTCAAACTGATAAACTTTATTGTTTTTGTGCAAATATTTGCTCATTTTGAAATGGATGCCTGCAACACATTTAAAAAAAAAGCTGGGACAGTGGTATGTTTACCACTGTGTTACATCACCTTTCCTTCTAACAACACTCAATAAGCATTTGGAAACTGAGGACACTAATTGTTGAAGCTTTGTAGGTGGAATTCTTTCCCATTCTTGCTTGATGTATGACTTCAGTTGTTCAACAGTCCGGGGTCTCCGTTGTATTTTGTGCTTCATAATGTGCCACACATTTTCAGTGGGCGACAGGTCTGGACTGCAGGCAGGCCAGTCTAGTATCCGCACGCTTATTACGAAGCCATGCTGTTATAACACGTGCAGAATGTGGCTTGGCATTGTCTTGCTGAAATAAGCAGGGACGTCCCTGAAAAAGACGTTGATGGGATCGCAGTATGTGTTGCTCCAAAACCTGGTGATTGTCTAGTGGTTAAGGCTTTGGGCTTGAGATCTGATGATCCTCAGTTCAAATCCCAGCGTGACTGGAAAAATCACTAAGGGCCCTTGGGCAAGGTCTTTAATCCCCTATTGCTCCCGGTGTGTAGTGAACGCCTTGTATGGCAGCACCCTGACATCAGGGTGAATGTGAGGCATTATTGTAAAGCGCTTTGAACATCTGATGCAGATGGAAAAGCGCTATATAAATGCAGTCCATTTACTACTACATTTTCATCAAAAAAAGCGCAACTCCCATATTTTTTAATAACCACTGCATTATGCAATAATTTATTATAAAATAGAGGGAAATTTATTACATAATGCTTTCAGGCTGTTTATTACAAAATGTGCCAGATAATGACAAAATAGTTTTTAGATAATAAAGTGAAAATGTATTACATTTTGTTGAATCATTACAGGGACTCAATAAAGCAAATACTTCCCTTCACCCACAACAACTCAAATCCTGTAGGCCAACCCTTCCACCACATGTAATTCTATTTAAAATGTGTTGATAGTGCGCCAGTGGCAAATCATAAAGCGTGCACATTAGCTTTGCAGGGTTGTATCTTTAAAGAACCTTTGCACTACAGCGGGTTCCACCCTTGTGTGGTTTTGAACAGAATAACGGTTCATACAATGGCTGGAGTATAATCCTGCCAATAATCCTGCAGAAACAATGACAACAGGCTGTAAACATATTCTAAAAAATGTTTAAAACCAGGAACTGTTCCTTTGCTAAGAGCCAAGTACACAATCTTGAGCTCCATACAAGTTATCTTTGTTTAAATCTACGTTGTTGAAACCTGTGAATTCAGTCTAATTATTGTGGCTGAAGTAATATGACCCCAATGAACAACTTGTGATATGTGCCTAAATTTCAATCTGAGACAGACAGCCCGAAAAAGACCACACCCTTTTAAAAAACGGCCACACGCTTTTCGGTCCCAAGTGCTAGCTACTTCAAATACAGCTGTAGTTTCTAGATTTTCCAAGGTATTCAAGATGCTTAGCATGACCAATACATGTTTGGGAGGGTCATAGAAAAGTGTAACATTTCTATTTTGATATTTTAAGAGAAAATGGCTAAAATAAGTGGGTCAACCTATTACCCTACACTGAAAGAAAATGAAGATTTGCCAAATATAATGACATTTGCATTTGCACTACTTGCAGCAATGGATCCCAGCTACCCAAAAATACAGCTGAATTTGAAGTAACACTCAGGACGACAAAGGGCGTGGTAATTTTCAGGCTGTTTGTCCCAGATTGGGATTTTGGCACATATCCCAAGTTGTTCATTGGGGTCATATTAGTCTAGAACAGTTGAGGTATCCTCTACAAAATGACGTACATACCAATGCATGTATGTCTAAGCTGGGTTCTAGACAACTTTGGGAAACAAAGCCCTGCAGACCCAGTTCTGGTCACACTATGTGTTTGTGTTTTGCAGTGCAGTCACAAATTAAACAGGTAAAACTGGTCTTTTCCATCAAATATGTAAAAGGTGTAGCAGGGGCTGATGCAATACCCTGTTCCAAAGAACAGCTTTCATTCTGCACTGACTCTTTTCTTGAATTGCTTGAAGAAGTGGCTAAAATGGTTTTGGGTTTTCTATTGCAGACATGAATGAGCACTGAAGTTACACAGCATATACCCGACTCCTCTATCCAAAACAGCCAACAAATGTATAAACTCCATTTATGGCAGGATTAACCAGTTTAAAACAGAGAGACCTAACCTTATCTGCCACATGACCTCTTTATTCCCGAGTGCAAGTTCAGGAGGTATCTAATAGGGATGTGAATCATTCAACAACTCACGATTCAATTCGATTCCGATTCTTGGGGTGACGATTCGATTCAGAATCGATTTTCGATTCAAAGAGCTCTGAGAAATAGTTATATTACTTAAAAATGTTTATGTTTAAGAAAATTCAGCTTTACAAGGTTAATCAAGTGATTCTAGATGTAAATTTACTTATCTGCTTTGCTCGTTCGGAGTTGGCTGGCAGTTTAGCGAAGCGCTGGTCAGTAGTCGGCAGATACCGCTGCTCCCCTCTTTTAGCTCCAGGTGATGGCGTAGCATGTGGGCTTGCGGATTTGAAGTGTTTCCGAAGTACTTGACTTTCATTTTGCAGATTTTGCACACTGCATAAGTCATGTCAAGCTCCTTCTTATGCAGCAAATAATAAAATCCAAAATGCGCCCAAACATTTGCCTTCAGCAAAGACGGTGCTGGCTGAATTAGCTTTTCGTCCATCATGCTAAACTATAGCCACTGAACTCTGAAGTTCACGAGTGTTTGAAGCACGCCGGAACCCCCCCCGCAGGGACGCTGTAGTACGGAAGCCGTTGCCTGACAAACAGTACACACAGCGAGTAAGCAAGAAAATGTTTAAAAAAATGCTTTTTAAAAATCGATTCTTGGACATTTTGGATTGATTCAGAATCGTAATAAATAAGAATCGCGATTCGGACGTGAATCGATTTTTTCTGACACCCCTAGTATCTAAAAACCTCATCGTGTCACATGGTCGTTTCATTATGCCAAAAATGACAGCAAACAGATACATGACTGTGTCCAATGTGGAGAGGTATTTCTCTCACCTCGTCCTCTTCAAAACAACTTCGCTACCGAACCCAATAGCATTAGGAGTGGGCTGTTGCAGCTATTGATGAGTTTTTGTATGAGTTAATCCAGTATAATTATAGCAGTAGCAGTTTGTACCGTTTATCATTTAGAACACTGAGGTTTCTGGAAACATTCCATGAGAGATCTGACTGAATTTGGCTGAACCAGTGCATATATCAAATCCATTTCGATACTACCAAAACCCCAAAATTTAACAGAGTTTCTAACTTTAACTGTGCAGGCTTTCAGAATCCTTTTTTATCTCTTCATCAAAAAATATACATTACTATCATCCATTAGGTAAATGATTACTATAAGCAGGGATGAGATTGGCAAATTCGATTTTCAGAGGAAAATAAACCAGGGTCCAGGGGCCGCAGGCCCCGGTGGGTCCAGGGCAGAGCCAAAGCATTTTTGCTGTTTTAAACATGTAAATTGCACTAAAATGATATTAAAAACTAATATAAATGCCAGGTGTTCATATCTATAATTCAAACTATAAACCCTTACTAAGACCATCTACTGTACATGTGTATTTTTGTGACCAAAATATTTTTTCATAACTAGACTTACTTAATTTTCAGCATTCTCCACTTTCAGCATGGCACACTTGTCAACAAACATACATGTACATGTATATCCTCAAATACATGTACATGTATACTCCAATGTTCTATGTCCATTGAACTGTTAGACCATATAAGGTTTATATTTAGTTGATGTGATCTCCACCTATAACACTGTATCACAAGATCATTGCTTCACTTTATCATACTGGACTAATTATATATGAGGACTGTTTCACTGTCGCATCGTTTCATAAAAGCGCTCTCTCGCGCGCGCTTTATTTTGAGGAGTCTGAGTCTCCTTAAAATAAACCCGCTCTCTCTCCTCTATCAGACTCCTTAAAATAAAATAAAATAAACCCGCTCTCTCTCCTCTATCAGACTCCTTAAAATAAAATAAAATAAACCCGCTCTCTCTCCTCTATCAGACTCCTTAAAATAAAATAAAATAAACCCGCGCTCTCCCTCCCTCTCTCTCTCTCTCTCTCTGTGTGTGTGTCTAATCAGAGCTGCGACTCTTTAAAATAAACGCTCACTCGCTGCATGTCGGTACGCTCATCAAACGCCCTGATCGATCAGTCTGATCAAAGCTGAAAAGAGCTGTGACTCTAAAATAAACGCACACTCGCTGCATAAAAAAAAAATAAATAAATAATAATAGTATGACTTTGTTTTTGAGCCGCACCACACCATGCAGTAGAGAACAGAGCGCACTTCCACAGAGGCAGAAAATAGCACTGAAACTCGTGCAGCATGGCATACGCGACTGTGTGCACACATTAAAACGCGAACACACGCAGCTGCAAGTACGAACGAACACTGTTAAAGACTGAGTACGCGGATTTGGACGTTTCACAAAATCGACCCCCAGGACTGTCAAATCCGCAGAAAAAAATCTCATCCCTGTATAAGTAAAATGTGCACTATAAGGCAATATAAGGCTCAGTCCAGCTTCATACCCCGCACACGGCATGGCAGTCAAACACAAAGGGCCGGACAGGCTGATTACGTAAACAGCAGGTGCAGACGGTTGTCTTCATTTGGCACAATGCAGTGAGTGATCAAAGTTTGCATACACATTATTGAGACATCTTTGGAAACATTCAACAGAACATCACCCAGCAGGGGACCTGCCAGGAAAACAGATGTGCGCCTTGGATCATTAACATGCCAGGTGAAGAGCGCAGCATAACCTTGAGTGGCGGGTATTTACATGTGAACAGGTTTAACATATGCGGGTTTGGTTCATCAACATGTAAGGCAGGAAACACAATGTAATTGTAAGTGCCTGACATTTATGCGCGAGTGGGCCACTTGACTTGGTAAATTATGTCCTAACAACACCTTGTGTGTGCATGTGCGTGCTATACCATTTTAATTTAGGGAGTTGCAGGAGTAGAACATTTATCGTTTTTGAGGTACCATGTTACAGTTTGGAGGGGGTGGTCTTGTTTGGGTACATGGAAAATGGACTGCATTTATATAGCGCTTTTCCATCTGCATCAGACGCTGAAAGCGCTTTACAATAGCACCTCACATTCACCCCGATGTCAGGGTGCTGCTTTTCCAAGAACATGGGTACATGCTTTTCCAAAGCCAGGAAATAACAAAACAATGGTTGGCAAGTTGGGAACTGAGAACTATTAAAAGACGCAGGTTTCTTCAAAACAAAAATGCTGACTATGACTCAAAACTATCAGCAATGAATTCTTCTAATACCAGTTTGTTGGTCGTGCAGCTGACTTGTCACCTGATCGAATTTTTGCAAAACAGGTCAGATCCGCATGTTTCCAAGGTTCAGCTCCAAATCTGTTTATTTTCAAAGGTCAAACACTGAGTTAAAATGACCATCATGTGACACTGAACCAAGCCTTGTAATTTAGTCAGCACCGATTCACCCACTAAAACAGGAAAATTAAGCTTTGATCATCTTCGATGAATCACACGAAAAAGTTATATGAAAAGTTTTGCTAGATAAATTTTTAATAACCCGAATTCTCTTCAACACTTTCAGAAATTTAACAAAAGGTAAATGACACTTGAACAGATGTGTGTTTCTGCCGAAAACTAAAGTCGAAATTAAACTTGCAGAATTATGAACGGAGTTCCCCAAGTGTATTTCCAGAGCAAATTTTAACAGACTCACCACCGTCACATAAACGAGTTTTCCTTCGGCTGCAGCTTTTCCACACACAGAACCCACCGTCAGTCCAAAAAACAAGGCGAAAGAGATCATCTTCACGGTGTCCAAACAGCAAACTAACCAAACATATTTACAGTAGCGGATAAAAAAAGAGCGCTTTCTCTTCCTTCCTCGACGTCCTTTGACATGAATCAAGTTAACCGTATTAGCATAGCCGGAACTACATTGGAATTTAAAGCGTAAAATGCGGGGGGGGGGGGGACCCTCGTCCGACCAGCGACAACAATAAATGCCACCTAATATACATCTGCTAAATTCACTAATACTGCAGTTTAATTTTGTTTGCAAACGCGCGTTTTATTCTTTAAAAAAAATTCACGTTTCTTTACCATGTATTTAATTTTGAAATTATTAATGTGCGTTGTGATAGGTAACTTGACAATTACAAAATAAAAATAGAAGTGGCGCAAATATGTGTATTTCGAAGATTTCTAATGTTAAATTACCATAGCTTAGTGTGGTCCCCCGGCTTGTTTTTTATGTTCGTGTGTTTCATTTTGTACAATGGAGTTTACAAAAATATTTTATTTCTTCGACATTTATGTAATTCTCCAATTTTTCGGCCATATATGTAGTTCTCTTTGGAGCACTATTTTGAGTGTAACTGTTTTTCGCATATGACTTCAAACTAATGTGTTTGCAAAACGGTTATTCTGTGGGAATAAATATTATGTGCACAAGATGATTTTACTAGACATGTATCCCATTCAAACAAGTTCTTTCTTATTGTTTTTTGGAAAAATTACATTAGGAAAAGTTATTGTCTTGTGTACCGAAGTGATAATTAACTTGTGGGGACAAGTTATTATTTTGTGTGCACAAGATCATTTTCTTGGAACCAGAAATCACAAAATTTTATTCAAGTGAGATTTAGGTGAATAAATCAGATGATATTTAATCAACCAAATCTAAACTAAAACAAAAGCAATTCAGACGACTAAATCATGACTAAAACTAAATGAAATTTTAGTTGATTATGTCTCAAACTAAATCAAAATATGCTGTCAAAATCAATATTGCAAGACATGACCTTTCTCAGGTAGCATAATATCTTGTGTGCACAAGATTTAAAAGCTAAAGAAATAATAATAACAATAATAATACAACTCCAATTTAAATGAAGTTGGAATGTTGTGTGAAATGTAAATAAAAGCAGAATACAATGATTTGCAAATCCTCTTCAACCTATATTCAATTGAATACACCACAAAGACAAGATATTTAATGTTCAAACTGATAAACTTTATTGTTTTTGTGCAAATATTTGCTCATTTTGAAATGGATGGCTGCAACACATTTCAAATAGATAGAAAGCAAGTGGTTGACATGAGTGACATCGACACATGAGTGCCTGCAACACATTTCAAAAATGCTGGGACAGGGGCAACAAAAGACTGGGAATGCTGATGAATGCTCAAAGAACACCTGCTTGGAACATTCCACAGGTGAACAGGCTAATTAGAAACAGGTGCACGTCTTGACTGGGTATAAATGCAGCATCCCCAAAATGTGCAACTGCTCACAAGCAAAGATGGGGCAAGGATTAAATAGTCCAACAGTTTAAGAGCAATGTTTCTCAATATTCAATGTTGAATTGCAAGGAATTTAGGGATTCCATCATCTACAGTCCATAATATAATCAGAAGAGTCAGAGAATCTGGAGACCTTTCTACACGTAAGTGGCAAGGCCGAAAACCAACATTGAATCCCCGTGACCTTAGATCCCTCAGGCGGCACTGCATGCTGAAAGGTACATCCATGTTTTGGAGCAACACATGCTGCCATCCAAGCAATGTCTTTTTCAGGGACGTCCCTGCTTATTTCAGCAAGACAATGCCAAGACACATTCTGCACGTGTTAGAACAATGTGGCTTCATAGTATAACAGTGCGGGTACTAGACTGACCTGCCTGCAGTCCAGACCTGTTGTCCATTGAAAATGTGTGGCGCATTATGAAGCGCAAAATACGACAATGGAGACCCCGGACTGTTGAACAACTGAAGTCGTACATCAAGCAAGAATGGGAAAGAATTCCACCTACAAAGCTTCAACAATTTGTGTCCTCAGTTCCCAAAAGGCTTATTGAGTGTTGTTAGAAGGAAAGGTGATGTAACACAGTGGTAAACATACCACTGTCCCAACTTTTTTGAAACATGTTGCAGGCATCCATTTCAAAATGAGCAAATATTTGCACAAAACAGTAAAGTTTATCAGTTTGAATATTAAATATCTTGTCTTTGTGGTGTATTCAACTGAATATCAGTTGAAGAGGATTTGCAAATCATTACACTCTGTTTTTATTTACATTTTACACAACATCCCAACTTCATTGGAATTGGGGTTGTAATAACAATATTTTGGGATGTTGAGTTTCTAGAGTATTGTGTATCAAGACAATACAATTATTTTTTTCTCAAATTAAAAGGTAAATCAAATTTCAGTTCATATTTGTGCTATCAGACACTGTCACATGTTGAACTAAAGGTGATCATAATGAAATATCTAACAGATTATCTTTTATTTCAGATTGCAAAATAAAATTAAAAAGATAGGTGCTAATACCACCCAGGTTTTTAATCGATGGTGCAGATGTCACTGTGCCTCCCTTTACCCACATTATTAATTTGTCGTGGACATCTGGTATTGTTCTTTAGCATGTCATCTGGTCAGAGTTGTTCCTATTTATATAGGGAGTAAATCAGAAGCCAGCAACTGTTGGGCAGTGTCTATTTTAAGCATTCTAAAGTTTAAAAAAAAAAAAGTTTTTGAACAGGTATGTGGGATTGTGGCCTATTTAATTTTTCATTCTTTGATTATTATTGCATGTTTGCCTTATGTCTGTTTTAATTTCCTGCATGTATTTTATGTTGTGCTGTGGAAATATTGAGTTGTGTTGAGTCCACTCACCTTTCTTCCGCAAACCTCAGACATTGAGCAAGCGCACCTGTTGCCAGTAAGCACATCAGTGCCACAAAGAAAAAGAGACACAATCTGAAGACAGAGCAGACAGGTGTGCACCCACAGCACAGGTGTGAAGGCACAGGCAGAGTGACGAGGGCGAAGGGCCTGATCTGGGAGCACATGGACCAAAGGCCGGGAAGCGAGTGAGCCGTGGCAACCAACGTAGAGCGGGAGACTGCGTGAGAGCACAAAGGACCTGGGAGCATGGCCGAGAGGACCGGAAGGAAACATACACAAGGCGTGTTGTGTGTGTGCTGGGTGGCTGTTTGAGAGCTGCCTAGACCCGGTAGGTGCTGTTTATGGTGGGGAGGGGTATACAAGCAACGTTTTACCCCCAACCCTCTACTGGCAATTCTCCTCTCCCTGTAGGCTCACGGACACAGTGGCACACACACAGCCTCCCCCACGTATTAAACTATTTATCTGGTTTTACTTACTAGCCCTTGCTTTTTAACTGAACATTTTAGAAGGTTTTAAAATATATATATATACAGTATGTGTGTGTGTATATATATATATATATATATTTTTTTTTTTTTTGTGGACAGTGCACTAGTTTAATTATTCAATTTTCTTTGTAATAAATATATTTAAACTTTTATTCTCTTGGTTTGAATTCACTGCTCACCCCTGTGTTTTGAACCTGTGGTTAGTGGGGGGCTAGGACCCACCTAGCTTTTAATTATTTTAATATTTTTAATACCTCACTCGGCCACAGGTAAACAATTATCTGGTTCAAAATAACCTCTAGGAATTACAGTCTGTCTTTCAGTCCTAGTTTTCAACTGGTACATGTTTAATACACCTAATCGACCATATTAAACAACAAAATGATCAAGGTAACATGACTGGGATGGTCTTGCTTGACCTACAAAAGGCCTTAGAGAACATGGGCCACAAGATTCTTCTCATGAAATTATATGCCTCTGGTTTTCATGACAATACTAGTCAGTGGTTCAAATCATACTTGGCAGATAGAAAGCAAGTGGTTGACATGAGTTACATCAAATCTGAACCAATGCATATTTCTTCTGGTGTTCCCCTGAGGTCCTTTTTAAGGCCATTGCTGTTTCTCACAGTCAGCTGTAACCTCTTACTGTATGCTGATTATTTTGCCTTGCAGTTATCTGGTAAAATATTTTAAGTAATGAGTTGGGCAATGTATGTGAATTGTTGGTGGACAATAACTCATCAGTTCATTTCAGCAAATTATTTTCAGTAAATTCACTTCTAAAAGAAAACTGTCCAAGAACAACTGATTACAGGTCAAGTGTAATGGAATCAATATTGAATCAAGAGAACAGGTTTTGTATTTAGGCATACTTTTAGACCCATCTCTATCTGCTAACTCGCAAGTCAGCAAATATTCCCAAATGTACAACTTGACTAAAGTTTTGTATCGTCATATCAGAAGTTTCAATTTACAGATTAAGAAACTTTTTTGGTACATTCCCTGATTCGGTGTCGTTTGGATTGTGCCTGTTCTGCATGGTATTCTGGCATGATGGGATTTGCTTACAAGTCTTTCAAAACAAAACCATTTGATATATGCTCAACATGCCTCCCAGGACTAATACAGGACCTAAACATTTAAATAAAAATTAAAATGTTACCATTTGAAAGAAGGGTCATTCAGCTGAAACTTATCACATGTTCAATGTTTTCCATGGGCAGGCTCCAAATTATTTACATAGAAATTTTAGTTCAAATGACAGGCCTCACCAAAGCAGATCCAGTGAATCTACTTTTAATGTTCCAAGAATTCCTTAAGGCAGTTTGAGTCAGTTTGTTAAAAAAAAAAAAACAGGTCAGTGTTTTTAATGTCTAGGTTTACTAAAGATAGTCAAGACATTTATTTGCAGTATTATCTCATCTAATCTTCAACCACTTCTCCTGGATTGGGTTGTTGGGGCAACAGCTCCAGTAAGGGATCCCAAACTTCCCTCTCCCGGGACACATTTGCCATCTCTGACTGGGGATCCTGAGGAGTTCCCAGGCCAGCGTGGAAGTATAATCTTTCCACCTAGTCCTGGATCTTCCCTGGGGTCTCCTCCCAGATGGACGTGCTTGGAACACCTCCCTAGGGAGGCGCCCAGGAGGCATTTTTACCAGATGTCAAAATCTTCAAGATAGATTTGCCTATATCCACAGTTGAACAGATCATGTATTATATAATTGGTTCAATTTTTTTGTTTTTTGAAAAATTTGAAAATATGACTTAGGCCATTATTTTAGGAGGGTGACACACACATTCTTATTATTATTAATCACTCACTCATCTTCAACAGCTTATTCGAGATTGGGTCATGGGGGCAACAGTTCCAGTAGGGGACCCCAAACTTCCCTCTCCCGAGCCACATTGACCACCTCTGACTGGGGGATCCCGAGGCATTCCCAGGCCAGTGTGATGTAATCTCTCCACCTAGTCCTGGGTCTTCCCCGGGGTCTCCTCCCAGATGGACGTGCTTGGAACACCTCCCTAAGGAGGCGCCCAGGAGGCATCCTTACCAGATGCCAGAACCACCTCAGCTGGCTCCTTTCAAAGCGAAGGAGCAGAGACTCTACTCCGAGCTCCCCAGAGATGACCGAACGTCTCACCCTATCTCTAAGGGAGACACCAGCCACCCTCCTGAGGAAGCCCATTTTGGTCACAGCAGGATTACCACCAGCTCCTGTATGTTTTTGGCAGTAAGGCATCAGCAGTCATCTCTTTGCTCCTGCGCTGCCTCAGGCTGTTTGTATCTACAATCAGATCCAGTGAGTTACTAAACCCCTGGTGGAGGTGTTTATGTTTGGGCTGGTGTGTGAGATTAAAGGTGGTGACTAACGTGGAAAACACATGCTGCAAACCCAGATTAACTCCAATGAATCAAAACGTGCAAAACATAAAAATAGACACCAGCCAAATGTGCAGCGGTCCAACAACACACCGGCCCCTGCAAAAACAACAATAGTGATGATTACAAAGGGTGAGGATTACCCTTAATCTGCAGCAGCTGTGTTTTTTTTTTTTTTTTTAACCTGGGGTACAGAGAAAATCAGATTTATTAAGATACAGGCTAGCACCTCAGTAACAGAGGTGTAATCTGCTTGTTGACAGTTGAAGACAATTAGATGTGTTTGGGTGTCACTGACATCTGATGACCGAGGATTTGTTACAAACGTGGCTCATGGCTGTGACCATCACAGGGACAATTACTGACATAATTAACAAGATAATTGCATGATTAGATGTTGGTGTTCTTACTATTTGCCTCGTGTAATGTTTGGTCCTTAACAGCCTGATTCAGTCCCATTCATTGCTTTTATCTCAAGCACAAAAGATAATTTTTTTTCCTGTGCAATTTCAGGGGCAGATCCAGGATTTTCTGGGGGGGGGTGTGTGACCAAAGTGGCAACCTCCAGTGCTGAAATATGAAAGTAATGCAGAGAGTGCAAAAACTTTAGGCACTTTAGGACACGTTAGGCAGGCTCTAAAAACAAGTCACTCCTCATAGAAGCCAACTTTAATAAACATGTCTACAGCCCACTGCAAAAATGTTTTGGTCTCTATAGCCAGTTTCATTGTTCATGACAAATGTTCAAGGGGGCAAATTTTATATAACTCATTAGTTAAGGCCGTTTTAAGCCATTATGTTGTGCATATTTAGGGGCATGGTTGTTTTGACTGACAACAGCAGCTTTCAGCTCCTGGAGGTACCGAGGTCCAAACGGAAGCTCAGAGGGGATAGAGCTTTCTCCACTGCTGCTCCAAAACTATGGATCGAGTTAGCATTGCACATTAGACACGCCTCCTCACTGTCCATTTTTAAAACCACTCTTAAAACCCATTTTTACTCCCTGGTTTTCAACTCTGCATTAGACTCCGTTTTTGTTTTAGTGTTTTATGGTTTGCTTTTATTTATTGTTTTGTTTCTAATAGCTTTGAAAAACAATGAAACAACTTTTATTTATTTCATTGCTTTTAATTGTATTATGTCTCTATGTACAGCACTTTGTTTTTTAACTATGGTTGTTTTAAAGTACAATATAAATAAAGTTGAGGTGAGTAAGTGGGCGTGTTTTGGCTTCATTCATCCCGCCGTTACGTCCCGTTACGTCAGTCTTACCAACGCCCCACCTGTTAACTTATTTAGGTCAGTTGTGGATGTTACAATCTTGCAGTATGTAACCCCATGAAACTCCGAGCCACCCTATAAATGGGTAAAGGGGTGGACCTGGGTGGGACGAATGGCACCTGAACACACCCACCCATCTCATAGTTACCAAGATAGCTAAGGCTAACAGGCTATATAATGTTGTGTGGGCCGCCAGAAGAGGAGGTACTGCTGGCCCACCACCAGAGGGCGCCCTGTCTGGAGTGCGGGCTCCAGGCACCAGAGGGCGCAGCCGCCTCACAGGAGCAGCCAGGGTGACAGCTGTCACGCATTACCTGCAACAGCTGTTACCAATCATCTGATCGGCAGGAGTATATCAGCAGGACGACCTAGGACCAATTTTATTCACTTTATACATGCTTCCCTTAGGCAGTATTATTAGACGGTATTGCTTAAATTTTCATTGTTACGCAGATGATACCCAGCTTTATCTATCCATGAAGCCAGAGGACACACACCAATTAGCTAAACTGCAGGATTGTCTTACAGACATAAAGACATGGATGACCTCTAATTTCCTGCTTTTAAACTCAGATAAAACTGAAGTTATTGTACTTGGCCCCACAAATCTTAGAAACATGGTGTCTAACCAGATCCTTACTCTGGATGGCATTACCCTGACCTCTAGTAATACTGTGAGAAATCTTGGAGTCATTTTTGATCAGGATATGTCATTCAAAGTGCATATTAAACAAATATGTAGGACTGCTTTTTTGCATTTACGCAATATCTCTAAAATCAGAAAGGTCTTGTCTCAGAGTGATGCTGAAAAACTAATTCATGCATTTATTTCCTCTAGGCTGGACTATTGTAATTCATTATTATCAGGTTGTCCTAAAAGTTCCCTAAAAAGCCTTCAGTTAATTCAAAATGCTGCAGCTAGAGTACTGACGGGGACTAGAAGGAGAGAGCATATCTCACCCATATTGGCCTCTCTTCATTGGCTTCCTGTTAATTCTAGAATAGAATTTAAAATTCTTCTTCTTACTTATAAGGTTTTGAATAATCAGGTCCCATCTTATCTTAGGGACCTCGTAGTACCATATTACCCCAATAGAGCGCTTCGCTCTCAGACTGCAGGCTTACTTGTAGTTCCTAGGGTTTGTAAGAGTAGAATGGGAGGCAGAGCCTTCAGCTTTCAGGCTCCTCTCCTGTGGAAACCAGCTCCCAATTCAGATCAGGGAGACAGACACCCTCTCTACTTTTAAGATTAGGCTTAAAACTTTCCTTTTTGCTAAAGCTTATAGTTAGGGCTGGATCAGGTGACCCTGAACCATCCCTTAGTTATGCTGCTATAGACGTAGACTGCTGGGGGGTTCCCATGATGCACTGTTTCTTTTTCTTTTTGCTCTGTATGCACCACTCTGCATTTAATCATTAGTGATCGATCTCTGCTCCCCTCCACAGCATGTCTTTTTCCTGGTTCTCTCCCTCAGCCCCAACCAGTCCCAGCAGAAGACTGCCCCTCCCTGAGCCTGGTTCTGCTGGAGGTTTCTTCCTGTTAAAAGGGAGTTTTCCTTCCCACTGTAGCCAAGTGCTTGCTCACAGGGGGTCGTTTTGACCGTTGGGGTTTTACATAATTATTGTATGGCCTTGCCTTGCAATATGGAGCGCCTTGGGGCAACTGTTTGTTGTGATTTGGCGCTATATAAAAAAAAATTGATTGATTGATTGATTGACGACGTCTCCACCTCTTTGCCGAGATATCGTTTCTACCGAGAAGGTAACGTGCTCAGCTGACTGTTTAACAGTGACCTTTGTGACTTTTGTGCATTGCTCTGAGAGTATTTTCCAACGAGAGGTGGAGGTAACTTACCTGCCGTTCGGATTCCTGGGTGCGAACGCGCCCTCCTTTAATTGTCCTTTGTTCCTCGCCAGCAGTACCAGGTCCGACACGCGGAGGCAGTGGCCACCTGGGAGTTCGGGACTTGGCGGCTCCAGTATTCCCGGGGTCTGGTGGCGGAGGAAACCGTGTGGTTCCGGTTCTACTTTGGAGAGGCGTCTCCTATCTTCGAGCCTGCCCACACGACACCTGTGTGAATTTGACTTTGTCCATTATTGTAATCTGTTGTTCTTGTTGTGCATTTTCACAACAGTAAAGTGTGTTATTTGACCTATTCCATTGTCCGTTCATTTGCGCCCCCTGTTGTGGGTCCGTGTACTTACACTTTCCCAACAGGATATCTCGGCCAACGTCATGGATCCCGAGGGGCGTCAACCGGCTGTTGAACGGCCAATGGAAGAACAGGGCGCACAGGCGTCCGCAGGAGGAATGGTCGGTGAGTTGCAGCGGATCCTCACCGCTTTCACGGCTCGGTTGGATTTAATGACCGAGCAGAACGTCCTCCTTAACCGCAGGGTGGAGGCTCTCGCCGCACAGGTGGAAGCACGCCCTCAGGGCGCTGCTGCGGCTCTCCCTCCTGTCGACCCTGTGCGTAACAGTGACGTTCCACAGGTCGTTCAACGCCCCCTCCCACCTTCCCCGGAAGCATACATAAGCCCTCCAGAGCCGTACGGAGGTTGTGTGGAGACGTGCGCGGACTTCCTTATGCAGTGTTCGCTCGTCTTCGCACAACGTCCTGTCATGTACGCGACTGATGCTAGCAAGATAGCTTATGTAATAAACCTGCTTCGCGGTGAGGCACGCGCTTGGGCTACAGCGCTCTGGGAGCAGAATTCACGGCTCCTTCTGACATATGATGGGTTTGTGAGGGAGTTCAGAACAGTGTTCGATCACCCAAATAGAGGAGAGACCGCTTCAGCCGTGCTGCTGTCAATGAGACAGGGGCGCCGCAGCGCAGCTGCCTATGCAGTCGACTTCCGCATCGCGGCTGCGAGGTCCGGCTGGAATAGCACTGCCCTCCGCGCCGCCTTTGTAAACGGACTGTCGTTGGTCCTAAAGGAGCACCTGGTGGCTAAGGACGAACCGCGACATTTAGATGGGCTTATTGATCTAGTTATACGATTAGACAATCGGTTAGAAGAACGCCGTCGGGAACGAGACGAAGGGCGTGGCCGGGCACGCACCGTCCCTCTCCCTTCCGGTTCCGACCGCGTCCCGCCCTCCCCACGCTCCACGGCCCCTACGCTCCGTGTGGTTACAGCTCCCCCTGCTGACGAAGCTATGGACATGAGCAGGGCCACATTTAGGGCGCCAGATAGACAGAGGAGGCTGGCCCGCGGAGCGTGTTTTGTTTGTGGCTCGATAGAGCACCAGGTAAGAGACTGCCCCGAGCGGTTAAACACCAACGCCCGCCCCTAGAGACTGGGCTAGGGGTGGGCCGAGACATTCACGTGGGACACACCCACATTGCCACATGACTCCCAGTTACAATCCTTTATGAGGATTTAACCCTGAAGGCCCCAGCACTGGTGGACACGGGCTCTGAAGGGAATCTGTTGGACAGCAGATGGGCCCGGGAGATAGGGCTCCCTCTGGTGGCGCTTACCTCGCCTGTGCAGGTGCGGGCACTAGATGGCTCCCTACTCCCTCCAATCACACATAAGACACCACCTGTAACTCTGGTGGTGTCAGGAAATCACCGGGAGGAGATCGAGTTTTTTGTGACTCCTACTACCTCCCGTGTGATTTTAGGGTTCCCCTGGATGTTAAAACACAATCCCCGGATCGATTGGCCGTCCAGGGTAGTGGTTCAGTGGAGCGAGACCTGCCATCGGGTATGTTTAGGTTCCTCGGTTCCTCCCGGTTCCCAGGCTAAGGAGGAGGTCAGAGTCCCGCCCAATCTAGGGACGGTGCCGGTGGAGTACCATGACCTTGTGGATGTGTTCAGTAAGGATCTGGCGCTCACCCTTCCCCCCCACCGTCCGTATGATTGTGCCATTGATTTGGTTCCAGGCGTTGAGTTCCCGTCCAGCAGGCTGTACAACCTCTCACGACCTGAGCGCGAATCAATGGAGACCTACATCCGGGACTCTTTAGCTGCCGGGTTGATCCGGAATTCCACTTCCCCGATGGGTGCAGGTTTCTTTTTTGTGGGAAAAAAGGATGGCGGACTACGTCCATGCATTGATTACCGGGGACTGAACGAAATCATGGTTCGTAACCGATACCCATTGCCCTTGTTGGATTCAGTGTTCACGCCCCTGCATGGAGCCCAAATATTCACGAAGCTAGATCTTAGAAATGCGTACCACCTGGTTCGGATCCGGAAGGGAGACGAGTGGAAGACGGCATTTAACACCCCGTTAGGTCACTTTGAGTACCTGGTCATGCCGTTCGGCCTCACAAACGCCCCCGCGACGTTCCAAGCATTGGTTAATGATGTCTTGCGGGATTTCCTGCACCGATTCGTCTTCGTATATCTAGACGATATACTCATCTTTTCTCCGGATCCTGAGACTCATGTCCGGCATGTACGTCAGGTCCTGCAGCGGTTGTTGGAGAACCGGCTGTTTGTGAAGGGCGAGAAGTGTGAGTTCCACCGCACATCTTTGTCCTTCCTGGGGTTTATCATCTCCCCCAACTCCGTCGCTCCTGATCCGGCCAAGGTTGCGGCGGTGAGAGACTGGCCCCAACCCACTAGCCGTAGGAAGCTGCAACAGTTCCTCGGCTTTGCAAATTTCTACAGGAGGTTCATTAAGGGCTACAGTCAGGTAATTAGCCCCCTGACAGCCCTGACCTCACCAAAAGTCCCCTTCACCTGGTCGGATCGTTGCGATGCCGCGTTCAAGGAGTTGAAACGGCGCTTCTCGTCTGCACCCGTTCTGGTGCAGCCCGATCCTAGTCGCCAGTTAGTGGTTGAAGTGGACGCCTCAGACTCAGGGATAGGAGCTGTGCTTTCCCAGAGCGGGAAGACCGATAAGGTCCTTCACCCGTGTGCCTATTTTTCCCGCAGGTTGACCCCGGCCGAACGGAACTATGACGTCGGCAATCGAGAACTCCTTGCGGTGAAAGAGGCCCTTGAAGAGTGGAGACACCTGTTGGAGGGAACGTCCGTGCCATTTACGGTTTTCACTGACCACCGGAACCTGGAGTATATCAGGACCGCCAAGCGGCTGAACCCCAGGCAAGCCCGCTGGTCACTGTTCTTCGGCCGTTTTGACTTCCGGATCACCTACCGTCCCGGGACCAAGAACCAGAGATCGGATGCCTTGTCTCGGGTACATGAAGATGAAGTCAAAACGGAGTTGTCGGATCCACCGGAACCCATCATCCCGGAGTCCACTATCGTGGCCACCCTCACCTGGGACGTAGAGAGAACCGTCCGGGAGGCCCTGGCACGAAGCCCGGACCCTGGAACTGGGCCGAAGAACAGACTCTACGTCCCACCAGAAGCTAGGGCTGCAGTCTTGGACTTCTGTCACAGCTCTAAGCTCTCCTGTCATCCAGGGGTGCGAAGAACCGTGGCAGTTGTCCGGCAGCGCTTCTGGTGGGCATCCCTAGAGGCCGACGTCCGGGACTATATCCAGGCCTGCACCACCTGCGCCAGGGGCAAGGCTGACCATCGCAGGGCTTCGGGACTGCTCCAGCCGCTGCCCGTGCCCCATCGCCCCTGGTCCCACATCGGCCTGGATTTTGTCACGGGCCTCCCGCCGTCCCAGGGCAACACCACCATCCTCACGATAGTGGACCGATTCTCCAAGGCGGCCCACTTCGTGGCCCTCCCGAAGCTCCCGACGGCCCAGGAGACAGCGGACCTCCTGGTTCACCACGTCGTCCGGCTGCATGGGATCCCAACAGACATCGTCTCCGATCGCGGTCCCCGGTTCTCCTCGCACGTCTGGAGGAGCTTCTGCCGGGAACTGGGGGCCACGGTGAGTCTCTCATCCGGGTATCATCCCCAGACCAACGGGCAAGCAGAACGGGCCAATCAGGAGATGGCGCAGGCCCTGCGTTGTGTGACAGCCGCGCACCCGGCGGCCTGGAGTACCCATCTGGCCTGGATCGAGTATGCCCATAACAGCCAGGTGTCTTCAGCCACCGGCCTCTCCCCTTTCGAGGTATGTCTGGTGTACCAACCTCCTTTGTTTCCGGTGGTTGAGGGAGAGGTCGGTGTGCCCTCGGTCCAGGCCCACCTACGGAAGTGCCGTCGGGTGTGGCGTGCCGCCCGTTCTGCCTTGCTGAGGGCCCGGATGAGGACAAAGGCCCATGCAGACCGTCGGCGGACCCCGGCCCCTACGTACCGGCCAGGGCAGGCAGTGTGGTTGTCTACCAAGGACATACCTCTTCAAGTGGACTCCCCTAAGCTGCAGGACCGGTATATCGGTCCGTTCAAAATCATCAAGGTCATCAGTCCAGCTTCAGCTTCCGGCCTCACTGCGGATCCATCCCGTTTTCCACGTGTCCCGGATCAAGCCCCATCACACCTCACCCCTCTGTACTCCCGGTCCGGCACCACCTCCTGCCCGGATCATCGATGGCGAGCCGGCTTGGACTGTGCGCCGGCTCTTAGATATCCGTAGGATGGGCCGGGGCTTCCAGTATTTGGTGGACTGGGAGGGGTACGGACCTGAAGAACGCTCCTGGGTGAAGAGGAGCTTCATCCTGGACCCGGCCCTCCTGGCCGATTTCTACCGCCGCCACCGGACAAGCCTGGTCGGGCGCCAGGAGGCGCCCGTTGAGGGGGGGGGGTCCTGTTGTGTGGGCTGCCAGAAGAGGAGGTACTGCTGGCCCACCACCAGAGGGCGCCCTGTCTGGAGTGCGGGCTCCAGGCACCAGAGGGCGCAGCCGCCTCACAGGAGCAGCCAGGGTGACAGCTGTCACGCATTACCTGCAACAGCTGTTACCAATCATCTGATCGGCAGGAGTATATCAGCAGGACGACGTCTCCACCTCTTTGCCGAGATATCGTTTCTACCGAGAAGGTAACGTGCTCAGCTCTTTGTGACTTTTGTGCATTGCTCTGAGAGTATTTTCCAACGAGAGGTGGAGGTAACTTACCTGCCGTTCAGATTCCTGGGTGCGAACGCGCCCTCCTTTAATTGTCCTTTGTTCCTCGCCAGCAGTACCAAGTCCGACACGCGGAGGCAGTGGCCACCTGGGAGTTCGGGACTTGGCGGCTCCAGTATTCCTGGGGTCTGGTGGCGGAGGAAACCGTGTGGTTCCGGTTCTACTTTGGAGAGGCATTTCCTATCTTCGAGCCTGCCCACACGACACCTGTGTGAATTTGACTTTGTCCATTATTGTAATCTGTTGTTCTTGTTGTGCATTTTCACAACAGTAAAGTGTGTTATTTGACCTATTCCATTGTCCGTTCATTTGCGCCCCCCGTTGTGGGTCCGTGTACTTACACTTTCCCAACAATATAACCTTGGTTTAGGTGTTTGATTAAGGCATATTTTACAGACTGGGCAGTTGTTTTCATGACAGATGGCTTTGGGTGCAAGCAATACAATTATGAGTGGCATAATTGCCTCAATAACCATGGCTCCATCAGTTTAGTTATTATCACCAAGCTATTTATACCTGCTAATTCATGCTCATGGCACTAACATACAAATTAAATAACACTAAAATTTTGCTGAATAGAAATACTAGAGCACAGGCTTCTGTCAGAACAATTAACTGCACAGTAACCATATTATCTCAGATATTTGGAATCAAATGGACAGAAAGGACAAACACAGTTCACAGCAAATAGCTATGTCTACTAGTGGGTGGCCACCTTAACCTCAGAGACTAATTGTCGCTCAAAGCAACCATCACCTAATTATTTGTAACTTTATTGGCTAAAAACGGCTTAAAGTGATGAGATTTGTCAATATTAACCTCCTGTGCAGTTGTCCTGAAAGGGGAAACTAAAATGGTAAATGGACTGCATTTATATAGTGCTTTTCCATCTGCATCAGACAGTCAAAGCGCTTTACAATAATGCCTCACATTCACACCCATGTTAGGGTGCTGCCATACAAGACGCTCACTACACACAGGGAGCAACTAGGGGATTAAGGACCTTGCCCAAGGGCCCTTAGCTATTTTCCGGTCAGGCTGGGATTTGAACCAAGGATCCTCTGGTCTCAAGCCCAATGCTTAACCACTAGACCATCACCTCCCCTAACTAGTTATATATAACTGTTTTTATTTATTTCATTGCTTTTAATTGTTATATGTCACTAAGTACAGCACTTTGTTTTTTAACTACAGTTACTCTATAACTAGTTGCAAAAGCAACTAGTTATAGAGACCTTTTTTGTACCAGGCTGGAGCCTGTAAACATAATGTTTATTTCTGCTGTAAAGTTGGGCATTTTAACATGGGCCTCTATCAATTCAGTTAATTCAATCATTTTCTACACTAACTTACCTCAATTAGGGGTCACGGGGCTGAAGCCTATCCCAACAATCACTAGGCAAAACGCAGGGTACATCCCGAACAGGCTGCCAGTCCATCACAGGACCAACACATATAGAAAGACAAGCATTTTCACTCTCAATTTAAAGTTTCCAGTTCTAATCTGCATGTCTTTGGAAGTAGGAGGAAGCAGGAGCACCCAGAGGAACCCATACAAACATGGGCAGAACATGCAAACTCCATACACAAAGGACCAAATGGGATGTGAACTAAGGACCTTTTCACTGTGAGGCAGCAGTGCTAACCGCTGAGTCACTATACCGCCCTTTCATCAAGTCAGTTCACTTTTATTTATATATACTGTAGTGCCAAATTACAGCCCATGTTACCCCAAGGTGTTTCACTACAGCAAGGTCCAATGTGATGAGTTTTTAACCTGGACTTAAGAAGTTCACAGAATCAGACTGCCTTATCTCAATGAGCAAATACAAAAAAGGCGCGTGATTAGAAAAGACTATGTGACCAGCTGGATTGTTCTTCATGGGGATTCACAAAGAATGTAGGGACTGACTTTCTTTTTGAAGCCAGTCACAAGTGGCCAAGCTACTGCGGGTTTTGGCACTTCTGCATTAGAATCATTGTTAAGCCCCGGAGGTTACATAACTGGTACAGTATCTCAAATGCAACCATCATTTTTTTTTTTCAGGAACTAAGAAAAAAGGTTGTCTGATTTATATGACATACAAGGGGTGACTGAGAAGTTTTGAGCCTCACCTAGAAAAAGTAGGATGTGGTTCTCCATCTTTTCCATTGTGAGAAACCAACATTTCTCTTGAGAATGTGTGACATTTTGACTAACTGGATACAATGTTGCAGACACAATATTTCAGTGAAGTGAGTAGGGGTGATGTCAGACTGGCAAAATGGACAAAGTTGGTGAGCGTGCTATGATTCAGTATGACACAAGAAAGGGAATATCTTCATGAGGACATGGAAATGACGTTAGGGGAGGATGCCCTGTCTTATGCAACAGTTAAACGCTGGTCAGGCAAATTCAGGAGGGGCAGAACAAGCATTGAAAATGGAGCAAGATCACGAAAATGCAGAGCTGGCATCTCAACCAATATGATCCAAAAGATCCGTGATCTGGTTTGCGCTGACAGAAGAGTAAGTGAGCATCATATAGCCACTACTATAGGCATTTTCCAGGAGAGAGTTCATGCAGTTCTGACGGAAGAAGGGTAAATGACAAAACTTTCAGCATGATGGGTCCCAAGGCTTCTCACGGCGGATCAGGATAACTTCACACGACAGTTTGTAACCATTCGCCCTGTTGAGATATCCCATAGTCCTTTGCGTGCCAGAGAGTCGCTGCAGTCTAAACAACAAAGAGAAACCACATGACACCAATTGCAAATGAACATTGTACTACCAAAATGTAAATTTGTATTTATAAGAGACTGTATGCATGAGATCCTGAAAACTTGCTAAAACATATATGTCTGCTACATTTAACCTGCATGGAACTTCACAAATGCAAACTGAATTTTGGGCATTTTATATATATATTACTCCAGAACAGACAGGACAAACAGGACAATAAGCAGGTTGTTAAAGAGCAAACTTCATTTTCCAACAGAATGACATGAACAGAAAGCGATCGCAGCTCACAGCAATTCCCACTGAAAATAACAGAGGAACAACCTGAGCTTCTCGCATGTTTACATAAAACAAACACAACAACAACGTCTAAAAACCCAGATATTACATTCATGAGAGTTTTAGGCAAAATATACGAAGAGTTTTACCTTACGACGTTCATGCTGTTGTCCATTGAAACGTTAAATTGCAGCCTTATCAGAGCATCTCAATGCATTTCTCAATGTTACTGACATCTTTCAGAGCGGCGAAATCTGAAATTTTTGCAAGATTTTGTGTGACTTGAAACCTTAAAAGGGCGAATGGACGAGAGCTGGGTTCATCACATTGAAATGGAGTCCAAACAACAGACGAAGCAATGAAAACGTGAGTTCTCCCCCTGCTGAAGAAAGCCAAAGCTGTCGCATCTGGATTCTACGGAAGCGTATTGCATTCACTGGATATAAAAAAAAATTTGACCACTGATCTCGTAATTACGAGATCCTGATGTCGTAAATACAAGATCAGGATCTCGTAATTACGACATCAGGATCACATAATTATGAGAAAAGATCAGGTGTCTAAATTGTTTTATGCATATTCTTCCCTACTTCCAGTCCCTCAGTAAAGACGCGGGCTGAGCTCAGCCAATGATAGCACACTACAATCAAACACAAAGTCTGGATTTTTCCCCTGAAGTGCTCCCGGATGAATGTCCAGGGAGAAGCACGGGGCAACTTCCAGCTTTCACTCACACAGCCCCACCGACCACTGAGGGACACAGCGGGGCTCACTCCCACCTGGGCACATGCCAGTCTGTGGGCCCTGTGCCCCGCCTCGCTGGAGGAGTTTCATTCATCAAGGAATAGTTTAGTGGGAAATCCACACTTTGTGTGCGTTGTGGTGTGGATCACAATGCAGTGTCAGAGGTTACAAATTGGCCGATTTTCGATTATCAATCAATCAATTTTATTTATATAGCGCCAAATCACAACAAACAGTTGCCCCAAGGCGCTTTATATTGTAAGGCAAGGCCATACAATAATTACGTAAAAAACCCCAACGGTCAAAACGACCCCCTGTGAGCAAGCACGTGGCGACAGTGGGAAGGAAAAACTCCCTAACAGGAAGAAACCTCCAGCAGAACCAGGCTCAGGGAGGGGCAGTCTTCTGCTGGGACTGGTTGGGGCTGAGGGAGAGAACCAGGAAAAAGACATGCTGTGGAGGAGAGCAGAGATCAATCACTAATGATTAAATGCAGAGTGGTGCATACAGAGCAAAAAGAGAAAGAAACACTCAGTGCATCATGGGAACCCCCCAGCAGTCTAAGTCTATAGCAGCATAACTAAGGGATGGTTCAGGGTCGCCTGATCCAGCCCTAACTATAAGCTTTAGCAAAAAGGAAAGTTTTAAGCCTAATCTTAAAAGTAGAGAGGGTGTCTGTTTCCCTGATCTGAATTGGGAGCTGGTTCCACAGGAGAGGAGCCTGAAAGCTGAAGGCTCTGCCTCCCATTCTACTCTTACAAACCCTAGGAACTACAAGTAAGCCTGCAGTCTGAGAGCGAAGCGCTCTATTGGGGTGATATGGTACTATGAGGTCCCTAAGATAAGATGGGACCTGATTATTCAAAACCTTATAAGTAAGAAGAAGAATTTTAAATTCTATTCTAGAATTAACAGGAAGCCAATGAAGAGAGGCCAATATGGGTGAGATATGCTCTCTCCTTCTAGTCCCCGTTAGTACTCTAGCTGCAGCATTTTGAATTAACTGAAGGCTTTTCAGGGAACTTTTAGGACAACCTGATAATAATGAATTACAATAGTCCAGCCTAGAGGAAATAAATGCATGAATTAGTTTTTCAGCATCACTCTGAGACAAGACCTTTCTAATTTTAGAGATAATGCGTAAATGCAAAAAAGCAGTCCTACATATTTGTTTAATATGCGCATTGAATGACATATCCTGATCAAAAATGACTCCAAGATTTCTCACAGTATTACTAGAGGTCAGGGTAATGCCATCCAGAGTAAGGATCTGCTTAGACACCATGTTTCTAAGATTTGTGGGGCTAAGTACAATAACTTCAGATTATGACTCGGGAATTCTCACGCTTGTCTTTACTGAGGGACTGGAAGTACGGAAGCACATTGTACACGCGCGCACACACACACACAAAATAAATAAATTAAAAAACAGCTTGATCTCATAATTATGAGATCCTGATGTCGTAATTACAAGATCTTTTCGCATAATTCTGAGATCTTTTCTCATAATTACAACATCAGCGGTCAATTTTTTTTTTTTTATCCAGTGAATGCAATGCGCTTCCGTAGGATTCACCCCTCGTTAGTTTCTACTCATGTCCCTCCATGGCTACGCCCCTGGAATTTATGTCGGAAAAAGAGTTGAAGGCTGCAGTGACCGCAGGCAGCCAGATGATGGCGCCATTTCTGCAGCACACGCACAGACTCGTGTTTGCTTTTTCATTAAACGTGACCATTTTTTGTAAACGCACAGAAAAGTGCAGCATAAGCACGAAAGAATGTAACGTCACACACAAAATAACGCCACGATTCGTCAACTTTTTCCCCTTTCCGCACTCAAAAAAACTGCAATTCAACACACGACCGACATCATTAATAATTACCAAATGTGGACACACGCTTACGATTGGAGACAAAATGGTGAGCTCCTACAAGTGGAAACGACGACGCAGAGCTGGAGAGGAATGCCCACAGGTTTAAAAATAGGCCACAACACTTGTTATATAACAAACGGAGCGTCGGGGCTGTTTACAGTTACTCCTATTTAAATGAATGGTTTCAACTCCGCCGCCGCACTGTTTAAATACAGTGTAATCCAGTTTTTAAAAGGAAATATGGATAGAGTTATCGCGGGTCTCATTTTGCTGATATGTAAAATAATGATTACAGATATATATTTTACGGCGCTTTAACGGTATCAGAAAATAAACAAGTATTCGTGTTTTCAATGGATTTCCGTCATGAAAAAAGAGGAGGGGGGTGAGAAAGGGCGGGGCTTTGAATGGTTGGTTCAGCCAATGAGACGTGGCAGAGTCGTGTGATTGACAGGCACTGCCCCTGCAGCACGCCCCGCCCCCCCGTGGCTGTGTTTTTATTCTGTTTTTAGAGCAGCAGCGTCACATGTTTTTCTGCACGGTCACAGCAGCTGCTGGTCTGGTCGGAATACACGGCCGACACAGCCGCTATGAATTAAATTAAAAGGCGTTTTGGTCGGAGTTCATCCAGAGAAGAAGAAGAAAGGGGTTAGTTGTGCGTGGAACTTGCAAAAGAAAAGAAGAGAAATGGCGAGTCCTCCGGCAACGGGGGGACGCCTGTTATCTAACGGGACAAACGGCGTGAAGAAGTGCGGGCACCTGAAGAAGCAGAAGCACGGGCAGAAGCGGTTTTTTGTGCTCCGGGAGCCCACAGATCGATGTCCCGCGCGGCTGGAGTATTATGAAAGCGAGAAGAAATGGAAAAACAAGTCGGCCCCCAAGCGGGTGATAACTTTGGACTCGTGTCTGTGCGTAAACAAACGCGCCGACGCCAAACACAAGTACCTGATCGCCCTCTACACCAAGGACGAGTACTTTGCTGTAGCTGCAGACAACGAGCAGGAGCAGGAGAACTGGTACAGGGTTCTAACGGAGCTGATCGCTGAAAGCAAAGTGTACAACACCCCCACGTCCACGTCCTCTTTAGTGGGCTTTGAGGAGACCAGCTATGGACTCATTACTCCTGCAAATGCTGCTTATAAGGAGGTCTGGCAGGTCAACTTGAAAGCTAAAGGCCTAGGTCAGACCAAGAACCTCATAGGGGTCTACAGGTTATGTTTGTCCAGTCGGACCATCAGTTTTGTCAAGCTGAATTCGGAAACACCTGCTGTCAGTTTGCAGCTCATGAACATCCGGAGATGTGGCCACTCTGATAGTTTCTTCTTCATCGAGGTGGGCCGCTCAGCTGTCACTGGGTCTGGGGAGTTCTGGATGCAGGCAGAAGATGCTGTAGTGGCACAGAACATCCATGAGACGATCTTGGAGGCCATGAAGGAGCTGTCTGAGTTCAGGCCACGGAGCAAAAGTCAGTCGGCCAGCACTAACCCAATATCTGTGCCCACGCGACGCAACATCAGCAATCTCCCCCCGAGTCAGACGGGTTTGGTGAGGAGATCCAGAACAGATAGTACAGCGGCCACATCTCCTGGGAGGAAGTTTACATCCTGTCGTATAAGGACGGCCAGCGAGGGAGATGGGAGCATGAGTCAACTTGCATCGATATCCATATCCGTGAACGGGAGTCCCACCAGTCCAAATTCTGGGAATCACCTCATCAGGTCACACACCCTCAGCAGCGGGCGCACCTGCAGGATCTTGGAGATCTCCACCAACCTGAATCACAGCCATTCTGTGCCAGTGTCCAACTCTCCTCCAGCTGCCTCCAGCCCCCTCAGCATGTCTCCCAGAGGTGGTGCTCACATCACCACCCCTGATAAAGTCAGACGGCCATTCAGCTGCAGTGCCTCCGTTTCTGGCTCCCTCAGTGACACCGGGTTCATGCTGTGCGATGACTACAGCTCAAGTCCTGGTGATACCAAGTTTCTCCCTTTGATCCGAAGTGACACCCCTGACTCTCTGTCCAGTACACCCCCAACCCGTGACATTAACGATCCTTGTGGCTACGTAATGATGGATGGCAACAGATTCGGTGCTGGCAGTGAAAGTCTGGCATACAGGAAGAGGACCCACTCCCTTACGACACCACGGCAGCAGAGAGTGGTGGCACCACTGTCTTCAGCCTCCCTGGATGAGCACACACTCATGAAAATGACCCATGGACAGAACTCTCACTCTGCCTCTCCTAAGGTTTGTTACCCAGAGGATTATGGAGACATTGAAATCGGTTCCTCAAGGAGCTCCAGCAGCAACCTAGGGGAAGATGGCTACATGCCTATGACTCCGGGCGTCGCGCCACACTCTGGTAAGGCGGACAATTATGTACCCATGAGCCCCATGTGTGTCTCATCACCGAAGCAGATTGTGAATCCCAGGGTTCATCCTCAGGTATCTGCCAATGGGGGCTACAAATCTAATTCCCCGTGCAGCAGCTCTTTGGAGGACAATGGCTACATGAGAATGTGGTGTGGCTCCAAAGCCTCCATGGAGAGTCCAGACAGACATGGTGATTACATGAATATGTCATCTGGAAACCCACCTTCGCGTCAAACTCCTCCTGACTACTACTTGAGCTTGATGGCAGGTGAGCCTTCAGCCGTGAGGCCAACATACCAGGCAAGCTCCCTCACGCCCCCTGCTAAACTTCAGTCATCCAAGAATGAAGATGACAACCAGTACGTGTTGATGAGCCCCCAAAACACAAGGCAGAAGACAACGGAGTCGGACTACTATTCTGTGATGCAACCCAGCACAGTTCAGGCCTCACCGTTAAGCCCTACAGGACCCTCCCCAGTGAGATACGGCCGGGTAGACAGCCTGTCCCATAAAGGGAAACTAGGAAGACCTAACAGGCTATCATTGGACACCTTGAGGACCCTTCCCAAAATGAATGAATACCCTCTGCCCGGAGAGCCTCGGAGCCCAGGGGAGTACATTAACATTGACTTTGGCAGCACCAGATTCTCTTCACTCTCCGAGTCCTCAGAGAGACGATCTTCATCTCTGTGCTCCAGTGGACATGGCCAGAGGACAGACTACATGAACCTTGAGCCAGGCTCACGCTCACCAAGGGAGGCTGACACTCACGCTGAGTGTTTGGATGTGCTCCCAGAATTACCCATGTGCCCCTGCTCAGAGGAGGATGGCATCTGCAGTCATGATGGTGAAAAGACATCGCAGACCCTCAGTGATGAGGCCAAAAGTGACTATACTCAGTTGGCGTTTGGGATGACCAGCTCACCTCCACAGCTTGTTCCTCAGACCACAGCAAGGTATGTACCCCAGTATCGAAAGCAAGTTTTTATCACTGATTTAAGAGCCTCTTAAAGTCATAATGTGGGTTCCCAGGGTTTGATCCCAGAGCATGGCTGAGTGAGACACCAAAAAAAAAATTGCCCATTAACTGCACACAATGTGGGGTAAAGAGACGTAGGTAAATAAGAATAAGTCTTTATAGAGTTTGTACTTTGGTGAGCATAACTTCAGAGCTAGCTTCAATAACTGCTAATCTGCTAACTGTGATAACATTAAACTGATGAGCTGCTAAAACATTTTGCTAAAGCTGCTTCTAACTTTTATAATATGAATTTAGCTTTGGCTTGGCCTTTTTCTCTTAAAATCATGAAAAAGAAACCTAAAGTGGTGAAATTTTAATTTGTTCAAGCATAAACATGGATGTTCCCTAAATTGTTTAGCATGCCAAGATGATAAGGAAGATGTACAAAAATAACATTACAGTTTATTCAGAAAAATGTTAGCTGACAAAGTTAGAACTCAATTTAATGCAAGCTAAATGGTCTGCAAATGGCTTTCAGAGTTAGCTGAAAAGCTAATCTGCTAAGGAAAAGGCTTGTTATCTGATCAGCTTAACTGTTCCCAATGACAAAGCTATTTTTTTCCTTGACAGTCCAGCATGAACTTGGAAAGTATATTATGGGGGCTATCTCATAATTAAACCATTGCTTTCCAGTGGCAAAAACAACCGGGAGAGGAGGCATTCTCTGGAGGATCGTGGCGTCCCAGATGGCATTGGGGCCTTCTTACTTGGGGGCGCCTCTTCCACAGTGGATCCCGACTGCACTGCCAAGGTGGTCAGAGCTAATCCTCAGGGTCGCCGGCGCCACAGCTCTGAGACCTTCTCCTCTACAGCCACCGTGACACCTGTTTTCCCCTCGCTTGCCCGCACCGATGCGTTAAAGAGGCACAGCTCGGTGGAGAACATCTCTGCCCGCAGTAGCGAGGGCTCCGATGAGGAATACGGCAGCCCCGTGAACCGGCAGATGTCGGCTGGCTACCCAAACGGACTCAGTTACATTGCCTTGAACCTGCTGGACAGTAGAGATGTGAAGAAATGTGAGGATCTTGTTGGTTTCAAACCCACCAGCAGCTGCAAGGGGGGCATCAACGGATTGCACGGCTCGCCATATGTCTGCTTGGGCTTCAAGGAGGCTGCAACCACTGCCAATGGTGAGTGACCGAGCCTCAACACATCTAAAAGCTTATTTTCTTATAAATCTGTGCCACTTTGTAAGTTGGATAAAATGCTTTGGGAGTGAGTGACGGATCTCATGTGATGTTGGTGTAAAATACGTGGGAGCGGTGCTGTAGTGTACAAACAGCAGCTCAGTGGAATTTATCCTCCCTCCATACTCTTACGTTAAAAAACGGACAAGGTATTTTGACTCATTTCAAATTCCAACTGCCTGTGTGGATTTCAAAGTATCAAAGTGGGTGGTTCTTAATGCTGCCTTCAGGTTCTCCTCCTAAATGCTTATTTCCATATTCTTACATTTAGAGCGAATCATGTCTTTACATCGAACAAAACGATAACACGTGTTGAATTGTGGAAATGAGGAGATACATCGGCTTTGTGTTTTTGTTCTTTTCATCAAAATACATTTAATTTGTCCCCTTCTTGTTGCCGTTGTAGCAGTGTTTCCCACAGTACATGAAGGCAACATGGGTTGTCCTGAAATGTGGCCAAGATGAGCTCTGAAGTAAACAAGCACCATGACGGAGTAGCGTTGCCCCCCACGACAGTACGCAGCTGTAGCGCCGCAGCGTTATTACAAATTAAAGATGATGAGCCCGTGACGATTGATTTCAAACATTCACACGTGGTGAAAACTGCAGAACATGGCACTTATTAACAACGTGACACCAATGCGCTATGGATTGTTAGTTGTAGTAAAGACTGGAGAAACGCCTCAGAGGGAACGATTCCGGCTGCTTTTTAATGTCACCCTGAGCTGCAGACATTTCAGTTCCACAGAATTAATCAGCTGCATCAAATTCCACGTTTCAGCTCGGTGCCGGTTATGTTTTAAATCTCAAATAAGATAGTTGGCAGAAATCAGCAGAGATGTCATAAGACTGGTTGGTGCCCTGAAGTTCTGTCGCTGCACGGAATTTCTGGAACTCTTATCAGAATTGTTGTTTTCGAGTTGCCGCTCGAAGGGCACTCAGGTGAGTGCATTCCTTTGACAGGATGCAAAAAGCACATCAATCCCAACTCATATGACTCCTCACTTGATGAGAAATGGACAAAAGTGCGATAAATATTTCAAGCATGTGTAAACAATAACTCAAACATTATAAATACTGTAATTTTTTTGTTAGTCTCACCCAAATTAAAAGCACATGATGGCGTTAACTTTGTTGCAACTTTTGCAACCCCCTGCCTTTTGTAGCGTTGTTCATCGCAACCCTTTGAATAGGTACAGCCCGCGCAGGGTCTGTGCATGCATGAGAACGTACGTTGCTTTGCTGGCAGTGTTGCTATGACGTGTTAAATGTCGTCAGATTCAGAGAAGTGTTTTTGAGTAGTCCTGATGGCAGTTTTCTCACATCTCTGCTCTGCTAAGTTTAACTGGATCATGTGTTTTTGGAGTAATCCTGCGACAAACAAACAAACAAATAACAGACGCAGCCTTGGTGCGTCACAGAATTTGTTGTAACACCGGCTGTTGTTTTTTTGGTTGGACAGGGTGCATTATGCATCAGTGTGTCCTCTGCAGACGCCACATTCTCTCTTTCCCCGAATCAGTCCCAGGAATAAAATAAAATGAAACCCTGCACTGAGGGAGGAGGCTGGTGTGGAAAACAAGTTTTCACCGGACAGAGTGAGCTCACGTGTACGTGAGAAAAGACAAGTGGGGGATGTGCTCATGCGCATGGCCGTATAGGCGGTGAGGGGAAAACAACAAAGTGGGCGCGTTGCTATGCAGCCAATAGGTAACTAGATGTCACAGTCCACATTCCAGGCGGAGCACGTATGAAAAGAAGCAGCTTGTTTTTGTCCCACTTCAGACTGTTTGAATGGAAAGTGGCTTTTACCAGTGAAACTAGAGGGGCACTTCTCTCTCTCTCTCTCTCCTTTCTGAGTGTGTGTGTATACACACACACACATATATATATATATATATATATGAAATATACATTAGAGGTCAGGAATGAGAGGAACAGTAGTAGCCAGTAAACCAGTATTGATCAGTATGTCTGGTATTTATAATGTGTATTTGTATTTATATTTGCAAACTGTTTTTCTTTTTTTACTTTCACATTTGATACGCTGTGTGCTTCTTACCCTGTGTGCTGCTATACAGTGTTGCTGGAACCTCAATTTCCCTGAGAGAGTCATCCCAAGGGATCAATAAAGTTCTATCTAATCTCTAATCTTAAGGGTGTCACGGTTTGGTACGAGTTATGCACAGAAGCGTTAACCCTCTGGGCCGACGCCGTCGTATACGACGGCTAAGACCAAGCTTTACTAAATTATAAATAACTTTTGAATGATATGAGATAGAAACTTACTTTTTTTTGTTTTGCTGAAAAGTTAACTTCCGCGGACTTTCAAGCCTGCCATCCGCCATCTAGGTACTCCTCCATAGAAGCTGTGTGATGACGTGCGCAATGTGAGTGTCCAATCGGAATTGGTTCACCGTCACATGGTTTTCCAAAATCCAGTCATAGGGCAGATTTACCTCACGTGAAAAGCCAAAGATCGTTTTCAGGAGTAATATGTTACTAGTTTGCTCGTTTGAATAGCCCCCTGGGTGCTCCAATGAGTACATACTATTAGTACATACTCAGTGCGCCCTGTGCCATTACGCATAATGATCAGTGAAAGCAGGAGCACACGGAGAGCCTCTGATGACAATCTCACATGCTCAAACAAAGAGTGTGTAACTATCAGGATTGCTCCACTAGTTTGCATGTGAATGTTACTGGATAACTCTGTTGCTTTCTCTGTGTAAAGCACTGTTTACCATATCAATGGACAAGAAAACCCATAGACCATTTTGTATATATTGTTCAAAATGTGCATTTGTGTTTATTGTTTGAACCTTTTTGTTGTACAGTTTTTCACACAAGACCTCAAATTACCTTTATAAAGTGTCAAAAGAGTTATTATAGTTTGGTGTGTGTTTTGAATAAAAGTGTGTGTAAAATTATTTTTCGCTTTATTTTTTCCTTATCTATTATTGATGGTAAACATTTATTACACTTATAAAACACAACAAAAACATATATATTCTGAATGCACAGGTTGTCCTGAAAAAAAGAGACATAAAGCTTGATTGTGGGATGCAGGGAGAGCTGTTAACAGCAATAATAAAACATTTATGCCAGGCGAGTGAACTGTCCAAAAAATGCCCTCGGACCCCAGAGGGTTCATCTGAACAGCACAGAGCTGCTGTCAGACGCACTGTGAGACAAAGTGTGAATGTAAACTTTGTTTTTTTTTTTTATTAAACATTTATGAATTGATTACATCCCTTCATCATTTGCATTGACAGGAATTTACTGCGCAGCACGTTAAGTGTTTTGTTTTGTTTGTTTGCTGCGAGAGCCAGACAGACCAAACCGGCCAGACAGACCGTGGAGCCAGACAGACCAAACCCCCTTCAATATTTAGTCTATTTTAACTTTGTTTTATTTTTGCGCCAATGAAAGCATGTCATAAAACCTTACTCTGTACAGATTTGAAATCACTGTACGCAGTGTGATTATTTGGTGAATGTCTCATCTGTGAAATTTTGCAATAATTCATATAAAACATCAATTTCTAAGTTGGTGGCTCACTGAACTTGTCCTGGGGCCAGCGATTCAACACAATTTTTTTTTCACTTCCAGGTTCATGTTTTGAAAGAAAAAGGTAATTAACCAATTCCATTTGTGGTCCCAAAGTTTGTGATTGGAATAATCCATTCACTCACTTCAACTGCCCGGCTCGCTGTTTCCTTTTTTCACCTCAGACACTGATAGCAATCTCATGGGTCTGGTCATGCCTCCTGCACAGAGCATGAAATTAGAGGGACATACAGTCTGTGGAAATTAGATGAAATGTAAGTTACTTACAGAAACAAATGAGCACACGTCTATTGTACTGTGCAGAGTTGTACCGTTGAACCGAACCATCGCATGCATACATGTATTGTGTCACCCCTAAAATATTTATATATGCTCCACGTTTCACAATCATTACTCTATATAGGCAAGTCGGAAAGAGTCATCAAGAGGATTTCTGGTATTCAGGAATACAACCAATGATTGTTTTCATTATCGGTTAATATTGCAATTACTGTTTTGTTTTTTTTCCCTGCAGAGTTATTATTAGGATATTTATTTATTTATTTGACAGCTTTTGTGGCTAAGATTTAACAACTTGCACATTTTTAAACTTGTTGAATGTAAGATGTTGGAAGATAGAAAGGATGAAGCCCCTGTGCATAGACTCTCGTTTGTCCACATGTGGAACAGTCAGGTGGATCTCTCTCTCTCTCTCTCTCTCTGATCTGTTTTCCAGTTGTGGATTGGCAGAGATGTGCAAAAAGACTTCAAAGCCTGTTTTGTTTCCCTGCGCTGCTCGCCTGACTGGAAGAGCGAATGAAAGCGCATAATGGTGCAGGACGCCACGTGCACACTGCTGCCCATCTGCCTCATTAGTTCGCTTTGCAAAAGTCAAACAAGCTAAAGGGGGAGAGGGGAGGAAAAAGACAGGGATTGGCTGGGCCAGGCGAATTGCAGCCACTTCTTTTTTTTTAACCAACAAACAAACTCACTGGTGAGGCCTCCTTATCCAAAGTGCATTCAGGGAGAGAAGCTGACTTGTTTACTGAACCAAATGTTGCATGCTGCTTTGGGGTGAAGGAGGTCACAGTGAGCCAGCGTTTTGGGAACATGTGCTGTCCTGACTCAAACCTACATCTGCATCAGTTTAGCCACGCGTGCTGGAGGCGTATTCAGGCTTGGGCAGACTACAGCAATGCTAAGCGCTGCCGTGATCTTGAGCAACGCATATCTGCATGCTTCCCTTATTCCGCGTTGCCACTCGAGGTGTACAGTACCAGAATGCACAGCATAGAAGAAGTAATACATACCATCTTACTGTTCCTAGAGAGAAAATTTATTAAAATAAACTGTTTAAATCATTTCCTGTTTGCTGGAATTAATTTGCTTCCCTCCACGTTTAGTATGTTCTGTTATATGCAAGTTATCCAGTTGGCTTCTCCAAAGTAGCACGACAGTGTGAGGTTGAGTGTGCGAAGGGCCTTTATACCAGTCAATAATAACATAATAACACTGGGGTGCAACATTACTACGAGGTCTGTTAGAAAAGTATCGGACCTTTTTATTTTTTGCAAAAACCTGATGGATTTGAATCACGTGTGCTTGCATGAGCAAACCTTGAACCTTTGTGCGCATGCGTTAACTTTTCACAGCCTGTCGATTGCATCATTTTCTGGTAAGCAGCCTTTGTGTGAGGACGTGTAGTGCGCTCAGCGGATTTTCATTTCAAGGAAAAAGACGGAATGACTGGAGCAGCGCCGCATCAAAAACTGGGCAAAAGCCAGGTGGAAACCATTTGGATGATTCAGACGGCTTTCGGTGATGTGACTGTCCGAGAAATTGTGGAAGAGGTGGGCATGTCACAGCATGTCCTGTGAGACTTCAACACGGAGGCGCTTTTGCTGCGCCGTCAGCAGCAGCATGAATTTCACCGCCACTCTTTCATGGCCAAATCTTCTGTCACAGTGGAATGTACCGAAAAAGTGCTGATGTCCACCTCTTCCGCAATTTCTCGGACAGTCACATGACGGTCCCCGCATCACCACAGCGTTCACTTTGGAAATGATCTGGTCATTTCAGCATGTTGATGGCTGACTGGAGCGTGGCTCGCTCTCCACCGTTGTGCGGACGCCTTTAAACCGGTTGTACCGCTCCTTAATCTGTGTGATGCCCATAGGATCGTCACCAAAAGCCGTCTGAATCTTCCGAATGGTTTCCACCTGGCTGTCGCCCAGTTTCTGGCAAAATTTGATGCAGTAGTGCTGCTCCAGTCGTTCCGTCTTTTGCCTTAAAATGAAAATCCGCTGAGCGCACAGCACACGTCCCACACAAAGGCTTCTTACCAGGAAATGACGCAATCGACAGGTGTGAAAAAGTTCACGCATGCGCACGAAGGTTCAAGGTTGGCTCATGCATGCACACGTGATTCAAATCAGGTTTTTGCAAAAAATAAAAAGGTCCGATACTTTTCTAACAGACCTCGTATAGTGTACTAGAGTTCTTGGTGAAATTCTGTTGTTGCTGCATTAGCCGTAAATGTTCACCAGATGGAGACATCACTCCAATTCAATAACTTTGACGACAGGCTGCTGTGGGACACAACAGCCAACCTGTTGCTTATGGTAGTAGATACAGTCATTTATTCTGTGAATTGTAGTGAAGGTGGAATGATTTTGAGGTCACAGTAACTAATGTTGAAAACACGTGTCACAACCCATGATACATACCTCCCCGCCCCTGACCAGAATTTAGCTGAATTGGGTAGCCTGTTTTATATCCTGGTTTTATTCTGGCCTAGTGCAGTTTATATCCAGGAGTATTATTTGTATTATTTTGGAAAGATGCTTCATACCCCTAAGGCCAGATTATTACATTAAATTAAGATGTTATTTCACATACTGGTGACTGCAGCATTGCTCACTGCACCTTCATATTTATTACATTACCATGTTACACTTGTCACGCCAAAACTGACTGTTATTGATGTTGATGTTCTGTGTTGCAGTTGCTTTGTTTTTTAAATTATGATGGGGAGTGTGGAAATGGGATGTAGTCTTCTGTAGTTCAACCTATACCCCAAGTTATAAACCAACTTTTATTATTTTATACCCTGGGGAGGGTGGAAATCTCTTGACACTGAAATACAGATTTAATTTTGCAAATCATAAAGGGGTATCAACTGAACTAATGGAGTGTAATCTTCTGTAGTTCAAACTATACCCCAAGTTATAAATTAACTTTTGTTTTTAATACCCTGCAGTAGAGTCTGGACTAGAGGGGTATAGGGTTCCATACACCAAACTATACTCCAAACCAATTTGTGTTATTTTATACCTCGTGGTTTAATGTGGCCAAGGCCAGACTATAACCGACTTTCTTGAGAGGGTAATCTGACCTGCTACACCCATAACAAGCATTTTGTCAATTTTCGATTGCCCTGCCAAAACCACGTGGCCAACCTGAGTGTGAAACTTGACTGAGTTGTTTACTTCGGCTTCTGTCAGCGGGCCAAAACATGTGACATAGAGGCCACGTTTACCTCAGTCCATCCTAAGGGGTTTGTCTGATCAAGCGGCGCTGGTGAGCTGCGGCTGAGCCAGGTGGATGTTCTGTACCCGACTCAGATTAGCAAAGTCAGCCGTCTCAGTTTCCACCTCCTTGTCTAATACCTTCATCTGACAGCAACAACACAAAGCCACGGGATTACAAATGCTGAATGTCTTTTTACCAGAAGTTAATACAGAGTAGACATGTTTAAATGAATGGCAGATATGACAATTAATCAGCACCGGTTTTCAGTTGGGCAAAGGTAGATAGAAATAACTCGTTAACAGAACCCATATTTGACTACTGAAATTTTGAGCCCTTTTCTGTGTGTTTGTTTGTTTTGTTGTTCCTTTTCCTCCTTCTATGTGTAGGCAGAGGATAAAGGGGTGAAAGGGAGCTATTGGGCTCTGACACAGGAGTTCCTCCTGAATGCTTGTGGCAGATGGCCCACTATCTGAAGGGCAAGTGTGTGTGATGTTGCAGAAAGGGGGCGGGGCTACAGTTAAAACACCTGCCACTTAACCCGACTGCCACTTCCACAAACGCTTGACTGTGTAAAACGTAATCGTTAAGAATAAGAATCCCAATTCTGGCATAAATTGATTTTTTTTTTTCTTTTAACTTCCTGATTTGACTACCCCCCCCACCCCACCCCCACCACAGCCCCCACTCTCCCATATGTGGGTTTATGAACTTGTTTATTTTTCAGTTTTGAAATGATGGCTTCACCAGTATAAACAAAAGAAGTTATCAATTATGATGGTTTCAGCGCAGACGGGTACATCTTTACTTCTTGCACCCTCATACTTTTATTCTTACCTACTCACCATCCCTCCCCTGATGCACCTGTAGCCTGCAGAGGGCACGCATGCATGTGCAAGACCCACTCAACAGCCAACACAGACACATTTATGGCTGTCGCTTCAAGTTCCCACTTCGTTTGCACGTCATTCAGTTACAAGTAGGGATGTCCCGATCCGATCACGTGATTGGAAATCGGGCCCGATCACGTTGGTTTCAGACTTGATCGAAATCGGACGTTGCATCCCGATCAGGAATCCGATATAGATTTTATCCTCATTATTTTGATCAGCGCTATTTCAGGCTCATTATTGCAGATTAATGGGCCTTTCACGCGTCGGAAGCGTCAGAGGCGTCAGACACGTTGCTTTTTAGAGGCGTCAGAAAAGCCGTGTCAAAAGCCAAGCTAAAGCGATGCTTCTGACGGGATCGCGCATTGCCACTTGTGGGTAGGCTGACACAGTCAAAGTTCAACCCAATCTTTTTTTTTTTTTTAATTGAACAAAAGAAAAAATTTAAGTTCACCGGACAGAGGTGGGGCGGGTTACGCACGCAAAGTTTCTTTCGCAGAACTGCTGTTTGTGTGTTTACTGTGCTCAGTCTGACACCTCGTTGGAATGACAAGAGGATGATGGACACTTTCCCACCGAAACTCTTGCTCAGTCATCCTTCCGTGCGCACCAGAACCCGGTGCTGACCAAGTCCTCAGGGTGACGATCTGTCATCGTATTAACCAAAAAGAACAAAAACAATTGTCCCTGTGATCGTTTGTCTGCAAAACGGAGCGAGAGATAGTGTTGCGCACGTGTGATGTGCGCACTCATCACATTTAGGAGTGTGTCTTAAAGAGCTTCCGTCTTCACTCATGTTCACTGCTTTGCTCTGAACTTGTTGAACACTGATAAAGCATCAGAGGGTACAATGAGGGCTGTCAGGACGCAAATGTAAGTTGTTTTTTTTTTTTCCTTTTACTTTTCAAGTTGACTTTTGAACTTTCAACACTCTGAGCTGTGACGTAGCTTTGCGCTGTCCATAGGAACGACGCGTCGGGCCAAAACACGAAAGACTAGTGGCAGAAACCACTGATTTGTACAAATGGTAAATGGACCTGCATTTATAAAGTGCTTTTCCATCTGTGTCAGATGCTCAAAGCGCTTTACAATTATGCCTCACATTCACCCCGATGTCAGTGCTGCCATACAAGTCGCTCACTACACACTGGGAGCAATAGGGGATTAAAGACCTTGCCCAATGGCCCTTAGTGATTTTCCAGTCAGGCGGGGATTTGAACCACAGATCAGTGCAGAAAACCACGTGTCTGAAGAAAATACTTGGAAATGTTTTTTTGTTGTTGTTGTTTGTTACCTCAAAATTTCTGATTACTGTTTAAAAACGTTTAGAACACTTGTAATTAAAATAGCTAAATCAATAAATGGTTCTTTAGAAACCTTTCATCTATAAATTAAAACCACCTGTTATTTCAGATTAGACAATTTCTTGTTTAACATATGGAACCTTGGATATTTATTTTTCAGACAAATAAAATAACATGGAAATTTGTACATTTTTTAAGTCTGGTAGATTATTACTTGATTGTTCAAGCTACCTCAAGGGGAAGTGTACTGTTTAAGTGATGAATAATAAATAAGGTGATTAAAATGAAATTATTATATATTTAGCATTTGTTCATTGTTCATTCAGTTTTTTAAAGTATCGGATCGGAGATACTCAAAATCAGATGACTCGGAATCGGATCGGGGCCAAAAAAAACCTGATCGGGACATCCCTAGTTACAAGTAGTGTCGGTGAGGTCCTCACAGACACGGCGCCTCATTGGTTCCAGCAGTAAGGGGGAGATCAGCATGCAGGGATGCACAGCAAATGCCAGTGCATGCTAAAATTCTGCATGTATTTCAAGTACAAGTTGCACTGCAACTGTAAATTGATGTGAGCATGTTAATTAGACACAGCTATCACAACAAGGTACTTGTTGCCTTGGAAAAGAAGAGGGAAGTTTTTCAAAGCACATATACTGTGCTTTCATCATTTCTTTTCTTGTTTTTGTGCTTTCCCTCCACTGTGCCAGGTATTTCCCTTTGTGCAACACGTGCAGCATCACACGTGCATGGTAGGGCCACGCTGATGCACTTTTCCCTCATATTAACTGCTGAATTTTTGTGATTTAGCCCCTCTAAAAAAAATCATTTTTGTAGTGTTGGCTGAGATCATTGTTTTTTTATAAAATGGGTAATAGTACCCACAGGCATGAAGACAGGAGGGGTTAAAACAATTTGACAGTTGGACCCAGTGGGATCAAATGAGCAGTCACTGGGATCAAGGTTCACAATGTTTGCCCTTTGGTTATTTGATCTTGCCTGGGCATTTCCTGAGCCCGCTTTCATGGACATCTGAATGAAAAATCAGTATTTGGACTTTTTTCCCTAGTGACCTTGACCTTGACCTTTGCAAAAGCAAACCTGTTACCAACGCCCGCCCCTAGAGACTGGGCTAGGGGGGGCCGAGACATTCACGTGGGACACACCCACATTGCCACATGACTCCCAGTTACAATCCTTTATGAGGATTTAACCCTGAAGGCCCCAGCACTGGGGACACGGGCTCTGAAGGGAATCTGTTGGACAGCAGATGGGCCCGGGAGATAGGGCTCCCTCTGGTGGCGCTTACCTCGCCTGTGCAGGTGCGGGCACTAGATGGCTCCCTACTCCCTCCAATCACACATAAGACCCCACCTGTAACTCTGGTGGTGTCAGGAAATCACCGGGAGGAGATCGAGTTTTTTGTGACTCCTACTACCTCCCGTGTGATTTTAGGGTTCCCCTGGATGTTAAAACACAATCCCCGGATCGATTGGCCGTCCAGGGTAGTGGTTCAGTGGAGCGAGACCTGCCATCGGGTATGTTTAGGTTCCTCGGTTCCTCCCGGTTCCCAGGCTAAGGAGGAGGTCAGAGTCCCCCCAATCTAGGGACGGTGCCGGTGGAGTACCATGACCTTGTGGATGTGTTCAGTAAGCATCTGGCGCTCACCCTTCCCCCCCACCGTCCGTATGATTGTGCCATTGATTTGGTTCCAGGCGTTGAGTTCCCGTCCAGCAGCTGTACAACCTCTCACGACCTGAGCGCGAATCAATGGAGACCTACATCCGGGACTCTTTAGCTGCCGGGTTGATCCGGAATTCCACTTCCCCGATGGGTGCAGGTTTCTTTTTTGTGGGAAAAAAGGATGGCGGACTACGTCCATGCATTGATTACCGGGGACTGAACGAAATCATGGTTCGTAACCGATACCCATTGCCCTTGTTTTCAGTGTTCACGCCCCTGCATGGAGCCCAAATATTCACGAAGCTAGATCTTAGAAATGCGTACCACCTGGTTCGGATCCGGAAGGGAGACGAGTGGAAGACGGCATTTAACACCCCGTTAGGTCACTTTGAGTACCTGGTCATGCCGTTCGGCCTCACAAACGCCCCCGCGACGTTCCAAGCATTGGTTAATGATGTCTTGCGGGATTTCCTGCACCGATTCGTCTTCGTATATCTAGACGATATACTCATCTTTTCTCCGGATCCTGAGACTCATGTCCGGCATGTACGTCAGGTCCTGCAGCGGTTGTTGGAGAACCGGCTGTTTGTGAAGGGCGAGAAGTGTGAGTTCCACCGCACATCTTTGTCCTTCCTGGGGTTTATCATCTCCCCCAACTCCGTCGCTCCTGATCCGGCCAAGGTTGCGGCGGTGAGAGACTGGCCCCAACCCACTAGCCGTAGGAAGCTGCAACAGTTCCTCGGCTTTGCAAATTTCTACAGGAGGTTCATTAAGGGCTACAGTCAGGTAATTAGCCCCCTGACAGCCCTGACCTCACCAAAAGTCCCCTTCACCTGGTCGGATCGTTGCGATGCCGCGTTCAAGGAGTTGAAACGGCGCTTCTCGTCTGCACCCGTTCTGGTGCAGCCCGATCCTAGTCGCCAGTTAGTGGTTGAAGTGGACGCCTCAGACTCAGGGATAGGAGCTGTGCTTTCCCAGAGCGGGAAGACCGATAAGGTCCTTCACCCGTGTGCCTATTTTTTCCCGCAGGTTGACCCCCCGAACGGAACTATGACGTCGGCAATCGAGAACTCCTTGCGGTGAAAGAGGCCCTTGAAGAGTGGAGACACCTGTTGGAGGGAACGTCCGTGCCATTTACGGTTTTCACTGACCACCGGAACCTGGAGTATATCAGGACCGCCAAGCGGCTGAACCCCAGGCAAGCCCGCTGGTCACTGTTCTTCGGCCGTTTTGACTTCCGGATCACCTACCGTCCCGGGACCAAGAACCAGAGATCGGATGCCTTGTCTCGGGTACATGAAGATGAAGTCAAAACGGAGTTGTCGGATCCACCGAACCCATCATCCCGGAGTCCACTATCGTGGCCACCCTCACCTGGGACGTAGAGAGAACCGTCCGGGAGGCCCTGGCACGAAGCCCGGACCCTGGAACTGGGCCGAAGAACAGACTCTACGTCCACCAGAAGCTAGGGCTGCAGTCTTGGACTTCTGTCACAGCTCTAAGCTCTCCTGTCATCCAGGGGTGCGAAGAACCGTGGCAGTTGTCCGGCAGCGCTTCTGGTGGGCATCCCTAGAGGCCGACGTCCGGGACTATATCCAGGCCTGCACCACCTGCGCCAGGGGCAAGGCTGACCATCGCAGGGCTTCGGGACTGCTCCAGCCGCTGCCCGTGCCCCCTCGCCCCGGTCCCACATCGGCCTGGATTTTGTCACGGGCCTCCCGCCGTCCCAGGGCAACACCACCATCCTCACGATAGTGGACCGATTCTCCCAAGGCGGCCCACTTCGTGGCCCTCCCGAAGCTCCCGACGGCCCAGGAGACAGCGGACCTCCTGGTTCACCACGTCGTCCGGCTGCATGGGATCCCAACAGACATCGTCTCCGATCGCGGTCCCCGGTTCTCCTCGCACGTCTGGAGAGCTTCTGCCGGGAACTGGGGGCCACGGTGAGTCTCTCATCCGGGTATCATCCCCAGACCAACGGGCAAGCAGAACGGGCCAATCAGGAGATGGCGCAGGCCCTGCGTTGTGTGACAGCCGCGCGCACCCGGCGGCCTGGAGTACCCATCTGGCCTGGATCGAGTATGCCCATAACAGCCAGGTGTCTTCAGCCACCGGCCTCTCCCCTTTCGAGGTATGTCTGGTGTACCAACCTCCTTTGTTTCCGGTGGTTGAGGGAGAGGTCGGTGTGCCCTCGGTCCAGGCCCACTACGGAAGTGCCGTCGGGTGTGGCGTGCCGCCCGTTCTGCCTTGCTGAGGGCCCGGATGAGGACAAAGGCCCATGCAGACCGTCGGCGGACCCCGGCCCCTACGTACCGGCCAGGGCAAGTGTGGTTGTCTACCAAGGACATACCTCTTCAAGTGGACTCCCCTAAGCTGCAGGACCGGTATATCGGTCCGTTCAAAATCATCAAGGTCATCAGTCCAGCTTCAGCTTCCGGCCTCACTGCGGATCCATCCGTTTTCCACGTGTCCCGGATCAAGCCCCATCACACCTCACCCCTCTGTACTCCCGGTCCGGCACCACCTCCTGCCCGGATCATCGATGGCGAGCCGGCTTGGACTGTGCGCCGGCTCTTAGATATCCGTAGGATGGGCCGGGGCTTCCAGTATTTGGTGGACTGGGAGGGGTACGGACCTGAAGAACGCTCCTGGGTGAAGAGGAGCTTCATCCTGGACCCGGCCCTCCTGGCCGATTTCTACCGCCGCCACCGGACAAGCCTGGTCGGGCGCCAGGAGGCGCCCGTTGAGGGGGGGGGTCCTGTTGTGTGGGCTGCCAGAAGAGGAGGTACTGCTGGCCCACCACCAGAGGGCGCCCTGTCTGGAGTGCGGGCTCCAGGCACCAGAGGGCGCAGCCGCCTCACAGGAGCAGCCAGGTGACAGCTGTCACGCATTACCTGCAACAGCTGTTACCAATCATCTGATCGGCAGGAGTATATCAGCAGGACGACGTCTCCACCTCTTTGCCGAGATATCGTTTCTACCGAGAAGGTAACGTGCTCAGCTCTTTGTGACTTTTGTGCATTGCTCTGAGAGTATTTTCCAACGAGAGGTGGAGGTAACTTACCTGCCGTTCAGATTCCTGGGTGCGAACGCGCCCTCCTTTAATTGTCCTTTGTTCCTCGCCAGCAGTACCAAGTCCGACACGCGGAGGCAGTGGCCACCTGGGAGTTCGGGACTTGGCGGCTCCAGTATTCCTGGGGTCTGGTGGCGGAGGAAACCGTGTGGTTCCGGTTCTACTTTGGAGAGGCATTTCCTATCTTCGAGCCTGCCCACACGACACCTGTGTGAATTTGACTTTGTCCATTATTGTAATCTGTTGTTCTTGTTGTGCATTTTCACAACAGTAAAGTGTGTTATTTGACCTATTCCATTGTCCGTTCATTTGCGCCCCCCGTTGTGGGTCCGTGTACTTACACTTTCCCAACAATATAACCTTGGTTTAGGTGTTTGATTAAGGCATATTTTACAGACTGGGCAGTTGTTTTCATGACAGATGGCTTTGGGTGCAAGCAATACAATTATGAGTGGCATAATTGCCTCAATAACCATGGCTCCATCAGTTTAGTTATTATCACCAAGCTATTTATACCTGCTAATTCATGCTCATGGCACTAACATACAAATTAAATAACACTAAAATTTTGCTGAATAGAAATACTAGAGCACAGGCTTCTGTCAGAACAATTAACTGCACAGTAACCATATTATCTCAGATATTTGGAATCAAATGGACAGAAAGGACAAACACAGTTCACAGCAAATAGCTATGTCTACTAGTGGGTGGCCACCTTAACCTCAGAGACTAATTGTCGCTCAAAGCAACCATCACCTAATTATTTGTAACTTTATTGGCTAAAAACGGCTTAAAGTGATGAGATTTGTCAATATTAACCTCCTGTGCAGTTGTCCTGAAAGGGGAAACTAAAATGGTAAATGGACTGCATTTATATATGCTTTTCCATCTGCATCAGACAGTCAAAGCGCTTTACAATAATGCCTCACATTCACACCCATGTTAGGGTGCTGCCATACAAGACGCTCACTACACACAGGGAGCAACTAGGGGATTAAGGACCTTGCCCAAGGGCCCTTAGCTATTTTCCGGTCAGGCTGGGATTTGAACCAAGGATCCTCTGGTCTCAAGCCCAATGCTTAACCACTAGACCATCACCTCCCCTAACTAGTTATATATACTGTTTTTATTTATTTCATTGCTTTTAATTGTTATATGTCACTAAGTACAGCACTTTGTTTTTTAACTACAGTTACTCTATAACTAGTTGCAAAAGCAACTAGTTATAGAGACCTTTTTTGTACCAGGCTGGAGCCTGTAAACATAATGTTTATTTCTGCTGTAAAGTTGGGCATTTTAACATGGGCCTCTATCAATTCAGTTAATTCAATCATTTTCTACACTAACTTACCTCAATTAGGGGTCACGGGGCTGAAGCCTATCCCAACAATCACTAGGCAAAACGCAGGGTACATCCCGAACAGGCTGCCAGTCCATCACAGGACCAACACATATAGAAAGACAAGCATTTTCACTCTCAATTTAAAGTTTCCAGTTCTAATCTGCATGTCTTTGGAAGTAGGAGGAAGCAGGAGCACCCAGAGGAACCCATACAAACATGGGCAGAACATGCAAACTCCATACACAAAGGACCAAATGGGATGTGAACTAAGGACCTTTTCACTGTGAGGCAGCAGTGCTAACCGCTGAGTCACTATACCGCCCTTTCATCAAGTCAGTTCACTTTTATTTATATACTGTAGTGCCAAATTACAGCCCATGTTACCCCAAGGTGTTTCACTACAGCAAGGTCCAATGTGATGAGTTTTTAACCTGGACTTAAGAAGTTCACAGAATCAGACTGCCTTATCTCAATGAGCAAATACAAAAAAGGCGCGTGATTAGAAAAGACTATGTGACCAGCTGGATTGTTCTTCATGGGGATTCACAAAGAATGTAGGGACTGACTTTCTTTTTGAAGCCAGTCACAAGTGGCCAAGCTACTGCGGGTTTTGGCACTTCTGCATTAGAATCATTGTTAAGCCCCGGAGGTTACATAACTGGTACAGTATCTCAAATGCAACCATCATTTTTTTTTTTCAGGAACTAAGAAAAAAGGTTGTCTGATTTATATGACATACAAGGGGTGACTGAGAAGTTTTGAGCCTCACCTAGAAAAAGTAGGATGTGGTTCTCCATCTTTTCCATTGTGAGAAACCAACATTTCTCTTGAGAATGTGTGACATTTTGACTAACTGGATACAATGTTGCAGACACAATATTTCAGTGAAGTGAGTAGGGGTGATGTCAGACTGGCAAAATGGACAAAGTTGGTGAGCGTGCTATGATTCAGTATGACACAAGAAAGGGAATATCTTCATGAGGACATGGAAATGACGTTAGGGGAGGATGCCCTGTCTTATGCAACAGTTAAACGCTGGTCAGGCAAATTCAGGAGGGGCAGAACAAGCATTGAAATGGAGCAAGATCACGAAAATGCAGAGCTGGCATCTCAACCAATATGATCCAAAAGATCCGTGATCTGGTTTGCGCTGACAGAAGAGTAAGTGAGCATCATATAGCCACTACTATAGGCATTTTCCAGGAGAGAGTTCATGCAGTTCTGACGGAAGAAGGGTAAATGACAAAACTTTCAGCATGATGGGTCCCAAGGCTTCTCACGGCGGATCAGGATAACTTCACACGACAGTTTGTAACCATTCGCCCTGTTGAGATATCCCATAGTCCTTTGCGTGCCAGAGAGTCGCTGCAGTCTAAACAACAAAGAGAAACCACATGACACCAATTGCAAATGAACATTGTACTACCAAAATGTAAATTTGTATTTAAAGACTGTATGCATGAGATCCTGAAAACTTGCTAAAACATATATGTCTGCTACATTTAACCTGCATGGAACTTCACAAATGCAAACTGAATTTTGGGCATTTTATATATATTACTCCAGAACAGACAGGACAAACAGGACAATAAGCAGGTTGTTAAAGAGCAAACTTCATTTTCCAACAGAATGACATGAACAGAAAGCGATCGCAGCTCACAGCAATTCCCACTGAAAATAACAGAGGAACAACCTGAGCTTCTCGCATGTTTACATAAAACAAACACAACAACAACGTCTAAAAACCCAGATATTACATTCATGAGAGTTTTAGGCAAAATATACGAAGAGTTTTACCTTACGACGTTCATGCTGTTGTCCATTGAAACGTTAAATTGCAGCCTTATCAGAGCATCTCAATGCATTTCTCAATGTTACTGACATCTTTCAGAGCGGCGAAATCTGAAATTTTTGCAAGATTTTGTGTGACTTGAAACCTTAAAAGGGCGAATGGACGAGAGCTGGGTTCATCACATTGAAATGGAGTCCAAACAACAGACGAAGCAATGAAAACGTGAGTTCTCCCCCTGCTGAAGAAAGCCAAAGCTGTCGCATCTGGATTCTACGGAAGCGTATTGCATTCACTGGATATAAAAAAAATTTGACCACTGATCTCGTAATTACGAGATCCTGATGTCGTAAATACAAGATCAGGATCTCGTAATTACGACATCAGGATCACATAATTATGAGAAAAGATCAGGTGTCTAAATTGTTTTATGCATATTCTTCCCTACTTCCAGTCCCTCAGTAAAGACGCGGGCTGAGCTCAGCCAATGATAGCACACTACAATCAAACACAAAGTCTGGATTTTTCCCCTGAAGTGCTCCCGGATGAATGTCCAGGGAGAAGCACGGGGCAACTTCCAGCTTTCACTCACACAGCCCCACCGACCACTGAGGGACACAGCGGGCTCACTCCCACCTGGGCACATGCCAGTCTGTGGGCCCTGTGCCCCGCCTCGCTGGAGGAGTTTCATTCATCAAGGAATAGTTTAGTGGGAAATCCACACTTTGTGTGCGTTGTGGTGTGGATCACAATGCAGTGTCAGAGGTTACAAATTGGCCGATTTTCGATTATCAATCAATCAATTTTATTTATATAGCGCCAAATCACAACAAACAGTTGCCCCAAGGCGCTTTATATTGTAAGGCAAGGCCATACAATAATTACGTAAAAAACCCCAACGGTCAAAACGACCCCCTGTGAGCAAGCACGTGGCGACAGTGGGAAGGAAAAACTCCCTAACAGGAAGAAACCTCCAGCAGAACCAGGCTCAGGGAGGGGCAGTCTTCTGCTGGGACTGGTTGGGGCTGAGGGAGAGAACCAGGAAAAAGACATGCTGTGGAGGAGAGCAGAGATCAATCACTAATGATTAAATGCAGAGTGGTGCATACAGAGCAAAAAGAGAAAGAAACACTCAGTGCATCATGGGAACCCCCCAGCAGTCTAAGTCTATAGCAGCATAACTAAGGGATGGTTCAGGGTCGCCTGATCCAGCCCTAACTATAAGCTTTAGCAAAAAGGAAAGTTTTAAGCCTAATCTTAAAAGTAGAGAGGGTGTCTGTTTCCCTGATCTGAATTGGGAGCTGGTTCCACAGGAGAGGAGCCTGAAAGCTGAAGGCTCTGCCTCCCATTCTACTCTTACAAACCCTAGGAACTACAAGTAAGCCTGCAGTCTGAGAGCGAAGCGCTCTAGGGGTGATATGGTACTATGAGGTCCCTAAGATAAGATGGGACCTGATTATTCAAAACCTTATAAGTAAGAAGAAGAATTTTAAATTCTATTCTAGAATTAACAGGAAGCCAATGAAGAGAGGCCAATATGGGTGAGATATGCTCTCTCCTTCTAGTCCCCGTTAGTACTCTAGCTGCAGCATTTTGAATTAACTGAAGGCTTTTCAGGGAACTTTTAGGACAACCTGATAATAATGAATTACAATAGTCCAGCCTAGAGGAATAAATGCATGAATTAGTTTTTCAGCATCACTCTGAGACAAGACCTTTCTAATTTTAGAGATAATGCGTAAATGCAAAAAAGCAGTCCTACATTTGTTTAATATGCGCATTGAATGACATATCCTGATCAAAAATGACTCCAAGATTTCTCACAGTATTACTAGAGGTCAGGGTAATGCCATCCAGAGTAAGGATCTGCTTAGACACCATGTTTCTAAGCTTTGTGGGGCCAAGTACAATAACTTCAGATTATGACTCGGGAATTCTCACGCTTGTCTTTACTGAGGGACTGGAAGTACGGAAGCACATTGTACACGCGCGCACACACACACACAAAATAATAAATTAAAAAACAGCTTGATCTCATAATTATGAGATCCTGATGTCGTAATTACAAGATCTTTTCGCATAATTCTGAGATCTTTTCTCATAATTACAACATCAGCGGTCAATTTTTTTTTTTTTATCCAGTGAATGCAATGCGCTTCCGTAGGATTCACCCCTCGTTAGTTTCTACTCATGTCCCTCCATGGCTACGCCCCTGGAATTTATGTCGGAAAAAGAGTTGAAGGCTGCAGTGACCGCAGGCAGCCAGATGATGGCGCCATTTCTGCAGCACACGCACAGACTCGTGTTGCTTTTTCATTAAACGTGACCATTTTTTGTAAACGCACAGAAAAGTGCAGCATAAGCACGAAAGAATGTAACGTCACACACAAATAACGCCACGATTCGTCAACTTTTTCCCCTTTCCGCACTCAAAAAAACTGCAATTCAACACACGACCGACATCATTAATAATTACCAAATGTGGACACACGCTTACGATTGGAGACAAAATGGTGAGCTCCTACAAGTGGAAACGACGACGCAGAGCTGGAGAGGAATGCCCACAGGTTAAAAATAGGCCACAACACTTGTTATATAACAAACGGAGCGTCGGGGCTGTTTACAGTTACTCCTATTTAAATGAATGGTTTCAACTCCGCCGCCGCACTGTTTAAATACAGTGTAATCCAGTTTTTAAAAGGAAATATGGATAGAGTTATCGCGGGTCTCATTTTGCTGATATGTAAAATAATGATTACAGATATATTTTACGGCGCTTTAACGGTATCAGAAAATAAACAAGTATTCGTGTTTTCAATGGATTTCCGTCATGAAAAAAGAGGAGGGGGGTGAGAAAGGGCGGGGCTTTGAATGGTTGGTTCAGCCAATGAGACGTGGCAGAGTCGTGTGATTGACAGGCACTGCCCCTGCAGCACGCCCCGCCCCCCCGTGGCTGTGTTTTTATTCTGTTTTTAGAGCAGCAGCGTCACATGTTTTTCTGCACGGTCACAGCAGCTGCTGGTCTGGTCGGAATACACGGCCGACACAGCCGCTATGAATTAAATTAAAAGGCGTTTTGGTCGGAGTTCATCCAGAGAAGAAGAAGAAAGGGGTTAGTTGTGCGTGGAACTTGCAAAAGAAAAGAAGAGAAATGGCGAGTCCTCCGGCAACGGGGGGACGCCTGTTATCTAACGGGACAAACGGCGTGAAGAAGTGCGGGCACCTGAAGAAGCAGAAGCACGGGCAGAAGCGGTTTTTTGTGCTCCGGAGCCCACAGATCGATGTCCCGCGCGGCTGGAGTATTATGAAAGCGAGAAGGGAAAAACAAGTCGGCCCCCAAGCGGGTGATAACTTTGGACTCGTGTCTGTGCGTAAACAAACGCGCCGACGCCAAACACAAGTACCTGATCGCCTCTACACCAAGGACGAGTACTTTGCTGTAGCTGCAGACAACGAGCAGGAGCAGGAGAACTGGTACAGGGTTCTAACGGAGCTGATCGCTGAAAGCAAAGTGTACAACACCCCCACGTCCACGTCCCTCTTAGTGGGCTTTGAGGAGACCAGCTATGGACTCATTACTCCTGCAAATGCTGCTTATAAAGGAGGTCTGGCAGGTCAACTTGAAAAAGGCCTAGGTCAGACCAAGACCTCATAGGGGTCTACAGGTTATGTTTGTCCAGTCGGACCATCAGTTTTGTCAAGCTGAATTCGGAAACACCTGCTGTCAGTTTGCAGCTCATGAACATCGGAGATGTGGCCACTCTGATAGTTTCTTCTTCATCGAGGTGGGCCGCTCAGCTGTCACTGGGTCTGGGGAGTTCTGGATGCAGGCAGAAGATGCTGTAGTGGCACAGAACATCCATGAGACGATCTTGGAGGCCATGAAGGAGCTGTCTGAGTTCAGGCCACGGAGCAAAAGTCAGTCGGCCAGCACTAACCCAATATCTGTGCCCACGCGACGCAACATCAGCAATCTCCCCCCGAGTCAGACGGGTTTGGTGAGGAGATCCAGAACAGATAGTACAGCGGCCACATCTCCTGGAGGAAGTTTACATCCTGTCGTATAAGGACGGCCAGCGAGGGAGATGGAGCATGAGTCAACTTGCATCGATATCCATATCCGTGAACGGGAGTCCCACCAGTCCAAATTCTGGGAATCACCTCATCAGGTCACACACCCTCAGCAGCGGGCGCACCTGCAGGATCTTGGAGATCTCCACCAACCTGAATCACAGCCATTCTGTGCCAGTGTCCAACTCTCCTCCAGCTGCCTCCAGCCCCCTCAGCATGTCTCCCAGAGGTGGTGCTCACATCACCACCCCTGATAAAGTCAGACGGCCATTCAGCTGCAGTGCCTCCGTTTCTGGCTCCCTCAGTGACACCGGGTTCATGCTGTGCGATGACTACAGCTCAAGTCCTGGTGATACCAAGTTTTCTCCCTTTGATCCGAAGTGACACCCCTGACTCTCTGTCCAGTACAACCCCCAACCCGTGACATTAACGATCCTTGTGGCTACGTAATGATGGATGGCAACAGATTCGGTGCTGGCAGTGAAAGTCTGGCATACAGGAAGAGGACCCACTCCCTTACGACACCACGGCAGCAGAGAGTGGTGGCACCACTGTCTTCAGCCTCCCTGGATGAGCACACACTCATGAAAATGACCCATGGACAGAACTCTCACTCTGCCTCTCCTAAGGTTTGTTACCCAGAGGAATTATGGAGACATTGAAATCGGTTCCTCAAGGAGCTCCAGCAGCAACCTAGGGGAAGATGGCTACATGCCTATGACTCCGGGCGTCGCGCCACACTCTGGTAAGGCGGACAATTATGTACCCATGAGCCCCATGTGTGTCTCATCACCGAAGCAGATTGTGAATCCCCAGGGTTCATCCTCAGGTATCTGCCAATGGGGCTACAAATCTAATTCCCCGTGCAGCAGCTCTTTGGAGGACAATGGCTACATGAGAATGTGGGTGTGGGCTCCAAAGCCTCCATGGAGAGTCCAGACAGACATGGTGATTACATGAATATGTCATCTGGAAACCCACCTTCGCGTCAAACTCCTCCTGACTACTACTTGAGCTTGATGGCAGGTGAGCCTTCAGCCGTGAGGCCAACATACCAGGCAAGCTCCCTCACGCCCCCTGCTAAACTTCAGTCATCCAGAATGAAGATGACAACCAGTACGTGTTGATGAGCCCCCAAAACCAAGGCAGAAGACAACGGAGTCGGACTACTATTCGTGATGCAACCCAGCACAGTTCAGGCCATCACCGTTAAGCCCTACAGGACCCTCCCCAGTGAGATCCGACCGGGTAGACAGCCTGTCCCATAAAGGGAAACTAGGAAGACCTAACAGGCTATCATTGGACACCTTGAGGACCCTTCCCAAAATGAATGAATACCTCTGCCCGGAGAGCCTCGGAGCCCAGGGTAGTACATTAACATTGACTTGGCAGCACCAGATTCTCTTCACTCTCCGAGTCCTCAGAGAGACGATCTTCATCTCTGTGCTCCAGTGGACATGGCCAGAGGACAGACTACATGAACCTTGAGCCAGGCTCACGCTCACCAAGGGAGGCTGACACTCACGCTGAGTGTTTGGATGTGCTCCCAGAATTACCCATGTGCCCCTGCTCAGAGGAGGATGGCATCTGCAGTCATGATGGTGAAAAGACATCGCAGACCCTCAGTGATGAGGCCAAAAGTGACTATACTCAGTTGGCGTTGGGATGACCAGCTCACCTCCACAGCTTGTTCCTCAGACCACAGCAAGGTATGTACCCCAGTATCGAAAGCAAGTTTTTATCACTGATTTAAGAGCCTCTTAAAGTCATAATGTGGGTTCCCAGGGTTTGATCCCAGAGCATGGCTGAGTGAGACACCAAAAAAAAAATTGCCCATTAACTGCACACAATGTGGGGTAAAGAGACGTAGGTAAATAAGAATAAGTCTTTATAGAGTTTGTACTTTGGTGAGCATAACTTCAGAGCTAGCTTCAATAACTGCTAATCTGCTAACTGTGATAACATTAAACTGATGAGCTGCTAAAACATTTTGCTAAAGCTGCTTCTAACTTTTATAATATGAATTTAGCTTTGGCTTGGCCTTTTTTCTCTTAAAATCATGAAAAAGAAACCTAAAGTGGTGAAATTTTAATTTGTTCAAGCATAAACATGGATGTTCCCTAAATTGTTTAGCATGCCAAGATGATAAGGAAGATGTACAAAAATAACATTACAGTTTATTCAGAAAAATGTTAGCTGACAAAGTTAGAACTCAATTTAATGCAAGCTAAATGGTCTGCAAATGGCTTTCAGAGTTAGCTGAAAAGCTAATCTGCTAAGGAAAAGGCTTGTTATCTGATCAGCTTAACTGTTCCCAATGACAAAGCTATTTTTTTCCTTGACAGTCCAGCATGAACTTGGAAAGTATATTATGGGGGCTATCTCATAATTAAACCATTGCTTTCCAGTGGCAAAAACAACCGGGAGAGGAGGCATTCTCTGGAGGATCGTGGCGTCCCAGATGGCATTGGGGCCTTCTTACTTGGGGGCGCCTCTTCCACAGTGGATCCCGACTGCACTGCCAAGGTGGTCAGAGCTAATCCTCAGGGTCGCCGGCGCCACAGGCTCTGAGACCTTCTCCTCTACAGCCACCGTGACACCTGTTTTCCCCTCGCTTGCCCGCACCGATGCGTTAAAGAGGCACAGCTCGGTGGAGAACATCTCTGCCCGCAGTAGCGAGGGCTCCGATGAGGAATACGGCAGCCCCGTGAACCGGCAGATGTCGGCTGGCTACCCAAACGGACTCAGTTACATTGCCTTGAACCTGCTGGACAGTAGAGATGTGAAGAAATGTGAGGATCTTGTTGGTTTCAAACCCACCAGCAGCTGCAAGGGGGGCATCAACGGATTGCAACGGCTCGCCATATGTCTGCTTGGGCTTCAAGGAGGCTGCAACCACTGCCAATGGTGAGTGACCGAGCCTCAACACATCTAAAAGCTTATTTCTTATAAATTCTGTGCCACTTTGTAAGTTGGATAAAATGCTTTGGGAGTGAGTGACGGATCTCATGTGATGTTGGTGTAAAATACGTGGGAGCGGTGCTGTAGTGTACAAACAGCAGCTCAGTGGAATTTATCCTCCCTCCATACTCTTACGTTAAAAAACGGACAAGGTATTTTGACTCATTTCAAATTCCAACTGCCTGTGTGGATTTCAAAGTATCAAAGTGGGTGGTTCTTAATGCTGCCTTCAGGTTCTCCTCCTAAATGCTTATTTCCATATTCTTACATTTAGAGCGAATCATGTCTTTACATCGAACAAAACGATAACACGTGTTGAATTGTGGAAATGAGGAGATACATCGGCTTTGTGTTTTGTTCTTTTCATCAAAATACATTTAATTTGTCCCCTTCTTGGTGCCGTTGTAGCAGTGTTTCCCACAGTACATGAAGGCAACATGGTTTGTCCTGAAATGTGGCCAAGATGAGCTCTGAAGTAAACAAGCACATGACGGAGTAGCGTTGCCCCCCACGACAGTACGCAGCTGTAGCGCCGCAGCGTTATTACAAATTAAAGATGATGAGCCCGTGACGATTGATTTCAAACATTCACACGTGGTGAAAACTGCAGAACATGGCACTTATTAACAACGTGACACCAATGCGCTATGGATTGTTAGTTGTAGTAAAGACTGGAGAAACGCCTCAGAGGGAACGATTCCGGCTGCTTTTTAATGTCACCCTGAGCTGCAGACATTTCAGTTCCACAGAATTAATCAGCTGCATCAAATTCCACGTTTCAGCTCGGTGCCGGTTATGTTTAAATCTCAAATAAGATAGTTGGCAGAAATCAGCAGAGATGTCATAAGACTGGTTGGTGCCCTGAAGTTCTGTCGCTGCACGGAATTTCTGGAACTCTTATCAGAATTGTTGTTTTCGAGTTGCCGCTCGAAGGGCACTCAGGTGAGTGCATTCCTTTGACAGGATGCAAAAAGCACATCAATCCCAACTCATATGACTCCTCACTTGATGAGAAATGGACAAAAGTGCGATAAATATTTCAAGCATGTGTAAACAATAACTCAAACATTATAAATACTGTAATTTTTTTGTTAGTCTCACCCAAATTAAAAGCACATGATGGCGTTAACTTTGTTGCAACTTTTGCAACCCCCTGCCTTTTGTAGCGTTGTTCATCGCAACCCTTTGAATAGTACAGCCCGCGCAGGGTCTGTGCATGCATGAGAACGTACGTTGCTTTGCTGGCAGTGTTGCTATGACGTGTTAAATGTCGTCAGATTCAGAGAAGTGTTTTTGAGTAGTCCTGATGGCAGTTTTCTCACATCTCTGCTCTGCTAAGTTTAACTGGATCATGTGTTTTTGGAGTATCCTGCGACAAACAAACAAACAAATAACAGACGCAGCCTTGGTGCGTCACAGAATTTGTTGTAACACCGGCTGTTGTTTTTTGGTTGGACAGGGTGCATTATGCATCAGTGTGTCCTCTGCAGACGCCACATTCTCTCTTTCCCCGAATCAGTCCCAGGAATAAAATAAAATGAAACCCTGCACTGAGGGAGGAGGCTGGTGTGGAAAACAAGTTTTCACCGGACAGAGTGAGCTCACGTGTACGTGAGAAAAGACAAGTGGGGGATGTGCTCATGCGCATGGCCGTATAGCGGTGAGGGGAAAACAACAAAGTGGGCGCGTTGCTATGCAGCCAATAGGTAACTAGATGTCACAGTCCACATTCCAGGCGGAGCACGTATGAAAAGAAGCAGCTTGTTTTTGTCCCACTTCAGACTGTTTGAATGGAAAGTGGCTTTTACCAGTGAAACTAGAGGGGCACTTCTCTCTCTCTCTCTCTCCTTTCTGAGTGTGTGTGTATACACACACACACATATATATATATATATATGAAATATACATTAGAGGTCAGGAATGAGAGGAACAGTAGTAGCCAGTAAACCAGTATTGATCAGTATGTCTGGTATTTATAATGTGTATTTGTATTTATATTTGCAAACTGTTTTTCTTTTTTTACTTTCACATTTGATACGCTGTGTGCTTCTTACCCTGTGTGCTGCTATACAGTGTTGCTGGAACCTCAATTTCCCTGAGAGAGTCATCCCAAGGGATCAATAAAGTTCTATCTAATCTCTAATCTTAAGGGTGTCACGGTTTGGTACGAGTTATGCACAGAAGCGTTAACCCTCTGGGCCGACGCCGTCGTATACGACGGCTAAGACCAAGCTTTACTAAATTATAAATAACTTTTGAATGATATGAGATAGAAACTTACTTTTTTTGTTTTGCTGAAAAGTTAACTTCCGCGGACTTTCAAGCCTGCCATCCGCCATCTAGGTACTCCTCCATAGAAGCTGTGTGATGACGTGCGCAATGTGAGTGTCCAATCGGAATTGGTTCACCGTCACATGGTTTTCCAAAATCCAGTCATAGGGCAGATTTACCTCACGTGAAAAGCCAAAGATCGTTTTCAGGAGTAATATGTTACTAGTTTGCTCGTTGAATAGCCCCCTGGGTGCTCCAATGAGTACATACTATTAGTACATACTCAGTGCGCCCTGTGCCATTACGCATAATGATCAGTGAAAGCAGGAGCACACGGAGAGCCTCTGATGACAATCTCACATGCTCAAACAAAGAGTGTGTAACTATCAGGATTGCTCCACTAGTTGCATGTGAATGTTACTGGATAACTCTGTTGCTTTCTCTGTGTAAAGCACTGTTTACCATATCAATGGACAAGAAAACCCATAGACCATTTTGTATATATTGTTCAAATGTGCATTTGTGTTTATTGTTTGAACCTTTTTGTTGTACAGTTTTTCACACAAGACCTCAAATTACCTTTATAAAGTGTCAAAAAGAGTTATTATAGTTTGGTGTGTGTTTTGAATAAAAGTGTGTGTAAAATTATTTTTCGCTTTATTTTTTCCTTATCTATTATTGATGGTAAACATTATTACACTTATAAAACACAACAAAAACATATATATTCTGAATGCACAGGTTGTCCTGAAAAAAAGAGACATAAAGCTTGATTGTGGGATGCAGGGAGAGCTGTTAACAGCAATAATAAAACATTTATGCCAGGCGAGTGAACTGTCCAAAAATGCCCTCGGACCCCAGAGGGTTCATCTGAACAGCACAGAGCTGCTGTCAGACGCACTGTGAGACAAAGTGTGAATGTAAACTTTGTTTTTTTTTTATTAAACATTTATGAATTGATTACATCCCTTCATCATTTGCATTGACAGGAATTTACTGCGCAGCACGTTAAGTGTTTGTTTTGTTTGTTTGCTGCGAGAGCCAGACAGACCAAACCGGCCAGACAGACCGTGGAGCCAGACAGACCAAACCCCCTTCAATATTTAGTCTATTTTAACTTTGTTTTATTTTTGCGCCAATGAAAGCATGTCATAAAACCTTACTCTGTACAGATTTGAAATCACTGTACGCAGTGTGATTATTGGTGAATGTCTCATCTGTGAAATTTTGCAATAATTCATATAAAACATCAATTTCTAAGTTGGTGGCTCACTGAACTTGTCCTGGGGCCAGCGATTCAACACAATTTTTTTTTCACTTCCAGGTTCATGTTTTGAAAGAAAAAGGTAATTAACCAATTCCATTTGTGGTCCCAAAGTTTGTGATTGGAATAATCCATTCACTCACTTCAACTGCCCGGCTCGCTGTTTCCTTTTTTCACCTCAGACACTGATAGCAATCTCATGGGTCTGGTCATGCCTCCTGCACAGAGCATGAAATTAGAGGGACATACAGTCTGTGGAAATTAGATGAAATGTAAGTTACTTACAGAAACAAATGAGCACACGTCTATTGTACTGTGGCAGAGTTGTACCGTTGAACCGAACCATCGCATGCATACATGTATTGTGTCACCCCTAAAATATTTATATATGCTCCACGTTTCACAATCATTACTCTATATAGGCAAGTCGGAAAGAGTCATCAAGAGGATTTCTGGTATTCAGGAATACAACCAATGATTGTTTTCATTATCGGTTAATATTGCAATTACTGTTTTGTTTTTTTTCCCTGCAGAGTTATTATTAGGATATTTATTTATTTATTTGACAGCTTTTGTGGCTAAGATTTAACAACTTGCACATTTTTAAACTTGTTGAATGTAAGATGTTGGAAGATAGAAAGGATGAAGCCCCTGTGCATAGACTCTCGTTTGTCCACATGTGGAACAGTCAGGTGGATCTCTCTCTCTCTCTCTCTCTCTGATCTGTTTTCCAGTTGTGGATTGGCAGAGATGTGCAAAAAGACTTCAAAGCCTGTTTTGTTTCCCTGCGCTGCTCGCCTGACTGGAAGAGCGAATGAAAGCGCATAATGGTGCAGGACGCCACGTGCACACTGCTGCCCATCTGCCTCATTAGTTCGCTTTGCAAAAGTCAAACAAGCTAAAGGGGGAGAGGGGAGGAAAAAGACAGGGATTGGCTGGGCCAGGCGAATTGCAGCCACTTCTTTTTTTTTAACCAACAAACAAACTCACTGGTGAGGCCTCCTTATCCAAAGTGCATTCAGGGAGAGAAGCTGACTTGTTTACTGAACCAAATGTTGCATGCTGCTTTGGGGTGAAGGAGGTCACAGTGAGCCAGCGTTTTGGGAACATGTGCTGTCCTGACTCAAAACCTACATCTGCATCAGTTTAGCCACGCGTGCTGGAGGCGTATTCAGGCTTGGGCAGACTACAGCAATGCTAAGCGCTGCCGTGATCTTGAGCAACGCATATCTGCATGCTTCCCTTATTCCGCGTTGCCACTCGAGGTGTACAGTACCAGAATGCACAGCATAGAAGAAGTAATACATACCATCTTACTGTTCCTAGAGAGAAAATTTTATTAAAATAAACTGTTTAATCATTTCCTGTTTGCTGGAATTAATTTGCTTCCCTCCACGTTTAGTATGTTCTGTTATATGCAAGTTATCCAGTTGGCTTCTCCAAAGTAGCACGACAGTGTGAGGTTGAGTGTGCGAAGGGCCTTTATACCAGTCAATAATAACATAATAACACTGGGGTGCAACATTACTACGAGGTCTGTTAGAAAAGTATCGGACCTTTTTATTTTTTGCAAAAACCTGATGGATTTGAATCACGTGTGCTTGCATGAGCAAACCTTGAACCTTTGTGCGCATGCGTTAACTTTTTCACGCCTGTCGATTGCATCATTTTCTGGTAAGCAGCCTTTGTGTGAGGACGTGTAGTGCGCTCAGCGGATTTTCATTTCAAGGAAAAAGACGGAATGACTGGAGCAGCGCCGCATCAAAAACTGGGCAAAAGCCAGGTGGAAACCATTTGGATGATTCAGACGGCTTTCGGTGATGTGACTGTCCGAGAAATTGTGGAAGAGGTGGGCATGTCACAGCATGTCCTGTGAGACTTCAACACGGAGGCGCTTTTGCTGCGCCGTCAGCAGCAGCATGAATTTCACCGCCACTCTTTTCATGGCCAAATCTTCTGTCACAGTGGAATGTACCGAAAAAGTGCTGATGTCCACCTCTTCCGCAATTTCTCGGACAGTCACATGACGGTCCCGCATCACCACAGCGTTCACTTTGGAAATGATCTGGTCATTTCAGCATGTTGATGGCTGACTGGAGCGTGGCTCGCTCTCCACCGTTGTGCGGACGCCTTTAAACCGGTTGTACCGCTCCTTAATCTGTGTGATGCCCATAGGATCGTCACCAAAAGCCGTCTGAATCTTCCGAATGGTTTCCACCTGGCTGTCGCCCAGTTTCTGGCAAAATTTGATGCAGTAGTGCTGCTCCAGTCGTTCCGTCTTTTGCCTTAAAATGAAAATCCGCTGAGCGCACAGCACACGTCCCACACAAAGGCTTCTTACCAGGAAATGACGCAATCGACAGGTGTGAAAAAGTTCACGCATGCGCACGAAGGTTCAAGGTTGGCTCATGCATGCACACGTGATTCAAATCAGGTTTTTGCAAAAAATAAAAAGGTCCGATACTTTTCTAACAGACCTCGTATAGTGTACTAGAGTTCTTGGTGAAATTCTGTTGTTGCTGCATTAGCCGTAAATGTTCACCAGATGGAGACATCACTCCAATTCAATAACTTTGACGACAGGCTGCTGTGGGACACAACAGCCAACCTGTTGCTTATGGTAGTAGATACAGTCATTTATTCTGTGAATTGTAGTGAAGGTGGAATGATTTTGAGGTCACAGTAACTAATGTTGAAAACACGTGTCACAACCCATGATACATACCTCCCCGCCCCTGACCAGAATTTAGCTGAATTGGGTAGCCTGTTTTATATCCTGGTTTTATTCTGGCCTAGTGCAGTTTATATCCAGGAGTATTATTTGTATTATTTTTGGAAAGATGCTTCATACCCCTAAGGCCAGATTATTACATTAAATTAAGATGTTATTTCACATACTGGTGACTGCAGCATTGCTCACTGCACCTTCATATTTATTACATTACCATGTTACACTTGTCACGCCAAAACTGACTGTTATTGATGTTGATGTTCTGTGTTGCAGTTGCTTTTGTTTTTTAAATTATGATGGGGAGTGTGGAAATGGGATGTAGTCTTCTGTAGTTCAACCTATACCCCAAGTTATAAACCAACTTTTATTATTTTATACCCTGGGGAGGGTGGAAATCTCTTGACACTGAAATACAGATTTAATTTTGCAAATCATAAAGGGGTATCAACTGAACTAATGGAGTGTAATCTTCTGTAGTTCAAACTATACCCCAAGTTATAAATTAACTTTTGTTTTTTAATACCCTGCAGTAGAGTCTGGACTAGAGGGGTATAGGGTTCCATACACCAAACTATACTCCAAACCAATTTGTGTTATTTTATACCTCGTGGTTTAATGTGGCCAAGGCCAGACTATAACCGACTTTCTTGAGAGGGTTAATCTGACCTGCTACACCCATAACAAGCATTTTGTCAATTTTCGATTGCCCTGCCAAAACCACGTGGCCAACCTGAGTGTGAAACTTGACTGAGTTGTTTACTTCGGCTTCTGTCAGCGGGCCAAAACATGTGACATAGAGGCCACGTTTACCTCAGTCCATCCTAAGGGGTTTGTCTGATCAAGCGGCGCTGGTGAGCTGCGGCTGAGCCAGGTGGATGTTCTGTACCCGACTCAGATTAGCAAAGTCAGCCGTCTCAGTTTCCACCTCCTTGTCTAATACCTTCATCTGACAGCAACAACACAAAGCCACGGGAGATTACAAATGCTGAATGTCTTTTACCAGAAGTTAAATACAGAGTAGACATGTTTAAATGAAATGGCAGATATGACAATTAATCAGCACCGGTTTTCAGTTGGGCAAAGGTAGATAGAAATAACTCGTTAACAGAACCCATATTTGACTACTGAAATTTTGAGCCCTTTTCTGTGTGTTTGTTTGTTTTGTTGTTCCTTTTCTCCTTCTATGTGTAGGCAGAGGATAAAGGGGTGAAAGGGAGCTAATTGGGCTCTGACACAGGAGTTCCTCCTGAATGCTTGTGGCAGATGGCCACTATCTGAAGGGCAAGTGTGTGTGATGTTGCAGAAAGGGGGCGGGGCTACAGTTAAAACACCTGCCACTTAACCCGACTGCCACTTCCACAAACGCTTGACTGTGTAAACGTAATCGTTAAGAATAAGAATCCCAATTCTGGCATAAATTGATTTTTTTTTTTCTTTTAACTTCCTGATTTGACTACCCCCCCCCCCCCCACCCCCCACCACAGCCCCCACTCTCCCATATGTGGGTTTATGAACTTGTTTATTTTTCAGTTTTGAAATGATGGCTTCACCAGTATAAACAAAAGAAGTTATCAAATTATGATGGTTTCAGCGCAGACGGGTACATCTTTACTTCTTGCACCCTCATACTTTTATTCTTACCTACTCACCATCCCTCCCCCTGATGCACCTGTAGCCTGCAGAGGGCACGCATGCATGTGCAAGACCCACTCAACAGCCAACACAGACACATTTATGGCTGTCGCTTCAAGTTCCCACTTCGTTTGCACGTCATTCAGTTACAAGTAGGGATGTCCCGATCCGATCACGTGATTGGAAATCGGGCCCGATCACGTGGTTTCAGACTTGATCGAAATCGGACGTTGCATCCCGATCAGGAATCCGATATAGATTTTATCCTCATTATTTTGATCAGCGCTATTTCAGGCTCATTATTGCAGATTAATGGGCCTTTCACGCGTCGGAAGCGTCAGAGGCGTCAGACACGTTGCTTTTTAGAGGCGTCAGAAAAGCCGTGTCAAAAGCCAAGCTAAAGCGATGCTTCTGACGGGATCGCGCATTGCCACTTGTGGGTAGGCTGACACGGTCAAAGTTCAACCCAATCTTTTTTTTTTTTAATTGAACAAAAGAAAAAATTTAAGTTCAACCGGACAGAGGTGGGGCGGGTTACGCACGCAAAGTTTCTTTCGCAGAACTGCTGTTTGTGTGTTTACGTGCTCAGTCTGACACCTCGTTGGAATGACAAGAGGATGATGGACACTTTCCCACCGAAACTCTTGCTCAGTCATCCTTCCGTGCGCACCAGAACCCGGTGCTGACCAAGTCCTCAGGGTGACGATCTGTCATCGGATTAACAAAAAGAAAAAAACAAATTGTCCTGTGATCGTTTGTCTGCAAAACGGAGCGAGAGATAGTGTGCGCACGTGTGATGTGCGCACTCATCACATTTAGGAGTGTGTCTTAAAGAGCTTCCGTCTTCACTCATGTTCACTGCTTTGCTCTGAACTTGTTGAACACTGATAAAGCATCAGAGGGTACAATGAGGGCTGTCAGGACGCAAATGTAAGTTGTTTTTTTTTTTTTCCTTTTACTTTTCAAGTTGACTTTTGAACTTTCAACACTCTGAGCTGTGACGTAGCTTTGCGCTGTCCAATAGGAACGACGCGTCGGGCCAAAACACGAAAGACTAGTGGCAGAAACCACTGATTTGTACAAATGGTAAATGGACTGCATTTATAAAGTGCTTTTCCATCTGTGTCAGATGCTCAAAGCGCTTTACAATTATGCCTCACATTCACCCCGATGTCAGTGCTGCCATACAAGTCGCTCACTACACACTGGGAGCAATAGGGGATTAAAGACCTTGCCCAATGGCCCTTAGTGATTTTCCAGTCAGGCGGGGATTTGAACCACAGATCAGTGCAGAAACCACGTGTCTGAAGAAAAATACTTGGAAATGTTTTTTGTTGTTGTTGTTTGTTACCTCAAAATTTCTGATTACTGTTTAAAAACGTTTAGAACACTTGTAATTAAAATAGCTAAATCAATAAATGGTTCTTTAGAAACCTTTCATCTATAAATTAAAACCACCTGTTATTTCAGATTAGACAATTTCTTGTTTAACATATGGAACCTTGGATATTTATTTTTCAGACAAATAAAATAACATGGAAATTTGTACATTTTTTAAGTCTGGTAGATTATTACTTGATTGTTCAAGCTACCTCAAGGGGAAGTGTACTGTTTAAGTGATGAATAATAAAATAAGGTGATTAAAATGAAATTATTATATATTTAGCATTTGTTCATTGTTCATTCAGTTTTTTAAAGTATCGGATCGGGAGATACTCAAAATCAGATGACTCGGAATCGGATCGGGGCCAAAAAAAACCTGATCGGGACATCCCTAGTTACAAGTAGTGTCGGTGAGGTCCTCACAGACACGGCGCCTCATTGGTTCCAGCAGTAAGGGGGAGATCAGCATGCAGGGATGCACAGCAAATGCCAGTGCATGCTAAAAATTCTGCATGTATTTCAAGTACAAGTTGCACTGCAACTGTAAATTGATGTGAGCATGTTAATTAGACACAGCTATCACAACAAGGTACTTGTTGCCTTGGAAAAAGAAGAGGGAAGTTTTTCAAAGCACATATACTGTGCTTTCATCATTTCTTTTCTTGTTTTTGTGCTTTCCCTCCACTGTGCCAGGTATTTCCCTTTGTGCAACACGTGCAGCATCACACGTGCATGGTAGGGCCACGCTGATGCACTTTTCCCTCATATTAACTGCTGAATTTTTGTGATTTAGCCCCTCTAAAAAAAATCATTTTTGTAGTGTTGGCTGAGATCATTGTTTTTTTATAAAATGGGTAATAGTACCCACAGGCATGAAGACAGGAGGGGTTAAAACAATTTGACAGTTGGACCCAGTGGGATCAAATGAGCAGTCACTGGGATCAAGGTTCACAATGTTTGCCCTTTGGTTATTTGATCTTGCCTGGGCATTTCCTGAGCCCGCTTTCATGGACATCTGAATGAAAAATCAGTATTTGGACTTTTTCCCTAGTGACCTTGACCTTGACCTTTGCAAAAGCAAACCTGTTAAAGGCAATTCTGGGGTTGACAGTTGTCCATATAACAAGACTGATGAAAATTGGCTCAAGCGAGTAGGAGGTGCAGAGGAAGAAACACCTGACCTTTGACCCCTGTGACCTTGACCTTGCCAAAATGAAAGGTTTCAGGACAATTCTGGGGTCATCCTACATGCACACGGGTCGTTTGGTGGAAATTGGCTGAAGCACCTCAGAGGAGTCGTGAAACAAATACAAAGAAGCATTTCTGAAATTATCACATGAAATGAGACTTTTGATTGTCACTGCACCTCTTCGGCGGCTCTAACACACATTTAGCTGTAAATAGTTTGTATCTGGGTGACACAGTGACTTAGTGGTTGGCCCTGTTGCCTAACAGTAAAAAGGTCGTGGGATTGATTCCCACCTGGTCCTTTCTGTGTGGAGTTTCTATGTTCTGGTGTTCACGTGGGTTCCCTCCGGGTGCTTCCCACATCCAAGGACATGCAGATTAGGTGGATTGGAAACTTTAAATTGACCGTAGGTGTGGGTGCGAGTGTGACTGAGTTTGATCATCCATATGTGGCCCTGAGATAGACTGGCTTCCTGTCGTAGGTGTATCTCACATCCCACCCTGTGACTGCTGTGGGAGCCCCCCCCCCCCCCCCCCCACCGGTGACGTTTGATTGGAGTAAGTGGGTATTGAACATGACTGTATGGTTTGTATAGGCATCAGATCTGAATTGAAGCAGGAAATCCAGAAACACCACGTTACTTGATATTTAGAGAACAAACATCACGCACATGTAACACCGTAGGCTCCTGTGTCAGAGTTTCCGAGCTGTGTGTGTGTATACAGCAGCTAAAGTAGGCCTGGATGTTCCAGACAGAAGCACTAGCTGCTGCATAACAGCGTTTCCAGCGTTCCCCACAGCTAGCCGGCCGCAGCTCCAGATGAGATTACAGCCACTGAGGGCGAGATTAGACAGTAAAGGCAAAATCACTGAGATTTGGCAGCAGCTGGACAGTAATTAAAGGTGGGCACATTTCCTAAACATCCTAAATGTCCATGGCTTCAGGTTGGTCCCAGTAAAAGCCAAAATGACCTCAAAGTTAATAATTTGCTGACTGTCCATTGATTTGGCCCAAGACTAATGTTGTTATGGTACATTTAGCATGTTGAGATTCAGGATAAATAATACTTTTTTCGTGCTCGAGTCATATTAGTGTACAATAAGTAACTCAAGTTTTTAAATGGAGGTTTGATATTTTTATGCAGTACTCAATAGTTTCAATTAGTTATTGATAAACGTGATCTTCTGAAATCATGGAATAATTCACCCAAAAGAAATCCGATTCATATACCAGATGTGTATTTTGTTTGATATTTAATGCTTAGCAGTCATTATTATAAATGATGTTTTGATGTTTGTCATTCTTGGTGTTTTTGTTGCGTGAGAAGGAATTAATGTGCACAGTAGTTTATATAAAGTGACATGTTATCTTCGATAAGCATCAACACGGTCAAAAAATTGCTGCAGCAAAAATGAAAGTATCATTTTCAGGAGTTTTAAAAATGTTTCTGTTAACTGTTGAGGGAAACATTGTATAAATGCGAGAAACATTGAAGACAAACCCAAGAACAAGAACACACTGTTCTTGATATTCAGTATGTTTACTAGCAGTTGTCTGATTGTTACTAATAAAAGCCAAAATTGCTGCTTAGTGTTGTTGTTCTGTCGTCTTTCTAATCAGCTGCGTTAGTGTCACACAGGATTTCCTTTCCTTGAATTTGTATTATATTGGTATTGTTCTTGTTCGCTCATTTGCTGCTACTTTTGATTTTTATACGTCTAGTCTAGCTCAGCTACGCGGACTGCATTTTATTCCACCTGTGTGCAGTGGCTCATGCATGGGTATTGTTTTCGGTCTTGGGTATCTATATGTGGGTTAAGACAATAAGAGTTTTGAACAGATTTTCCCCAAACTTGGTGGAATGATTGATGGCCAGCCAAGGACAACATAGTTTGATTTTGAGAAAAATCAGTGAAGAAAAGGTCATAGCCCAAGGTTAAAGTTTTGGCCCAAACTGGTACTGTATATAAATGTGACTTTGAAAGTATATTTTGTATTGATATTGTAGAACCAGGATCTCAGTTTTGAGACACATTACACGTCTTGTGCAATTTCAATTTATTTTCATTTTTATACAGTGAGGAAAATAAGTATTTGAACACCCTGCGATTTTGCAAGTTCTCCCACTTAGAAATCATGGAGGGGTCTGAAATTTTCATCTTAGGTGCATGTCCACTGTGAGAGACATAATCTAAAAAAAAAAATCCGGATATCACAATATAAGATTTTTTAATAATTTATTTGTATGTTACTGCTGCAAATAAATATTTCAACACCTACCAACCAGCAAGAATTCTGGCTCACACAGACCTGTTAATTTTCTTTAAGAAGCCCTCTTATTCTTCACTCTTTACCTGTATTAATTGCACCTGTTTGAACTTGTTACCTGTATAAACGACACCTGTTCACACACTCAGTCAATCACACTCCAACCTGTCCACCATAGCCAAGACCAAAGAGCTGTCTAAGGACACCAGGGACAAAACTGTAGACCTGCACAAGGCTGGGATGGACTACAGGACAACAGGCAAGCAGCTTGGTAGAAGACAACAACTGTTATGATTATTTATTAGAAAGTGGAAGAAACACAAGATGACTGTCAATCTCCCTCGGTCTGGGATTCCATGCAAGATCTCACTTTGTGGGGTAAGGATGATTCTGAGAATACTCAGAACTACACAGGAGGACCTGGTAAATGACCTGAAGAGCGCTGGGACCACAGTCACAAATTACATTAGTAACACATGATGCTGTCATGGTTTAAAATCCTGCAGGGCAGCAAGGTCCCCCTGCTCAAGCCAGCACATGTCCAGGCCAGTTTGAAGTTCACCAGTGACCATCTGGATGATCCAGAGGAGGTATGGGAGAAGGTCATGTGGTCAGATGAGACCAGAATAGAGCTTTTTGGAATCAACTCCACTTAACATGTTTAGAGGATGAGAACAACCCCAAGAAAACCATCCCAACTGTGAAGCATGGGGGTGGAAACATCATACTCTGGGGGTGCTTTTCTGCAAAGGGGACAGGACGACTGCACCGTATTGAAGGGAGGATGGATGGGGTCAAGTATTGCGAGATTTTGGCAAACAACCTCCTTCCCTCAGTAAGAGCATTGAAGGTGGATCATGGCTGGGTCTTCCAGCATGACAATGACCCCAAACACACAGCCAGGGCAACTAAGGAGGGGCTCCATAAGAAGCATTTCAAGGTCCTGGAGTGGCCTGGCCAGTCTCCAGACCTGAACTCAATAGAAAATCTTTGGAGGGAGCTGAAACTCCAAACCTGAAGGATTTGGAGAAGATCTGTATGGAGGAAAGGAGTGGACCAAAATCCCTGCTGCAGTGTGTGAAAACCTGCACCTGCAGGAAATGTTTGACCTCTGTAATTGCAAACAAAGGCTACTGTACCAAATATTAACATTGATTTTCACAGATGTTCAAATATTTATTTGCAGCAGTAACATACAAATAAATTATTTAAAAAAAATCATACATTGTGATTTCCAGAATTTTTTTTTTTTTAGATTATGTCTCTCACAGTGGACATGCAGCTAAGATGAAATTTTCAGACCCATCCATGATTTCTAAGTGGGAGAACTTGCAAAATCGCAGGGTGTTCAAATACTTATTTTCCTCACTGTAGCACTAAATCACAACAAGGTCACCTCAAGGCAATTCACACAAGTAAGGTCTAACCTTACCAACCCCCAGACCAACAGTGGTAAGGAAAAACTCCCTCTGAGGAAGAAACCTCAAGCAGACCAGACTCAAAGGGGTGACCCTCTGCTTGGGCCATGCTACAGACATAAATTACAAAACAGTTCCCAAAATGAACATACAGGAAATGTTGCCGGTGCACGGGACGGTTTCCGGAACAGATACCACACCCATCACTGGATGGAGCCGCACCTCAGGCAGAGAGAAAAGAAAAAAAGCAGAATCAAGCATTAGAAAGCCAACAAACATTTTTACAGCTGCCAAGAATGTAATAAAATCATCTGCATTTATTTATTTGTTATTTATTTATTTGTTAGCAGGATTATGTCAAAACTATTGCACAAATTTTGACAAAGGTTTCACCACAGATAGATGTTAGGCCATGGAAGACTCCATTAAATTTTGGAGGTGATCTGGATCCAAATTCTGGATCAAGATTTCACTTTTATATAGGCTTTGAAGGATTATGTCAAAACTACTTCAATTTATCAATTTATTTGATTTATATAGCACGAAATCACAACAAAGTTGCCTCAAGGCGCTTCACACAAGTAAGGTCTAACCTTACCAGCCCCAAGAGCAAGCACACGTGATAGTGGTAAGGAAAAACTCCTTCTGATGATTTGAGGAGGAAACGTCAAGCAGACCAGACTCAAAGGGGTGACCCTCTGCTTGGGCCATGCTACCAACACAATAGACAATACACATATACAGAAATTTTGGGAGTCCATGCTGGGGTACAGGATGGGAGGCTTGAAGTGGTAGACACTCACTCCCACTTCTGGATGGAGCCACACCTCAAACAGAGAGAAAAAACAGAATCAGGCAGCAGAAAGACAACAAATCCAGTGTAATTTGTCAGCATTAAGCAACAAGAAAAACAGAAGAAATACTAAGATCTGCCACTAGTCCTAAGCTTCACGAAAAGACCCAGAATGTAGATAAAATTGAGGCCGTGGCCCGCTCCGTTTCCTAATAACATTAATTAAAAGAGTAAAAAGCATAGAAAGATACTAGCATGGCCAACATGCTAGCCATATGAAAGGGAAAATAAGTGCGTCTTAAGTCTGGACTTGAAAGTCTCTACAGAGTCTGACTGTTTTATTGACGCAGGGAGATCATTCCACAAAACAGCGGCATGATAAGAGAAAGCTCTGTGACCCAGAGAATTTATTCACCCTAGGGACACTAAGTAGTCCTGCACCATGAGAATGCAAAGCCCGGGCCGGTACGTAGGGTTTAATTAGGTCAGTTAGGTAGGGAGGTGCCAGTCCGTGAACAATTTTATAGACTAGTAGCAGAGCCTTAAAACGTGATCTCACTGGGACAGGAAGCCAGTGAAGGGATGCCAAAATGGGTGTAATGTGGTCAAACTTTCTGCTTCATGTCTAAACTCTGGCTGCAGCATTTTGAACCAATTGGAGACCCCTAATGCTGGACTGTGGTAAACCAGAAAATAGAATATTGCAGTAGTCCAAATTGTGCAATCTTACTTCTTTCATTTACAGAACATTGCCCGCCTTAGAACATTGTGTCTCACGCTGATCTGGAAATAATCATCCATGCTTTTATTTCAACATGTCTTGACTATTGTAAATCACTGTTTCCCTAGCCTAAGTAAGTCTTTTATGGATTGCTTACAAAGGGTCCAGAATGCTGCTGCAAGGTTAACTTCCAAGGTCATCTAAGAGGCCTCACATAGCACCCATTCTGTCCTCATTGCATTGGCTCCACATTCAGTTCAGACTGCAATTTAGAATATTGGTGATGGCTTTTAGAGCTCTGCACAGTCAAATGCCACTCTACATCAGTGAATTCTTGCACCTGCATGTGACAAGCAAGCGTCTGAGGTCTTCAGACTAGAACCTGTTGGTTGTACCAAGGTCAAGGCTGAAGACCAAATGAGACTGTGCATTTGAAGTTGTGGCTTCCAAACTGTGGAATGCACTGCCACTGCATCTGGGGTGTTTTACAATCAGGGTACATAAGTGGATTTTAAAGATAAAGTTTGGTTTAATGACAAGGTGGAAATGACAAACGAAGTTTAGTTTGCCATACATGGATAACTACTACTGGTGTATCAGCAGCAATGGTCATTTGGTTTGATATCCCCATTTGTTTACCAGCAGAACTCTAATAATACCAGTTTTTACCTAAATATCTGTGTAATTTTGATGGGCTGTCAGAGCTATTATTTATTTATTAGGTAACCACTAAATGGACTAATTTCCCACTCAAAGCCTACTGTATAACAATCTAACTCCCAGCATCATTGCCCAGTGAGGAAACGACTTGAAACGGGCATTCAAAAATAAAATGTCTGTCAAAAATGTCTTCTCAGGAAATAGAGTGCATTTCAAACTCAAGCATCAGTGTTGTGTGAATAATAATTTTGTGTTTGAAAGAGGTAATCACTGTCTGTGATGTCACAAAAGGATGTGTACCTAAGGATGTGTAACTCTCCGTCTGTCAAAAACGGTCCTCTCCGGAAATGCTTACAGTCCATCACTGTTGGAGAATGCAGAAACACAATAGCAGTTGTATACTCTGACTACATACTTACCATCAACTGTTCTTAGTAGATGGTATATATGGGTAGATTGCACTAATGTTAGTCTGTATAATTTACACAATTATCTTTGTCAAAAAAGTCAGTCTTTGAGCTCATATATGCAAACAACTCTGACAGGTCTGAAACTTTGGGCATTTAGCCCAGTCAGCAGTTAGATATGGATGAATAACTTAACCAAAGTAACCACTTTGATTTTTTTGGTGCCAGTGACACATACTTGTGTACCCTGACTGTGAAACAGCCCATCTACTTTCTGTGGACTCCGTTGGAACTTTTAAAGAGACGCTCAAGACCCACTTGTACAGTCTCGAGTTTAACTAGTTTTATATTACTGCTGTCTTTAATTTCTGTGTTTCTATTTTATTTTTTTACTGTAAAGCACTTTACAATTTTATCTTGAAATGTGCTATACAAATAAATTTCACATACTTACTTACTTAAGCCAACTTGCATGAATTTGATCCCCTCATTAGCACGCAATTGGGTGCCAGTGAGTAAATTCATTGTAAACTGTGTGAGGCTGCGTGCCAGTGTGCAATGAAAATTTTGAAATGTTCAGAATTTCTGGTACGCATTAATTTCGTGCCACTTGCGTGAACTAGTCATCAACATTGCGCAACCTATTCACAAATACTGCGTGTCATTGTGTGCAGGGCATCGCACAGTTTACGATGAGTTTACTGATTGGCATGCAATCTTGTGTGCCAGTGCGGGTATTAAATTCATGTAAGTGTCAAGGTGGCTTTACAGAAAAAAAGAAGACAACTATTTTAGGTTGTTAGATGCAGTGCCAAAAATCCTTCCAAACAACTTATTCACATCTTATTTATTTCTTCCTTGTAAAGACGCCAGAGCTCGAACATGTTACTACGTGCATCCATACTGTAGAGGAGGGCTGTGTGCCTGCCTGCAGAGGTGTTAAAGTTGTGTGTTAACTGGAGGCAGCAAAGACGGCACTGTTGGTATCAGTACTGTTGCAAATGAGTATTTCATCCAATACTAATTTTCAGTACTGATTATATTTTTTTATTATTTTGACAATCCTAGTCTAACGGAATAAAGATTTGACAACGTTTTTTGTCTTCTTCTCTTTCAGACTAAGGACTTCTTGCATGCTCTCATCTGGTGACGTCTCCGGTTTGCTGCTGGGAATGTCTGCTGGGTTCCATAGACCCTCTGCAACACCCCCCACTCCCACTCCAATGCACATGATGCACACAAACCAGCAGCTTGTCATCTAAAAGCGTCTGCTGGGGACAGGAACAGGGACATACCTGTGTCTGGATAGTTATGATGCATCGGCGGGTCTCATGTTCCCTGCGCTTTATCTTTCGACCTGAATTTCAGCGCAAGCACAGAAGCAGAGATGCTCCGAGAAAACTGATATTTTGATGGCATCCAGATAGTGTTTATTTATTTGAGGCCGGGTTTATGACTGCATTTGTGTGTCGGTGAGCAGTTTATCTATGAAACCTCCTGCATAAATGCACCACAGCCCTGAGAGGTACACTGAATCTTTAACTATATTTAAATTAGATGTTTTATTTATTTTTGAAAGAGATTGTCTGGTTATGACCGACCTTATGCCTTAATGTCTGCATTGTCCTTATGTTTTCTATGGAATAAGAGATACATATTCTATTATTGTATGTCTATTTTGACCTGTAGCTCTATAGTGTTATTCTCTTGTGCAAAGTAAAGCCCTAGTTTACCATTGAACTAAATCTTATTTACAAATTGTACAGTGCGGCTGCTTTAGATTGGGTTCGTCAAAGGCTTTAAAGTATTTTTCGTAATTGCTAATTATTTATTCTGGCCTAGTTTGCATCCAATCAAAGCACCGTAGAGAATTATATTTCTAAATGTCTTTAATGTCTTTCTAACTCAGACTCCACAAACACCAGGCATCTGAATGCACGGTACCTCCTGTAGTTCCTCAGTCACTTGAGCCTGAAAACCTCACACGCTCCTACCTTCAATCCCCGGCGCCTGCCGTCCAGCATGACGCAGGTCGTTCTGCTGTGATATCACAAGACGGTACAACAGTGTAGTCAAACTGATGATAAATGGGTGGAGCCGTCGGGGTCGACATAGTTATTTCCAGTCAGCAAGGGAAGTGCTAAAGTGAAGGGAACAAGCAGCAGTTCCAGGAATAACCTGGTGCCATCTTGGAGGTTCTATAAAAAAATTAATCTGGTGATTCATTGATGTACAGTGTACACTAGCAACTGGAAACCAGCCACTGTTATATGGTTCTGGGTGTATGTGCAACAAGGGATTGGAAGAAAAGTATTCGTCCAAGTATTTTAAGGTGTGTGCAAAGACTTCTTGATTCCATCAACGAAAGCCAACTGGACAAACTTTGGCCTAGATCGGACCTCATTACCTGGGACTTGTTTTTAATAAATTAAATATATTCTTATAAATTTCATGACACAAGTCCAGAGCAGTGATGCTGATGAAAATGTAGTTTCCCTTCGTTTTTGAGTTCTTTACCCCAAACATATATTATGCCCACCTCAATTATTCCCAGTCATACATGCAACTGAGATTTGCAAATCAGCTCAACTTGAGAATTTCTGAATCTATATATCCTCAAAACATATTAATCAATGATCTCAACATTGTTTTTGAAAGTTATTTAAGACTGTTTATTAATGCTTAATTAAAAACAATACATTTTTATTTTTCAAAATTCAAGCATTCAAGGAAAAACTATGAAGAAAAGAACTGAAGCGGTTCCCCTTCAGCGATTCCATACATTTAAAACAAAGCTTTTTTGGTTCATGTACATTCACCGTTTGTACGTGTCCATCCTTAAATGTCATGATTCCAAACATGAAACATCACCAGACAAGAAATCAGCTGTCTCTGTTGTGGACCTCCATAATGGTGGCTAGTGACTAACGTTAGCTACAAGTGCATACGGCTCCAACTGGCTCACAGAAACCATTTTTTTTTAGCTCCGATTGTAAAACACGTAATCGTGCCTGAATGTTGAATGCTGAGCACCTGGTGGGAATGCCACATAGATGTAATGGTGGAATCGGTTAAAATAATGTTAAAGTTATACCACGCTGATGGTATCTATTTATCTCCAGTCCTGTAAAAGTGTACATAGAGTTTAACTAAAATATGTATATTTAAAAAATAATAAAGTTCCTAGATTTTGCCTATGTTGAAATGATATTCCTGTGTAAAGACTTTGACTCTCGATTTTTAAAGAGGGGATTTGTTTCAGGGTCGTAAAAGTGTATAGAATGCTTTTCTCCTTCACAATCTCTGACGAAGTGAAAAAAAATTGCTTTGTCCATTTTATTATAGAGATTACTTTGCCTTGTCAACACACTTTACCAAACCACATATGCAATAGTGACATGAATACAGTCTAGTTTACAACAGTGGAACCAAATTGAACATTGCATTGATGATTTATTTTCTTTGCTACATGTACTTTTTTGTGTTTTTGGCTGGGATTTTTGGTCTTTCGACATGTCTCAAAGCGCGTTTATGCTTTTACCCTGTTCCTGTGAATGATGAAATTTTGCTTTTTTTCAGACAATTCTTGGGTTGGATCACTTTGAATGTGTTGTTGTCTTCCATTGTACATACTTCAGTATAATGTTTATTGTGATGCTCACAAAATGATTATAATGATTTATGAATTCTGATAGTCAAGTATTGTTTTTCTCTGTACGGATGAAGAATAGCAACCTTCAGAAATAAATTAATTTCTTTAAAGACCTACAAATCTTCTTCATTATTTATTCGAAAATAAAGGCTCTGATGTCAGACTGGCGTCCCGTCCAGGGTGTACCCCACCTCACGCTCCCCCATAACACTTAATTGGAGTAAGCAGTTGATGATTAGTGAGTGAATGAGGCTCTGATGTGTGGTTATGGTTTTAAAGGGGTCATATTTCTCAGCTTGTCCTTTCTGTGTGAAGTTTGTATGTTCTCCCCATGTCCGTGTGAGTTCCCACCAGGTGCTCTGGGTTCCTCCCACTTCCAAAGACATGCAGGTTAGTTGAATTGGGAACTTTAAATTGACCGTTGGTGCACGTGCAAGCGTGAATGTGTTTGTCTATATGTGGCCCTGTGATAGACTGGGGTCCTGTCCATGGTATACCCTGCCTCTCCCCCATGACTGCTGGTATAGGCTCCAGCTCCCGTTACTCTTGACTGAAGTAAGCGAAAATGAATGAATTCAAGAAATCTGGAGGAATTGCACCGTGTAAAGGGCAAGGGTGCAAGCCTAAACTGAACACCAATGATCTACAATCTCTCAAACAGCACTGCATCAAGAACTATCATTCATCAATAGCTGATATACCCACACTGGCAAGGGATTACTTTGGGAAAATTTTGTCAAGTACTACAATATGGAGTTATATCCACAAATCCCATTTAACACTTTACTGTTCCAAAAAGAAGCTTTATGTAAATCTTACCCAGATGTGACATCAACTTCTCTGGGATTAGAGGCATCTGGGTTGGACCATCACACATGGGAAATGTCCATTGTAGTCAGACAAATTTTTGAAAGAAATATTCTAGACTATGAAACAAAGACAAAAAGGACCATCCAGACTGTTATCAGCAACAAGTCCAAAAACCAGAGTCTGTCATGGTATGGGGTTGCGTCAGTATCCTTGACAAAGATAATTTACATTTCTGTGGTGGCAGCATAAATGCTGAAAAATACATTGAGAAATTAGAGCAAGTGCTGCCTTCAAGAAGGCATCTTTTCCAGGGATGTTCACATTTTTCAACAAGACAATGCAAAACCACATCCTGCACACATTACAAAGGCATGCCTGGGAGAGCAAAGGGTAGGGGTACTGGACTGGCCTACCTGCAGTCCTGACCTGAGAATATGTAGAGAATTTTGAACTGAAATATTTAATGACAACTTAGGACTGTAGCACACCTTAAGACGTTTGCAAGAATAATGGGGCAAAAATAACACCTGGAATCCTTCATCACTTGGTGTCCTCAATGCCAAAATGTCTTTTAAGTGTTGTGTGAAGGAATGGCAACATTACAAATTGATAAATGTTTTAGCATCTCAACTATTTTTGGAATGTTTTGCAGGCCTTAAATGTAAGAATGGATGTATTTTAACAAAATTATGTTGACTGCGCAAAACATGAAATATCTTGGGTTCATACAGCCTGCAATGAAATAGAAGTCAAAGGTTTTTTTTTCCTTACTGACAGACCTTTTTCTGATTTGAGGTTGTAATTTTAAGTATAGTTGCCTTTGATCAGAATCCAGAGAAATATTCAATATAGTGGACAGGAGTTGTACTACCAATACGTAGGCCTGGGTTTGATTCCTGGTCATGCTACCTGCCTTTATCCTTGGACAAAACACTTCATTTGCATTGTCCCTGTCCCCCCAGCTATAAATGGGTACCACCCTTAACTGGGGAAGTAACCTGTGGTGGACTACAGTCCCATCCAGGAGGAATCATTGACTCTCATCCTCTTCATGCTATGGAATTTGGGGATAAGCATGCGTACCAAAGATATCAGGGCTTATACAGGACTTCTTCTTCCTTCTTTGCCAAAGATCTACCTCTCCACAAAATTTAATTGGCTGTTTTTTGGGGTTATCCTGCTGACAAACTGACAAATGTAAACAAAAACACAACCTCCTTGGTGGAGGTACATGTAGATAAGAATAGCTTGGTTTAAAAGCTAAATGAACAGAACACTTTTTTCAGTTAACTCAATGGGTAGTCAGAAGAACAAAGATACTGGAAGATACAATAATACATCTACTAAGAATGTATCACAGTGTACTTATACAAGGAATCTATCAGTTTGACTAGAAATATGTAGCTCATACATAATCTATGTTTTTAAAAATAAATTTCAGTTACATCAACCAATAAGTAAAAATGGGGTGAATGAATAGACAGATATAGATGAGTCCGTCTCCTCAAGTTTGTTATTTTGTAACTTTTCAAAATAAAAGGAATGTCAGGTCTATCCCTGTCTGGTCCCATGTCCTCTCTTGTTTGGATCTTTGTTTTGTTCTGCCCCCTGTCCTCTATTTGCTTCACACTACTGCTTGGTTCCTCTGTCTTTGTCTTTTCTCTAGTCACTTGAATCTTGTCTTAGTTCCTTCTGATTATTTTTTTCTGTGTATCATACTTTAGCCATGGTGCATTCTGTTATAGTTTAGTCTTAGTCTTTTATTTTCTTGTTGTTTTGTTTTTAGGTCTTTCATTTTATTTCCTAGTTTACTGCCCAGTTTCATTAAAGTTAATATTTGTTAGGTCATTGTTCTTATCTTTCTGTTGGCATTTTTTATTCACCATTGGGGTTTTTGTAACTGGTCCCTCTTGCTTGTGTTTGCTTTGTTTTTGTCTCACTGCATTCTCTTGTACTCATCTTCATCTCTTTGTTCCCCACACCTGTGCCTCATTTGCTGTGATTGTATCCTCAGTTATTTAAGCCTCCTATGTTTGTTCTTTAATGCCAGTTTGTTGTTTTGTGTGAGCTTCGTTGCAGCCTCTTGTTCTTGTCCTGATTGAATTGCTGGTTTCTGACTTTGTTTTTTTTCTGGATCATCCTTTTATCTCAGCCCTTTGACCTCTGAATCACAGTGTTTTGATCTCAGCTTGTTTTTTGACCACGCCTCTGCCTGACGCCTGCCTGATACCTCTGCCACGCTGACTGCTACTCTGTATACTGAACCATTGCCTGTTTATCAGATAAAGCCTTTTTGATTGATCCTACGCCTCTGTGTGTGAGTCTGCATTTGTGTCCCGCACACTCTCTGAGCCACGTCACCTCGTAGCATGACAAGGACAAACAATGAAGACAAAAGCTTTCACATTTGGTGAACTTTGGTTCAGCTGATCAATCAAAAAGCCACTTTGTTTTGCTAATGTAATATCCAATGTTTTCCACCTGCTGGATGGGCTAGTGCCGTGGTTTGGTGGCGTGAATGTCAGTGAGACAAACAGCTCATTTCTGGACAGAAATGTTCTCAATCAAAGAATAAGCCATTACTTCTTGATTCACAGTAGTTATATCTGAAAAAACAAATAATATGGTCACAGCTCCACACAACCCTGCTGAAAGGATGTAGGTGTGGAAAAAAGAGTGAGTGAGAAGCCTGAGTGAAGTACACAGTGAATGGGGTCAGTGAGAGAGAGAGAGAGAGGCCATGCATTTCCACAGAGAATTGTAATAAATCAGAGAAGTAAACCGGTAGTTTCTGATTCTTTACACAAACAGCAGTTCCATTCTAAAACTCAAATAGCTCTGTGTTCTCTATTCTTTGTGTATGTGTGTTTAGCTCGACTACTCGCTGTAAACAGCTGCACTACAACAGCAAATGTAGAAGTCCTGTATCTCACTACATTAATCCATAGAAGTAGAGAGATGGAACGTTGAACTTCTGATCTTGGGGACTGAGGTTGTGCTGCGCATGCACAAGAGGACTTGGGGTTCTTCACTTCTGGTCTTTTGCTCTGCAGCCAGCGCTTCATTCACAGGTATTATAAACGCCAATATTCTGCTGGGAATCGACGATATCAAACATCACAAAATAAGGTTAAAGGTTTTGATCAATTAATCTGAATAATTTACCGAGCTTTACATTTTGTAGCTGCTCTGATTATCGCTCGCAAAGTCATCCTGAAAAATATGTCGTCGGTGCCGCGCTGTTATTGCTGCGAAGGTTTGCAAACAACAGGTTAGGTTGAAAGATCAAGATATAACCCACATATCCCACACGCCTGGAACTATTCAGATAAAATATATAGATCTTGCAGTCGATTAGCAACAATGCAAGTTTTAAAAGACAGTTAAAGTCAATTTTATTCAGTCAGCTAAGGGAAGAGTGACGCCACGCTTTTATTTGCTTTTTTATGTGATTTGTGGTCCAAAAGACTATCTCTTCTAGTGCATTATTTTCTTGTCTGAAACTTGGTGCTAAATTTGTTGTCGTCTACACTTCTATTGGGATACAGTTGCAATTTATTTTCATTTATTAAGCTATAATTGTAAATTATATATATATATATATATATGAGTGTGTGTGTGTGTGTGTGTTTAATTGAGCTCCAGAAGGTTAAGTTTTCACCTCACATGGACCACAATGGAAATAAGCCACTATGCTTTGTTGTGTCATCTGTATATCATTGATATATTCACCTTTCTGTGTTTATATTGATTTTACAAACTTAATCAATTCTGTAAATACTGATTATTTCTGTTTTACTCTAAATAATATTTTATCTGAGGGAACAAGACTGTCCACGTTGCCAGACTGTGAACTGCTCACCTCATCATCCAACAGTTTGGTGAACACCCGCAGTGCCAGCCACATGGTCATCTGGTGGTCTGCAGCGATGACCGGAAGTAAATTACCCCAACTCTCGCGGCCGAGAGGCTGAAATCTCGCGGTCGCAAGCTTACAAACACACTCTCACGAGCGCCACTAGCTTAGCTATGACAAGCTAAAAGTGGACGCTTTCGTTGTGGCCGAACAACTGTCCAGTTTCTGGGTATTCTGTGTTAGTACGCGCCGACGGCCGATGTGCTTGATGAATTCCTTCGCAAAAAGTAGTTCCCGGATAATTTGACATGTTCCTGTGAGATAATGAGTATATCTCATCTAAATTAATTCTAAAATTTACCAGTAATAAAATTATAAAGAGAACTGCAGTGTTAAGAGCGGCCATAATAAATATTTAAGAAACTTAAAGTTTATGAGCAACTTCACCTGTTATCGCTCAAGCACATGGTAAACATTGACACGATGGAGTTTAATGCAGAAGAGTTCAGAAAGATACGATTGGAATGGTTTGATTACCATTTACAGTTGGCGATGAAAGACTTGGGTGTTAACTTGGTGTTAAAGTCAGAACAAGAAGGTGCACTGAAAGAGATCTATCTGGGAAAAGACACATTCTGTGTGTTGTTGCTCTGACAAGAGCGGCACGCTGAGCAGTGTGGTGAAAGTAGTCCGGCGAGCTCAACCTGTGGGCGCGAGCTATCCCACAATGCCAAAATAGCAAGATGTCGGTCCAATGAGAGCGGCACTCTGAGCAGGGTGGCTCACAAAGTGAACACAATGGAACAAGATCTTGAGTTGGCATTCCAGTTTCTCTACTTAAGTAAGTAAGTAAGCAAGTAAACTTTATTTATATAGCACTTTTCACAGACCAGGGTCACAAAGTGCTTCACATGATAAAATCAATAAATACAAAATAACACATACAAATATTTAAAAAAAAAATCAAGCTAAAATGCAATTTTAAAAAGGTGAGTCTTAAGTTGCTTTTTAAAAACATCGACAGAGTCTATCGAGCGAAGGGAGCAGGGAAGCTCATTCCAAAGGCGCAGCGCCACGGCTTTAAAAGATCTGTCCCCTCGAGTTTTAAAACAGGTACGGGGAACCATCAGCAGGTTCAGGTTGGAGGACCTCAGGCCCCTGGTGGACACATACGGTTGGATCAGTTCCTTGATGTATTCCGGAGCCTGCCCATGCAGAGCTCTAAATGTAAGCACCAGGATTTTATAATTTGTCCTAAACGAGACAGGGAGCCAATGCAGGGACTTGAGTATTGGGCTAATATGGGCTGTCCTGTGGGTGCAGGTCAGAAGCTGTGCAGCGGAATTTTGCACAACCTGCAAACGAGCCAGTTCTTTCTTATTAAGACACGTGAACAGGCTGTTACAGTAATCCAGTCGCGAAGATATAAAAGCATGTACAGTCATCTCTAACTCTTCAAAAGACACCATTTTTTGAAGTTTAGAGATATTCCGGATCTGGAAAAAACAATTCCTAACTAACTGTTTCGTATGATGTTCCAGAGACATCCCTTTATCCAAGATAATGCCAAGATTGCACAGGCTGCCCTTAACTGAACTATTCAGTTCACCAAGGTGCAGCCGAATAGCAGGCACGGCACTCTCCGGAGCAACAATCAATGTTTCAGTCTTATCAGAGTTCAGCTGCAAGCTGTTTTCACTGAGCCATTCCTTAACTTTGGTGAGACAATTGGTTAAAGAATTGAGTTTCTGGGTCTCAGTTGTTTTAAAGGAGCAGTACAGCTGCAGGTCATCAGCATAGAGATGATAGGATACGTCACAAAACTGCTGGATCAACTTGCCGAGAGGGATGATATACAAAAGAAATAAAATAGGTCCCAGAACCGAGCCCTGCGGCACACCCCACAAAAGGTCAGCAGACTCAGACATCACATTAACAACAGACACACTAAAAGTTCTACCAACCAGGTAGGAGCTAAACCACTCTAATACAGGACCCGACATCCCCACCAGATCCTGTAGTCTCCTGATCAGGATGCCATGGTCAACTGTGTCAAATGCAGATGACAAATCCAACAACCAACCATAGAACCATACTTCTATGATTATTCCAGGCAAAAAAATGTTTCTAAACAGTAAGTCAGACTGGAGTTCCTGTTAATGTATATATAAATGTAATCATTTTAAGCCTGTCAGTTGTTAGCATTGTCTAGTCTTGTCTACTTAAATTCCTTAGCTGAGGAATAAATGTAAATTTATTCCGTTTACCATGGCAGCCCTTTTAAACATTCCATGCTTAAACTCCATAAAATCTTTTTGTGCATGTCTTCAAGTGTTTAAAATATTCCCGTTCAGTAGTACGGTGACAAAATAAACACACATAAGCAGCCACAAACGCCATAGTGCTAGCTTGTGTATTAATTAGTAGTATGATGCTGTTAGTGAGGCTGCTGCCAGGCAGAAAGCAGCCTTACATAAGAACACAGCAGCCAGCAGGAGCGACACAGTGCTCCTCACCACACTCTGCAGCTTTCTGTTCTCTTTTTTTACTGAAGGAATTCTGTATTGGCACATGTCTGTTCTACAGGACAGGCTTATTGGCCCTTTTTGCATGATAAGTGAGATTGTTAAATACCTCTCAAAAGTTTGGAATCATCATAAGTGTCACATATTTCAACAGTACTCATTCATTCATTCATTCATTTTCTGCTGCTTATCCGGGTCCGGGTCACAGTGGCAGCAGGGCAAGCAACTCATCCCACACTGGGTTTCAAACATTTCACAAAGAATGCCTCCTTGAAATGCCTCCTTGAAACTCAGCCTTAACCAGGGAGGGGGTCTGAGACACGCTTTATCCCCTGTTTACAATGGGGTACTCAGGTCAAAGCAGTTTCAGTCTTTTGTTCATGGTAATGAGTCATTCACATCATCAGCAGAGTCGTCAAGGGAGCCATCAGGAGAGGGACAGCTGCCCTGTCATTAGGAGGGTGCTAACTAGAGCACAATAGGTGCTAATTAGAGCTATTGTTTAGTCACCAGCCTATAGCAGTCGGCCTCTCGGTAGGAGGGGTCTGGTTAGGTTTAAAACTCCAGCTTTTGTGACTTCTTGATTATTCTTCTCTACAAGAGTCAAGACAGAAGTCAGACCACCAGAGCAAGAATTTTAGCTGAGGAAGCTTCTGCGATTTGAAGCGAAACGTCCTCACGTCAAGCATTCCAGTCCAGTGGAAGATTCAAGCTTCTCTACTAACCTTGACCTAAGTGGTCAAAAGGTCACATTCTTTGTACACACTCTTTCACTGATTACATGCTCATACCACTGAGGGTATTTTAGCATTGCGCTGTAGCTGATTACACACACACTCACACACATACGTGCAAATACGGTGTTTTTTAGGCTCTGAGCATTTCACGTGACAAACAGTGGATCATTTATGAGATTGTTTGTTTTGTTTTTTTGTTAAATTTGCCATTCAAGATGCCTTTACGGTCAAACAAAGCAAATGAATGTTCAAGGATTTTGTCCTGCTGCTCATGTGAGGATGAATCATCGCTTGACACCAGTAAGAGACAGCAGCTCTCCTTACACTTAAAGGCTGAATTTTTTCTCTGAAATGTAGAGTCGCTATTCAAAAAGCATTAAAAGTAGAAGGGAAGCAATGTCGAAGCTGAATGTCTGTATGTTTTTGGCATTGAATTAACAGTGTTGTTGCATGTGTATAACCCTATTTTATATAATCCATGTATGATTGGCAGGTTTCACTAAGACCGGCTAAAAACCTTCATAAAAATGTACATTTTCAGAGCTATTGCTATTTATTTTATTTTATTTCATTTTATTTATTTATTTTATGTGACAACAGATAGACCTAACATGGATAAATTAGAATCTTCACCTTCAGAGGAAAGCCAAACTGGAGATACCGCGTGAAACTGATTTTCATTTCGGTGTGCACGTCTGTGGTATGCACTGATGATGGCAGATGTGTGACAGTCTTATGTCTTATGGGGTAAATAGTTGCTCTGTGGGCAGCATCAGTCACTGGGCACTTCAGCATGCTTCTCCACAGGCTTGCTGCTACACTGTGGAGTCACTGTCCCCATTATTTCTCCCTGAATCAGCCTAAGGAGAGCTTTCAGTCAGGCTCACTGACTGCAGCAGGAGGGCCGAGCGGTAACCCACTTCCAACCAACAGCTCTGGATCTTTGTAGAAGAGAAATTCTACAACAATTGTTCTTGAAACTAAAATGTGTTTTACAATCATGCAGATGCAGTAAGTGGTTCAAAACCACCTGTGCCCCATTCTTCATGCGCATCTGGAGCTGAGTCAGGAAGGGCATCTAGTTCAAAACGTATGGAGTCTGTCAATTTTCCCAGTTCCACTCTCTGTTAATGCAGTTTGGATGACTATCAGAACTGTTTAAGACATTGTGTCCCATTATGTGCAATATAGGGGGTGGTGGTTAATGCGCTTGGTTTCAGTGCAGAAGGTTCCGGGTTCAAATCCCACCTCCTGCCACATTTCTCCATGTAATGTGGAGTTGTGTCAGAAAGGGCATCCGGCATAAAACCTGTGCCAGTTTAACATGCAGATCCACCTGGATTTGCTGTGGCGACCCCGAGTGCAAACAAGGGAGCAGCCAAAGGAACTTACATAAAATGAGGGAACATAGGGCTCATAGCAATCTAGAACAAGGGATCATGGAGCAATGGGAATATAAGACTCTTTGTCATGTTCCCTTTGTGTGTCATGCACTGTAAATCTGAGGTACATAGGAACCTGGACACACAGGGCATTGGGAACATAGGAATGACCCCAAAACCTATAAATCAGTATGTAGCTACCTGTATACAATATGTGCCAATCAGGAGCAGCCAAAAGAAGAGCAAAAACTGATGAACACAAAGCACATTTTTGTGTACTTGCATGTGCGTGTCAATGGAAACGCTTGAGCGTCTGCAGCTCAGTTTTGGTTCACGGCAGAGTGAACACGTGTGCAGACAGCATGTGGATCTGCAGCCCCGCCCACTGATCACAAACGCCTCTGTTTACCGCCCTGGCAGCAGAGTGGAGAGCTCTGGGCCTGTCAGGCCGCATGCCGCCCTTATCAGCTGACACACTCTTAGAACTCATAAACATGTTTTTGCAGGGGAATTTCTCAGGGAAAACACTGACGTAAAGCAGACAAACACGTGAACATCACATCTGTGTCTTTGAGCAGTAAGAAGGCAGGCGTTTGATTTGTTGCAGTGTGATACTTTGGAGACCAATCAGAGAGCCTGCATGACCTCACTGACCTGGTGGATAGTTTTCTCCCATACTCCTCTGCAAGCTGTTATATCACGCTGGAACCATTTCAGGCTGGGGTTTCTAGTTTCTCAGAGGCACAGCTGCTGCACCACACTTAACTTTAATTACATTATGAGTTTTTGACCAAGAAAGACGAGTGGCACGTTTCACAAAAGTGATCATTACCATGTCGAGCTGCATGCGTACAGTCATCACGGGGCTGAATGTGCAAACACATGCAACAGCTTATATGCAAATTGAAACCATGGCAACAATGTCACCTCTGTTTCAGATGAACGATGATGCATTTGTGGGCTTATTTTTTCAGGCTGGATAAGAGAATCATGAATATTTTAATTCTGAGTCACTTTTTCCACATTTTGTATGTTACACTCTAATTCCAAAATTGAGTAAAATCATTTTTCCCCATCAGAATTCTACTCACTACACCCCATAATGACAACATGAAAATGTTTTTCTTTTTGTTGTTGTTGTAAATTTATTAAAAATAAAAAAGCTAAGAAATCACATGTACGTAAGTATTCACACCCTTTGCTCAGTACTTTGTTGATGCACCTTTGGCAAGAATTACAGCCTCAAGTCTTCTTGAATATGATGCCACAAGCTTGGTGCTCCTGTCTTTGGGCAGTTTTGCCCATTCCTCTTTGCAGCACCTCTCAAGCACCATCAGGTTGGATGGGGAGCGTTGGTGCACAGACATTTTCAGATCTCTCCAGAAATGTTCAATCGGATTCAGGTCTGGGCTCTGGCTGGGCCACTCAAGGACATTCACAGAGTTGTCCTGAAGCCACTCCTTTGATATCTTGGCTGTGTGCTTAGGGTCATTGTCCTGCTGAAAGATGAACTGTCACCCCAGTCTGAGGTCAAGAGCACTCTGGAGCAGGTTTTCATCCAGGATGTCTCTGTACATTGCTGCAGTCATCTTTCCCTCAATCCTGACTAGTCTCCCAGTTCCTGCTGCTGAAAAACATCACCACAGCATGATGCTGCCACCACCATACTTCACTGTAGGGATGGAGCCTGGTTTCCTCCAAACATGACACCTAGCATTCACACTAAGGAGTTCAATCTGTCTCTTGTCAGACCAGAGAATTTTGTCTCTCATGGTCTGAGAGTCCTTGCACATTGGCCTTTTGGCAAACTCCAGGTGGGCTGCCATGTGCCTTTTACTAAGGAGTGACTTCCGTCTGGTCACTCTACCATACAGGCCTGATTGGTGGATTGGTGCAGAGATGGTTATCCTTCTGGAAGGTTTTCCTCTCTCCAGAGGAATGCTGGAGCTCCGCCAGAGTGACTTACGGGTTCTTGGTCCCTCGATTGCTCAGTTTAGCTGGGCGGGCAGCTCTAGGAAGAGTCCTGCTGGATCTGAACTTCTTCCATTTACAGATGATAGAGGCCACTGTGGTCATTGGGGCCTTCAAAGCAGCAGAAATGTTTCTGTACCCTTCCACAGATTTGTCCTTCAAGACAATCCTGTCTCAGAGGTCTACAAACAATTCCTTTGACTTCATGCTTGGTTTGTGCTCTGACATGCACTGTCAACTGTGGGACCTTATATGTAGACAGGTGTGTGTCCTTCCAAATCATGTTCAATCAACTGAATTTACCCCAGGTGGACTCTAATTAAGCTGTAGAAACATCTCAAGGATGATCAGTGGAAACAAGATACATCTGAGCTCAATTTTGAGCTTCATGGCAAAGGCTGTGAATACTTATGTCCGTGTGATTTCTTTTAGTTTTTTATTTTTAATAAATTTGCAAAAATATCAAAAAACCTTTTTTCTAGTTGTCATTATGGGGTATTGCATATCTAATTTTTAGGAAAAAAAATGAATTTAATCCATTTTGGAATAAGGCTTTAACAAAAAAAATGTAGAAAAAGTGAAGCGCTGTGAATACTTTCCAGATGCGCTGTGTTAATGGTAATTCTTACGATTGTTTACATATACAGCCCAGTCTCATGGTTTTTTTTTTTTTCATGCTCCGGTGATGAAATAAGTCAAATTTTCGTGACAGGTTTTTTTTTTAACTCACTATTCCTAACCCTACTCCTACCCGCGACCCTAACCATAACCACCACCCCCCCCACCCCCCCGCGTCACTTTTAATTTTGTGCAGCCATGACGTGCCGTGACGAAAATGAGGCGCTTTTCATCACGATATCACAAACCAATAGATTAATGTATAATTCATGCTGCTGAATCATGACTTGCCGTGAGACCAGGTTGACATATATGTGATTATCTGCACAAACCTAACAGAGTGTTCTATCGTGGAAACATTTTCATTATTTTCTGTTCTTGAGGTGTTGCTGTCAAATTCAGTATTATTATAAGAGTTGGGTCCATAGGTATTTGGACAGTAGCACAATGGATTTTATGTGAACCAATCAAGATCTGCTTCTACTGTAGACTTCCATCTTTAATTCAAGTGGTTTAACAAAACTATTGCGGTAAACAGCTAGGATTTACAGCCATTTTACGTAATCCCTCCAGTTTCAGAAACCATAAGTAATGGGTAGAGTAAGAAGCTCAGTGGCATAAGGAGTTGGGCTACCAGTATGTAGACTTGTTCAATTAGTCACACTCCCTGCCTGTGTACTTGGACAAGACTATCTCAATCCACTGAATTGTGAGTGGGCCATGACCTCGGATGTGGATTTGGACTAGCATCCTGTCCAGAGTCATAGACTCTCATCCATTTCACACTCCAGTATCCGGGCATAAGATCCAGCATCAGTGGGTCTCAGGACCTACACTGAACTTATTCTTGCTTCTACATAGGAGTAATTGGACAACTGACTGAGAAGCAGATTCATGGCCAGGTGTTGCCTGGACACTCGTTCCACAGCAAATTCGGGAGATAAAAGGTCTGGAGGTGATTCCATGTGCTGAATCTGCAGGTGCTCGCTGTTCATTGCAACTCTCAATATGAGGTCCAATGAAAAACAAACCTGTCAGACAGACAGCAGAAACTGTAGGAATGCTCAAATCAATTTGGCACATTCTGAAAAAGAAGGAATACATTGTGAAGTGAGCGAAACCAAAAGGCCTGGAAGACTATAAAAAACAACAAAAGTGGATGATGGCAGTATTTGTTACCAGGTCAAGAAAAGACACTTCACAACATTTAACCAGATAAAGAACACTCGAGAAGTTAGATGTTTCATTGTGAAAGTCTACATTCAAGAGATACTTTCATGAATGCAAATTCAGTCAGTTTACAACAAGTTAAAAACGGTCAGAAAAAAGACCGTCCCAACACTGGAACAAGATTCTTTGGACTGATGAAACCAAGATGAACTTGTGCCACAGAGAAGGAAAGGAATGATTCATGAACTGAAGCACACCATATCATCTGCAAACATGGTGAAGGCAGTACTATAATGTGGACATGTACAGCTGCCAACTGGGTCACTGGCTTTTATACAATATGACTGTCACATCATGAATTTTGAAGTGTATTCTGTAGAGAGATACTCTCTGCTCAGATTCAGTCAAATGATGGAAACTGATAGTGCAGATGGATAATGACCCACAACATACTTCCAAAGTAATCAAAGAGCTTCTCAGAGCAAAAATATAATGCAATGCTAAAATACCCTCGGTTGTATGAGCATGTAATCAATAAAAGAGTGTGTAGAAAGAATGTGAACTTTTGACTCCTTAGAATTGGTCAAAGTTAGCCATCTTTGAACTTGTCCAAGGTCTGTGTCCCAAGAATGCTCCCTGTGAATTTGAAGACCCTGACAGACATGTCAGCACATACAGTAGCAGGATGCAAGATGCAAGCTGGGACAGCGTACACTAAGAGGTACAACTGAGTGTTGGAAATCATGTACAGGAACATCTGTGCCGCATATAGATTAGAAGTCCCCAAGTTCTGATGGGAGATGCCACCAAAAGGTGGTTGAGAATGACAGGGCTAAGGTCCTGTGGGACTTCAAATTCCAGACAGAAAAGCGACTGCTGACCAACCAACCAGACATAGTGACGGTTGACAAGGGAAAGAAAACCACAGTTGTGATCGATGTCGCAATCCCAGCTGACAGAAAGAAGGAGCACAAGAAAACAGAGAAGTACCAAGGGCTGAAGGAGCAACTGGAGCAGATGTGGAAGGTAAAGTCCAAAGTGGACACAATGGTAATAGCTAACTCGGAGCTTTAACCCCTAAATCGGCAGAGTGGCTCCAGCAGATTCCAGGCACAACATCAGACATCTCTGTCCAGAAGAGTGCAGTTCGAGGAACAGTTACTGCGCTGAACCATCAAACTCAAGAAGCCTAAATGAATCAAACTTGAGGAAATATTATTTGGACAGATATCCAGATGTGATTACATTTTGAAGTAACTTGTTCAGAGGTCAAGCTCAAGGAAAACATGGTTTGAAAAACACCTTTTTTGTGCATCTCAACAACCAAAAGCCCAGATGGATGATCTCAAGCATATATTGTTCAGCAAAATATTTGTGATTGACTGGAATGAATAACTTGTCATTCATATGGGTAATATAATGCGTCTTTTTCATCCAGTGCAGTGTCTATGTGTGACAACGTTCCGTCTCCTCTGGTACTGCGCTGTTGCTGATGATGCTGCTGCAGCCCTTCTGTGGAGGAGGAGCAGGAGGAGGAGGAGGATGCTTCAGAGAGTCAGAGAGAGACACTGATGATAATGAGGCATTAGCTTAAGCCTCTAATGCGGAGCGTGGCAGTGTAACATTGAGGACATCTCTTGCAAAACCAATCTGACTCAGTGGCACTGAGCTGATTGCGCCACTGGCCTAAACGGTACAGCATAACACACATGGTTTATATAATACAACACTTTGCATTTGAATATGCACAACTTATTCATGCAAATAGTCATTCATGGATGTTAGATGGGGGGTATGGCATGGCAGCACCCTGACATCAGTTTGTGATTTGGTGAATTTAAAGCATCATTGTAAACCACTTTGAGCGTCTGGTGGAAATGTGGTCCTTTTTACCATACAGACCTATGCCAGTAGTCCTACTTTGGAAATGTCGATACACTAGGCATTCACACTGATCCCTAATCAGTAGGAACGAGAGTCGCACTCATTACAACATACATGTGGATCTCTATCAAGAACTGAACAAAACCCCATTTGTGCAATTCAGGTTTGTCTCAGAAACAGACTTGTGTAAGGATGGGTCAGTTCTGGGAGCATGCACTGGCCCCATGTGTCACAGCATCCACCACAATATGGAAATGTCCAGAAGTAGCCATCTGTCTGTCACAGTCAGGTGATGCATTCTCTTGACGTTTTCTCATTTCTGAGATTCTCAGCACCAGGGCACACTAGATCATGTATACCTCATCTGAGTCTCCCTAAATAACTACTCCAAGTCATTCCAATGGTACTCAGAGATATAGTACCAAACAAGTGTCACAACCATACAATAAGACAGGAAGCACACGGATCCTGAAGACTTGAACCTTCATTCTCCTGAACAAATATCAGCATCATCAAACATCTCTGTGCAACAAGCTTGTGACTCCATAAGTCCTTCCATGATGTCTTTTGACCTCATAGGCTGAGCTCCCAAAGATGTGTCATTGCTGAGATAAGAGAATGTCTCTGCAAGCTTAACACTTTTGACACATACAGCTATACATCTGATGGCCAGGAAGTCACTGGGAAAGTCATTGGCTTGAATCTTAGTTTTGACCCAGGACATTTGCAAACACAGACACTTAAACTCCTCAATTAGCTCCTCAGGTGTCCACAAATATTATAGTGTCATCTGCAAAGTAAGCTCACTGAACATCTGATCACGAACAAAGGTACCCAAGTCAATAGAATCCATTACTTTACCCAACAACACGTCCATGGAAGCACCAAACAGAGTCAGCGCCAGATCAGTAAATGAAACAACTGCCAAATTAAACAATTGTTGGAGAAAATGATTCACTGTTTTGAAAGACTTGAAACACTATGATTAGCTGCTTCACACACACACACACACACACACACACACACACACACACACACACACACACACACACACACACACACACACACACACACAGAGAGAGAGAGAGAGAGAGTGAGAGAGAGAGAAACCCAACTCAATTAAATTCAGAAAATGTTTACATGTTTCTAAATACATAATATATCAAATGAACCAATTGCTTCAAAAACAATTTATTTTTCATAATATTTAAAAACAGTGTACATCTGTTGGACTATGAATGAAAGCGATTTGCTGTTTCTAAACAGTTAAAAAAACAAACAAAACTATCAGATTATTTTGTCAGAAAATTGACTGTTTAGAAATGCTTGAAACACTAACTGAAACAAGTGTTGCAGGAAATATTCACGGCTTTGAAACACCCCAAACCCCGAATGAACAAATTGTTACAGAAAGAGATTCAGCACACGAGATGTCTGACATTTCCCATTTGTAGGACATATCAAGGGGTCTTTTTGTTGGACATTTGCCATTTGTTGTTGTGTGGGCCGCTGAAGAGGAGGTACTGCTGGCCCACCACCACCAGAGGGCACCCTGCCTGGAGTGCAGGCTCCAGGCACCAGAGGGCGCTGCCACCTCACAGGAGCAGCCGGGGTGACAGCTGTCACCTACGACAGCTGTCACCAATCATCTGATCCGCATCGGTATATCAGCAAGACGTCATCTCCACCTCTTTGCCGAGATATCGCTCTACCGAGGAGGTAACGTACTCAGCCAATTGTGTTGTCTTCTTGACAGTAATACTTTGTTGCTTGTGTGCAGATAGTGAGTAGTACAGCTGGAGACTGTATTGGACTTTTTGGATAAGTACTCACATTCCTGCACTTACCAGTATTTTCCTGACGAGAGGTGGAGGTGGTTTTTCCACCATACGTGTTGCTGGGTGCAGGCGCACCCACATCTGACTATTTTTGTTCCTCGCCAGCAGTACCAGATCCGACAAGCGGAGGCAGTGGCCACCTGGGAGTTCGGGACTTGGCGGCTCCAGTATTCCCGGGGTTCGGTGGCGGAGGAAATCGTGTGGTTCCGGTTCTGCTTTGGACAGACGCCTTCTATCTTCGAGCCTGCCCACATGACACCTTTTGTGATTTGACTTCATTGTCTACTATTGCAATCTGTCGTGTTTGTTGTGCTTATTTCACAACAGTAAAAGTGCTATTTGACTTCCTCCATTGTCCGTTCATTTGCGCCCCCTGTTGTGGGTCCGTGTTCCTACACTTTCACAACAGGATATCTCGGCCAACGTCATGGATCCCGAGGGGCGTCAACCGGCTGTTGAACGGCCAATGGAAGAACAGGGCGCACAGGCGTCCGCAGGAGGAATGATTGGTGAGTTGCAGCGAATCCTCACCGCCTTCACGGCTCGGTTGGATCTAATGACCGAGCAGAACGTCCTCCTTAACCGCAGGGTGGAGGCTCTCGCCGCGCAGGTGGAAGCGCGCCCTCAGGGCGCTGCTGCGGCTCTCCCTCCTGTCGACCCTGTGCGTAACAGTGACGTTCCACAGGTCGTTCAACGACCCCTCCCACCTTCCCCGGAAGCATACATAAGCCCTCCAGAGCCGTACGGGGGTTGTGCGGAGACGTGCGCGGACTTTCTTATGCAGTGTTCGCTCGTCTTCGCACAACGTCCCGTCATGTACGCGACTGATGCTAGCAAAATAGCTTATGTGATAAATCTGCTTCGCGGTGAGGCACGCGCTTGGGCTACAGCGCTCTGGGAGCAAAATTCACGGCTCCTTCAGACATATGATGGGTTTGTGAGGGAGTTCAGAACAGTGTTCGATCACCCAAATAGAGGAGAGACCGCTTCAGCCGTGCTGCTGTCAATGAGACAGGGGCGCCGGAGCGCAGCTGCTTATGCAGTCGACTTCCGCATCGCGGCTGCGAGGTCCGGCTGGAATAGCACTGCCCTCCGTGCCGCCTTCGTAAACGGACTGTCGTTGGTCCTGAAGGAGCACCTGGTGGCTAAGGACGAACCGCGGGATTTAGATGGGCTTATTGATCTCGTTATACGATTAGACAATCGGTTAGAAGAACGCCGTCGGGAACGAGACGAAGGGCGTGGCCGGGCACGCGCCGTCCCTCTCCCTTCCAGCTCCGACCGAGCTCCGCCCTCCCCACGCTCCACAGCCTCTACGCTCCGTGTGGTTACAGCTCCCCCTGCTGATGAAGCTATGGACACGAGCAGGGCCACATTTAGACCACCGGATAGACAGAGGAGGCTGGTCCGCGGAGCGTGCTTTGTTTGTGGCTCGATAGACCATGAGGTGAGGGACTGCCCCGAGCGGTTAAACACCAACGCCCGCCCCTAGAAACTGGGCTAGGGGTGGGCCAAGACATTCACGTGGGATACACCCATATTGCCACACGACTCCCAGTTACAATCCTTTATGAGGATTTAACCCTTCAGGCCCCAGCACTGGTGGACACGGGCTCTGAAGGGAATTTGCTAGACAGCAAATGGGCCAGGGAGGCAGGGCTCCCTCTGGTGGCACTTACTTCACCTGTGCAAGTACGGGCACTAGATGGCTCCCTACTCCCTTTAATCACACATAAAACACCTCCAGTAACTCTGGTGGTGTCAGGGAACCACCGGGAGGAGATCGAGTTTCTTGTGACTCCTGCCACCTCCCGTGTGATTCTCGGGTTCCCCTGGATGTTAAAACACAATCCCCGGATCGATTGGCCGTCCGGGGTAGTGGTTCAGTGGAGCGAGACCTGCCATCGGGTATGTTTAGGTTCCTCGGTTCCTCCCGGTTCCCAGGCTAAGGAGGAGGTCAGAGTCCCGCCCAATCTCGGGACAGTGCCGGTGGAGTACCATGACCTTGTGGACGTGTTCAGTAAGGATCTGGCGCTCACCCTTCCCCCGCACCGCCCGTACAATTGTGCCATTGATTTGGTTCCAGGCGTTGAGTTTCCGTCCAGCAGGCTGTACAACCTCTCACGACCTGAGCGCGAATCAATGGAGACCTACATCCGGGACTCTTTAGCTGCCGGGTTGATCCGGAATTCCACCTCCCCGATGGGTGCAGGTTTCTTTTTTGTGGGGAAAAAGGATGGCGGACTCCGTCCATGCATTGATTACAGGGGGCTGAACGAAATCACGGTTCGTAACCGATACCCATTGCCCTTGTTGGATTCAGTGTTCACGCCCCTGCATGGAGCCCAAATGTTCACTAAGCTAGATCTTAGAAATGCGTATCACCTGGTTCGGATCCGGAAGGGAGACGAGTGGAAGACGGCATTTAACACCCCCTTAGGTCACTTTGAGTACCTGGTCATGCCGTTCGGTCTTACAAACGCCCCCGCGACGTTCCAAGCATTGGTTAATGATGTCTTGCGGGATTTCCTGCACCGATTCGTCTTCGTATATCTGGACGATATACTCATCTTTTCTCCGGATCCTGAGACCCATGTCCGGCATGTACGTCAGGTCCTGCAGCGGTTGTTAGAGAACCGGCTGTTTGTGAAGGGCGAGAAGTGCGAGTTCCACCGCACTTCTTTGTCCTTCCTGGGGTTTATCATCTCCCCTAACTCCGTCGCTCCTGATCCGGCCAAGGTCGCGGTGGTGAGAGACTGGCCCCAACCTACCAGCCGTAGGAAACTGCAACAGTTCCTCGGCTTTGCAAATTTCTACAGGAGGTTCATTAAGGGCTACAGTCAGGTAGTTAGCCCCCTGACAGCCCTGACCTCTCCAAAAGTCCCCTTCACCTGGTCGGATCGTTGCGATGCCGCGTTCAAGGAGTTGAAACGGCGCTTCTCGTCTGCACCCGTTCTGGTGCAGCCCGATCCTAGTCGCCAGTTTGTGGTTGAAGTGGACGCCTCGGACTCAGGGATAGGAGCTGTGCTTTCCCAGAGCGGAGAGACCGATAAGGTCCTTCACCTGTGTGCCTATTTTTCCCGCAGGTTGACCCCGGCCGAACGGAACTATGACGCCGGCAATCGAGAACTCCTTGCGGTGAAAGAGGCTCTTGAAGAGTGGAGACATCTGTTGGAGGGAACGTCCGTGCCATTCACGGTTTTCACTGACCACCGGAATCTGGAGTATATCAGGACCGCCAAGCGGCTGAACCCCAGGCAAGCCCGCTGGTCACTGTTCTTCGGCCGTTTTGACTTCCGGATCACCTACCATCCCGGGACCAAAAACCAAAGATCGGATGCCTTGTCCCGGGTACATGAAGATGAAGTCAAAACGGAGTTGTCGGATCCACCGGAACCCATCATCCCGGAGTCCGCTATCGTGGCCACCCTCACCTGGGACGTAGAGAGAACCGTCCGGGAGGCCCTGGCACGAAGCCCGGACCCCGGAACTGGGCCGAAGAACAGACTTTACGTCCCACCAGAGGCTAGGGCTGTAGTCCTGGACTTCTGTCACGGCTCCAAGTTCTCCTGTCATCCGGGGGTGCGAAGAACCGTGGCAGTTGTCCGGCAGCGCTTCTGGTGGGCGTCCCTAGAGGCCGACGTCCGGGATTATATCCAGGCCTGCACCACCTGCGCCAGGGGCAAGGCTGACCACCGCACGGGCATCGGGACTGCTCCAGCCGCTGCCCGTGCCTCATCGCCCCTGGTCCCACATCGGCCTGGATTTTGTCACGGGCCTCCCGCCGTCCCAGGGCAACACCACCATCCTCACGATAGTGGACCGATTCTCCAAGGCGGCCCACTTCGTGGCCCTCCCGAAGCTCCCGACTGCCCAGGAGACAGCGGACCTCCTGGTCCACCACGTCGTCCGGCTGCATGGGATTCCAACAGACATCGTCTCCGATCGCGGTCCCCAGTTCTCCTCGCAAGTCTGGAGGAGCTTCTGCCGGGAACTGGGGGCCACGGTGAGTCTCTCATCCGGGTATCATCCCCAGACCAACGGGCAAGCAGAACGGGCCAATCAGGAGGTGGAACAGGCCCGCGTTGCGTGACGGCCGCGCACCCGGCGGCCTGGAGTACCCATTTGGCCTGGATCGAGTATGCCCATAACAGCCAGGTGTCGTCAGCCACTGGCCTCTCCCCTTTTGAGGTGTGTCTGGGGTACCAGCCTCCTTTGTTTACGGTGGTTGAGGGAGAGGTCGGTGTGCCCTCAGTCCAGGCCCACCTACGGAAGTGCCGTCGGGTGTGGTGTGCCGCCCGTTCTGCTTTGCTAAGGGCCCGGATGAGGACGAAAGCCCATGCAGACCGTCGGCAGACCCCGGCCCCTGCGTATCGGCCAGGGCAGGAAGTGTGGTTGTCAACAAAGGACATTCCCCTCAAAGTGGACTCACCTAAACTGCAGGATCGGTACATCGGTCCATTCAAGATCCTCAAGGTCATCAGTCCAGCCGCAGTGAGGCTTCAGCTTCCGGCCTCACTGCGGATCCATCCCATTTTCCATGTGTCCCGGATTAAGCCGCATCACACCTCACCCCTCTGTACTCCGGGTCCGGCACCACCTCCTGCCTGGATCATCGATGGCGAGCCAGCTTGGACTGTGCGCCGGCTCTTGGATGTCCGTAGGATGGGCCGGGGCTTCCAGTATTTGGTGGACTGGGAGGGGTACGGACCCGAAGAACGCTCCTGGGTGAAGAGGAGCTTCATCCTGGACCCGGCCCTCCTGGCCGATTTCTACCGCCGCCACCCGGACAAGCCTGGTCGGGCGCCAGGAGGCGCCCGTTGAGGGGGGGGGGTCCTGTTGTGTGGGCCGCTGAAGAGGAGGTACTGCTGGCCCACCACCACCAGAGGGCACCCTGCCTGGAGTGCGGGCTCCAGGCACCAGAGGGCGCTGCCACCTCACAGGAGCAGCCGGGGTGACAGCTGTCACCTACGACAGCAGTCACCAATCATCTGATCCGCATCGGTATATCAGCAAGACGTCATCTCCACCTCTTTGCCGAGATATCGCTCTACCGAGGAGGTAACGTACTCAGCCAATTGTGTTGTCTTCTTGACAGTAATACTTTGTTGCTTGTGTGCAGATAGTGAGTAGTACAGCTGGAGACTGTATTGGACTTTTTGGATAAGTACTCACATTCCTGCACTTACCAGTATTTTCCTGACGAGAGGTGGAGGTGGTTTTTCCACCATACGTGTTGCTGGGTGCAGGCGCACCCACATCTGACTGTTTTTGTTCCTCGCCAGCAGTACCAGATCCGACAAGCGGAGGCAGTGGCCACCTGGGAGTTCGGGACTTGGCGGCTCCAGTATTCCCGGGGTTCTGTGGCGGAGGAAATCGTGTGGTTCTGGTTCTGCTTTGGACAGACGTCTTCTATCTTCGAGCCTGCCCACATGACACCTTTTGTGATTTGACTTCATTGTCTACTATTGTAATCTGTCATGTTTGTTGTGCTTATTTCACAACAGTAAAAGTGCTATTTGACTTCCTCCATTGTCCGTTCATTTGCGCCCCCTGTTGTGGGTCCGTGTTCCTACACTTTCACAACATTTGTAAGACATATCAGGCTTTTCTTATTTGGCATTTCCCATTTGTAAGATGTATTGTTGTTATTTATTTATTTATTTTGTTGGACATTTGCCATTCATAGGACATATGAGGCTCTTTTGTCAGACAGTATGATTTCTAGGAAGTTTCATGTTGATTGTCAGACATTTCCCATTTGTAAGACATACTGGGTTTTTGTTTGTAGGACATATTGAGGGGTCTTTTTGTTGGACATTCCCTGTGTGTAAGACATATCAGGCTTTTCTTATTTGGCATTTCCCATTTGTACGATGTATCATTTTTATTTATTTCTTTATTTCATTGGACATTTGCCAGTTATAGGACATATCCGGCTCTTTTTGTCTTTTTGTCAGACAGTATGATTTCTAGGAAGTATTATGTTGATTGTCAGACATTTCCTGTTTGTATGACATATTGGGATTTTATTTTTAATAGACCTTTCCCATTTGTAGGATGTATTGGGTTTCTTCTGTTGGACAATTCTGGCATTTCACTTGTCAGGTCTTATCACACACATGCTGCTATAACATGGCAGTATCTATTGGACAGTAGCAACTCCTCCAAAATGAATTGCTGGCCACGCTTCTCATCCTACAACACTGGCTTTCCATGAATCTGACCCAAAATTGAATGTGGTCAAACATTCCACCGAGCTTGGCGATAATTAGTTTTGAGCAATGCCATGAACAAAACATGCTTGAAGGTCATCTGAGCTTCACAGTCCAAGTGATCGCATGAGGTTGAACACATGTGGGTCACTGAGACTGACACCTACTTCAGCCTGCAGGAACAAGCTTCACAGTGACACTGTTTGACCTCGGTCCCTGCCCTCGTTTACCTGCAGGCTGGCACGAGGAGTTACATAAGGTTTAATCCGTCAGAAAGCACTTGTCCCTCGGTTACCTGGGCCACGTAACACATACGGATGTTCTCACGGGCTTACACATAGGCAAACAGTTCAAACATACAGCCATGGTTGTGTACTCACATGCAAACTGCACTCAAATAAATGAACATTAGCCCATGTAAACACACAGCTAAACTTTGCACGCACACATGCGTTCCATGCCCTGCACTTTTATAACGCATTAGTGTTTTTTTACAATCACACAGCAAAGATAAAGGTGCACTCAGCTTACACATGCACAGCACACAAACACCTCGGCGGCTTGTAAAAGTGCTGTCATTATAACCAGCCTGTGGTGGAAATTTCCTCCATATTTGCTAAAAACACACAGCTCATGTACATCCGTGATATGATTGTGTACTGTTGACGTGCAGGCATGGACAACATTGCTTTCAAATGGTTTCTATTTATAGAAGCAATCCATTTTTGTAATTGTGTGTTGTCTCTGTGCACACTGGAGTCACAAACTCCTGTCGACTGGCTCGCAATGCTCATGCAGAAATTACATATATCACATCATACAGTTTGCATTTCTTATTAATTTATTTTAAATTGAACCAGGTTAGTCCCATTTAGATCGAAATCTCTTTTGCAAGGGAGACCTGGGCAATTATAAATTTTCCAATTCACCTAACCTGCATGTCTTTTTATGTGGGAGGAAACCAAAGCACCCGGAGGAAACCCACGCAAACACGGGGAGAACATGGAAAAACTCCACACAGAAAGGCCACAGATGGGAATAGACCCTATGACTTTCTAGCTGTAAGGCAGCAGTATTAACCACTAAGCCACCATGCTGCATTATTGATATGACTTCAAGTTCAAGACACATACAGTGTCATAGAAATATTAATGTATCCATTCCATGACTTGTGTAAAGAAAACCTGGTGTGGAAATGAAAATTTATTGTCCAGCAATTCATATCTGTATTAATATTAGCATTATTTTCACTTTGTGAAAGGATTTGTTGTTGTTGCTGAATAAATTTAGATTTTTTTTTTGTTAAAATATTTTCATGAAACAAAATTGGTTCATGCCCTGTGACAGACTGGCGTCCTGTCCAGGGTGTACCCCACCTCACGCCCTGTGACTGCTGGGATAGGCTCCACTGTACTGTGATAGAGTATATTTAAGACTATTTGGACTGGGACCAAATGTTATCCTGGCAGAGTATATTTTACTCTGCAAAATTGATTGTGTAGGATTGCTTCCCATCTGGTCCTTTCTGTGTGGAGTTTTCCCTGTAGTTGTGTTGGCTTCCTGTGGGTGCTTTGGCTTCCCCACCTCCAAAGATGTGCAGGTTATGTGAACCAGAGTGAATCTGTTTGTCTGTCCCTGTAATAGACTGACAGCCTGTCCGGGTTGGACCCCACCGCTCACTCAGTAACTGATGGGATAAGCGCCAGCACCCTTCGTGACCCTTCACTGGAGTAAGTGGGCATACACAAAGAAAGAACACTTACAAATATAAGGGTGCCAATAATCCTGACCCGGATTGTAACATTGTGGTTTTTGTACTTGTATTGCCCTCTAAATTAGTAGGGAAAATAAATGTCAATTCTTTGTGGCAGTCACAAAAATTGTATATATTCGGACACCTGTCACTCATACTCGGGTAATACATAGACAAGAGGGGTAAAATAACAAATATGAACCAGATGTACAGATGCTGTAGTTCCTTTGCCCTTCAGAAGGACTGCGATGTTCCTGATTCTGTAACCATCGATGAGCAGTATATGGTCCTTGTGAAGTGTTCAGCAGCTGTTTGTCTGCAGGAGGTTTATACTGAGCCCAATCCAATTAGTGAGAGCGGGTTAACGCCAGAGGAATCTCATTCGGCTGCACACAAACACCCACCAAACTCAGGTCATACTGGGGGTATGTTTGCGTGTGCAGTAGCCAAATAAATCAGCCGTCAAACAAGCCAGCCAGTAGGCTAAAGCTTACAGAACAAGGCTGGGTTCAGGAAGACACACAAGGGGCTTAATGGAGCATAGTGGCACACAAAGATGTCAAATCCAGTAAACAGTCCTGTGAAACGATATGCATGATGTCTTCATGGTCAATGAAGAAGTTGTGCCAACAAGCTAAAGCTGAGAACAAAAAGGCCAAATGCTTTTGGTAAACAAGAAGTTATGACCCTTCATTTCCCCTTGTTGTGCACTGGCTGTGGCAGTCAGATTTTATTTGGAGTTATAGGGGTGGAACAACAGCCTGCCTGGGTGGTTGCCAACCCTGACCCAAGGTGGTTCTGTGGTGTCATGGATTTGGCAAAGAGAGGCATCAGGGCATGCTTCTAGACTTGACTTGACTTGATGATCTCATGGCCTAAATCAGGGGTGGGCAGCAAGGACAGAGGCAGTGCAGGTCTTCCTTGCGACCAATTACCTCAGCAGGTGGCTTTGCTGATGAGCTTCTCCCCTGAACATAAACACCTGATCATCAATGAAATCACCTGCTGAGGTACCTGGTAGAAAGGGAAACCTGCAGTGTCTTGGCCCTTCATTGCACGTGATTGCCCACCCCTTGCCTAAATGGGAAGGTGATCTAATACCTAGTAGGTGCCTTGGGGTTAAGTGAAGGTAAGGTAGTCCTGATGAGCCATCTTGCCCTCAATGAACCTGTGAACTAATTAATATGCAAATTAGGTCACTGTTGCTGTGGTGATTACTATTTCTTCCCCATGTGCAAAATTTGGTTAATCCCGAGGGTCATGGAGATATAAGGTTCTTTTTCATTGCTGGAAGTCACCCTACTTCTCAAATGTCATGAAACTTTAGAGGAACAGCCATGTAATTGGCCTTCTCAGCTGTTGCATCTCCAGTGCGGTGAAGACCCACTGGGTTCTTGTAGCTATGTACTATAGAGTGACGTAATGGTTATGTGACAGTTTCAGCCACAAAGTAAATTTTTTGGTTCCCCATTGAGGACTTGAATCTCCACTCTAGCTTGTATGTTGAGAGGAAAGCCAACAGCGCCTGAACGTCTTCATCACTCCGTCTGTAACCTCTGCAATTCATGTTTCTGTTCTTCAGCTCGTGCACTCGCTTGGCTATTCTGGCTTGGCACTTGCTGTTGTTGTCTTCTTCCACAAGAATTAATGACCAGTCAGTGTTGACCCCTGCCCACCGGTTTTTCAAGGACACTCAGAATTACCAGGGAGCAGCAACTTGTCACGCCCCCCAAAAAAGACCCTGAAAGTAAAAAACTTTTCAGGGTTGGTCCATGCAGGGAAGACATGCATAAAAGTGTTGGACAACCCAAAATGGTCAGCAAGCTCCTGTGGTGCAAACTGGCTTCTAGTGGCAAATATTTTCATGGACATATGTGCTCTCGACTGTATAACATTTTAACATTTTACTGCGGTGGGCAGGAGATAACACATATAATTCTAATGAATTGTCTGTGCAATAAGCAGAGTTTGACCTTTCATTTCGTACCTCGAGCTCACACAGCTGAATAAGACATGCCTGAATGCATTATGAGGACACAGATGTTACATAGCTGTTGTATAGTTGCCTTCCATAGCTCCACATTCTGAGGGTATGAATTTTCATCACATTGTTGTGCTTTTTCAATGTTTTTACTAGTGTTTATTTAAAATGTAGTAATTAATATGAGTACATATGCTCTTAAAGGGGTCATATTATGCATATTTTCCACACGCTCATACAGATCACCTGCCATCTCAAAAGCAGATATTGAAGATTACACAAATACGTACACACAGAGGTAACAAATCCTAAAAAAAGTTCATGTGTCAATCCTTTGATGTGTCTAAAGAAAACTGGCTGTAAAAGTGATAATCAACTGATAATCAACCATGAGGTCCAGAACAAAATCATGTTATTGCCATTATTTTCACCAACACTGCACAAGCATAAACAAATCATATCCAATATCACTCATCATAAAAGAACATCTAACAAGCAGTTGGTATTTGACGCTTGACTGGCGCTCGTGGTTACTGTACACATTGTTTAAGGATGGATTATAAAGGATGGGGAAACTCGACACTGTGAGTATGAGCTTTTCCTCCATGATTAACTTGATGGAACCAAACTTCAATACATTTGTTTCAGTACATAAAGGATGTCACTGTGATGTTCTGGTGTCACTGGTTAAAAAACAGGGTTTTACTATTTAAGTGTTTATCTCTTGCAAGCCTTTACAAAATATAAAATTTAAAAAATGTAAAATGTATTAGATTTATATAGTAATACAGCTGTCTGGGAACGTATTCCACCATTGTGGATTATTTTGCTGGAGCAACTGACAAATGTTGTCACGGTGCCGTCACACTACCTTCAGAAATCCAGGGGTGGGAGGTCTGACATGAGGCGTGGCAGGTATTGCTGCTGAATGGGCTATAGTATACATAGATTGTAAGACAACACTACATTAAAACAAGAGCAATCTGAGCTTTCTAATGTCTGCCAATCCGGATCCAGATCACCTCCCAAATTCAGTGGAGTCTTTCATGCCCTAATATATATCTAACAGTCAGATTCTGTAGATACTTTCAAGTCCAGACTTAAGTCACACTTATTTTCCCTTTCATATGGCTAGCATACTGGCACAGTATGTTACTATGCTTTCTACCCTTTTAAATTCATTTTATTAGTAAACAGAGCGGGTCGCAGCCTCAACTTGATCTAAAGTCTGGGTCTTTTCGTGAAGCTTAGGGCTAGTGGCCGGCGATTTCTTCTGTTTTTCTTGTTGCTTAATGCTGACAAATTATACTGTATTTGTTGTCTTTCTGCTGCCTGATTCTGTTTTTTTTTTTTTTCTCTCTCTGTTTGAACTGTGGCTCTATCCAGAAGTGGGAGTGAGTGTCTACCTCTACAAGCCTCCCATCCTGTACACCAGCATGGACTCCCAAAATTTCCTGTATATTTGTTTTGTCAGTTGTGTCGGTAGCATGGCCCAAGCAGAGGGTCACCCCATTTGAGTCTGGTCTGCTTGAGGTTTCCTCCTCAAATCATCAAAGGGAGTTTTTCCTTATCACTGTCACGTGTGGTTGCTCTTGAAGTTGGTAAGGTTAGACCTTACTTGTGTGAAGCGCCTTGAGGCAACTTTGTTGTGATTTGGTGCTATATAAATGAAATAAATTGATAAATTGAATTCAGTTGAAGTAGTTTTGACATAATCCTTCAAAGCCTATATAAAGTGAAATCTTGATCCAGAATCTGGATCCAGATCACCTCCAAAATTTAATGGAGTCTTCCAATGGCCTAACATCTATCTGTGGTGAAAATTTTGTCAAAAATGTGTGCAATAGTTTTGACGTAATCCTGCTGACAGACAGACAAATAAATAAATAAATGCAGATGATTTTATTACATCCTTGGTGGCTGTAAAAACGTAGTGGGCGTTAATCACATTATCAGCTTACCTTTCACTATCAGCATCTATGCAAAGTAATGGTAACCTCCAGGCAGTGTCATATTAAGTGATAATTATTAGTTTTAAGAATAATCCTTGTGTTTATTTTGTGCAGTTACTTGGGTCCTCTGAAAATAGAGGCCCCGTGTATAAAAATAGCTGTACTTTATTAAATGGTTAATGTGATATTTTTCGTTGAAGCCTTTTAAAGCTCAAAGTCTACACTACATACACACCTTGAATATTTCTTTTCGACGCACTGTGATGTTGTAGAGGCTAAATTACAAAAAACGTCTAAGTGTCCAAATACATATGACAGATATCATTTGCACTGTGATCACTTTAAATTGCCAGTGCTAATGATGCAACTGCACTACAAGTTTATAAAAAACAAAACAAAAAAAAAAAAAAACGAAAATTTTTACTTTTTTTTTTTTGAATTTGCATTTGCATTTGCATTTGTTACTTATACAATTGTTATTTTCCAACATATTTTGATTGGAGCAGAGAAACACCCAAGTGAAACAACCTGGCTTAGGTGTAAATCCAAAGCTCATTCCCTTTAAGAGGATTGAAGGTTAACCTTCTTGTCTTAGCATCTTGGTGGTTCCTAGTTTGAAACAAGGTTTGTGTGTGACCCGTATGAAGAACCACATCACATTCCATCAGAACATTGCAATGTCAATGATGTGAATTTGTTTTACAGCAAAGCCACTTTATCTGCAGGCCAATAATAGCAAATCACTTCAGGTTACATAAGATGTTGCTGTAAGATGCTGTTGTCTTGTGTCCTTCCTGGTTTGTGTGAGGCCGTGCACTTAACAGAAACCAGAGGTGGCTGGGTACACATTCAGGCACAGGAGCCATTGTCACTCCAATGTTTTTGCTTACAGAGTTCAAAGAAGTTCAAAGAAATCACATTGCTGATAAAACTATGTGATCAGTTTTATAACCTTATTGGAAGCTTGACAACATAAACACCAGGATTGTGAGTACAGGATAAAGAGTCTAAACACAGTTGTGCAATTCCACAGGAAACTCATAAAAAGTCAAAGTGAACTGTTAACACAACAACAACAAAAAATTAACCACAAATCTGTCAAACAAACAAACAAACAAAAAAAGAAGAAGAAAGAAATAATAATGAACTCATGACAGTGCTTACATTTGCTGAGGGTTATAAAATGTATGGTGCCTGACTCTGAACGTTGGAAGCAAATTGTTGGATTGGTATTATAGTCTTGATTTTCAAGAGAAAGAAGTTCTGTGAACATGCTCTGGTACTTATCCCTGGATACTGCAGCGTGACGCAGCTGGGAATCCACACCAGTCAACTGCAGGTTCACTTCCCCAGCCAATGTCGGAACACATTCACAGCTGGGAGGACTGAGGCAATGCGATTGAACTGTCTTGTCCAAAGACATAAACAAATAACCATGACAAGGAGTTGAACCCAGGTCTGTATGTTGGTAGCCTCATTCCTAACCCTTTGAGCTACCTGCTCTAATGAAGGAATCCCATACAGACCCTTGTCCCATTGGTGCTTATCGTCTTATTGCATAGCGTGAAGCTAATGAGCCTCTACAGTTTCCATTGGATGCGAAGTCTGTCGTTCACAGGTTATTTCCCCACCCAAAGCTTGTAAGTGTTTACAGCGGGTAGGACTGGGACAATGCAGATGGCAAGTCTAGTCCAAGGACACAGGTCTACATATTGGTAGCTCAACTCCTAGTGAAATATTGATTTGTAAATGAAATACAGCAAGGGCCTAGTCCCTCAAGACTATAGATCAAAATAGCAATTTGCAAACATTTTCCATTTAAAAACAGGGTTAATTGGATCAAAAAGGTTCGATTGGAAATGCTCTAGAGCCTCAATGGTTACAGAGATGCAGTACAGGTGATTGGTGTCAAAGATCAGAATATTCTTCCCAGTGAATAGTAATGTTCCTCAGGGATATGTTCTGGCTACTACACTGTTTAATGCGTGTCCTGGGTATTCATGCAAACCAATGGCAAAGGTGCCTTTGTTGGTGAGGAAAGGTTTATGGACCTGAATTTTGCAGATGATACTGTGATCTTTGTGGAATCCATGGTTGACATGACTGCAGCAACTGAGAAGCTGAGTGAAGAGCTGGAGTGCTCAGGCTGAGGATGCTATGAATCCAGACTTTCAATAACTTAGACAATAGACTCATTAGAAGTGTATCTGTAATGTGGTCAAAGTGTGAAAGTTGTACAGAGATTCACTTATCATTATGGTGACATTAATGTGTTTGGGTCCTCAGGCTGTGGAACACCTGGAAATAGTTTGTGTGGTCATGAGATCATTGGACAGAAGTGTTTTGTGATACTGTTGCTTTTACAGTGGAAGAAAAGTCCCACTTTTGGGTCTTGGTGCATCATATTTTACCTAGACCAAACTTGGAATGTTTAAGGGTCAGCAAAGGACAAAGTAAGGTAATAAAAAAAAAAAATAATAAAAAAAAAATATATATATATATATATATATATATATATATAGCAGCTAAAAGTCAAGGCCACAGACCAAGATCAAAATTTTGGCCCACTGCTTTTGTGTAAGGGGTATTTTGAGGAATTTGTTATAGATGCATCAGTAGTGACGAAGTGCGAAGTCACGTATCATAATTTTTATTGGTCACATAATCATTTGAGGTTGAGTGACCTTTAAAAAGTCAAACTCAAGGTCATAACAGTTTATCTCAAATAATCTGCTGCCACAATGGTTTAAACATGGTTGAATGGTGGTGTTTTAGTCAATGATAAAATGATTCACCTTTGGAGAGAATTAATCAAATATCAGAGTCATACAGTACCTTGTATTATAGTTTCACAGAATCACAAAGAAATAATTTTGATGAATTGCTGTCATACATATTAGGCATGGATGTTGCACAGAATTAAACTATATCATTATAAGAGTAATATTTAAACAAGATTATTGATAATACTGTACCTCCAGAAAGTATTCACAGCACTTCACTTTTCTACCTTTTGTTATGTTACAGCCTTATTCCAAAATGGACTTAATACGTTTCCCCTCAAATTTCTACTCATAACACCACAGAAACTACAGTTTCAAGTCTTCTTGAATATGATGCCACAAGCTTGGTCCACCTATCTTTGGACAGTTTTGTCCATTCCTCTTTGCTGCACCTCTCAAGCTCCATCAGGTTGGATGGGGAGCGTCAGTGCACAGTCATTTTCAGATCTCTCCAGAGATGTTCAGTCAGATTCAGGTCTGGGCTCTGGCTGGGCCACTCAAGGACATTCACAGAGTTGTCCTGAAGCCACTCCTTTGATATCTTGGCTGTGTGCTTAGGGTCATTGTCCTGCTGAAAGATGAACCGTTGCTCCAGCCTGAGGTCAAGAGCGCTCTGGAGCAGGTTTACATCCAGGATGTTTCTGTACTTTACTGCATTCATCTTTCCTTCAATCCTGACTAGTCTCCCAGTTCCTGCCGCCTATAAAAAACATCCCCACAGCATGATGCTTCCACCACCATGCTTCCACCTGGTTTCCACCAAACATGATGCCTGGCATTCATGCCAAAGAGTTCAATCTTTGTCTCATCAGACCAGGGAATTTTGTTTCTCATGGTCGAAGAGTCCTTCAGGTGCATTTTGGCAAACTCAAGGTGGGCTGCCATGTGCCTTTTGCTAATATCATATGGCTGTTCTACCATACAGGTCTGATTGGTGGATTGCTGCAGAGATGGTAGAGAAGTTTGAATCTTCGACTGGACTGGGTTTCTTGACGTGAGGACGTTTTGCTTCAAATCACAGAAGCTTCCTCAGCTAAAATTCTTGCTCTGGTAGTCTGACTTCTGTCTTGACTCTTGTAGAGAAGAATAAACCAGAAGCCAACAAAAGCTGGAGTTTTTAACCTAACCAGACCCCTCCTACCGAGAGGCCGACTGCTATAGGCTAGTGACTAAACAATAGCTCTAATTAGCACCTATTGTGCTCTAGTTAGCACTCTCCTAATGATGGGATGGAAGCCTCCCCTGATGGCTCCCTTGACGACTCTCCTGATGACATGAATGACTCATTGCCACGAACAAAAGACTGAAACTGCTTTGACCTGAGTACCACATTGTAAACAGGGGACAAAGCGTGTCTGAGACCCACCCCCCGGTTAAGGCTGGGTTTCAACTGTTTTACAAGGAATGCCTTCTTGACCCCTCTCTCAAACCATTTCTTCTCTCTGGCTAAGATTTAACTTCCTTGTCCTCAAACGTGTGGTTAGTGTCTTTCAGGTGGAGATGAACTGCAGACTGAGATCCACTGGCGCCCTCTCTGCGGTGCTGGTATAGCCTCTTGTTTAAAGGTTGCTTAGTCTCACCTATGTAGTGTTCATTACAGTTTTCCTGACATCTGATAGAATACACTACATTGCTCTGTTTGTAACTAGGGATCCTGTCCTTAGGGTGAACTAATTTCTGTCTCAAGGTGTTAACCGGTTTAAAGTAAACTGGGATTTTGTGCTGTCTGAAGATCCTCTGTAGTTTTTCCCCTACTCCTGCTAAATAAGGGAGAGACACTCCTCTTCTTCTTGTCTCCGTCTCCTGTTTGTCTGGTCTCTTTGTTTTCTGGTACTTCTGCACTTTGTCCAGGGACCATCGTGGGTACCCACATACTGTGAGGGCTTTTCGTACAAGTTGTTGTTCTTTAGCCCTTCCCTCTGCAGTTGTGGGCACCTGTAGGGCTCTGTGTTGAAGAGTCCTGATGGGATGGTTTTCCTTCTGGAAGGTTCTCCTCTCTCCACAGAGGAATGATAGAGCTCTGACAGAGTGACCATTGGGTTCTTAGTCACCTCCCTGACTAAGGCCCTTCTCCCCCGATCGCTCAGTTTAGATGGGCGACAGCGCTAGGAAGCATTCTGGTGGAGCCAAACCTCTTCCATTTATGGATGATAGAGGCCACTGTGCTCGTTGGGACCTTGGAAGCAACAGAAATGTTTCTGACGCTTCCCCAGATTTGTGTCTCAAAACAATCCTGTCTCAGAGGTCTACAGACAATTCCTTTGACTTCATGCTTAGTTTGTGCTCTGACACTGTCAACTGTGGGACCTTATATGTAGACAGGTGTGTGTCTTTCCAAATCATGTCCAATCAACTGAATTTACCCCAGGTGGACTTCAATTAAGCTGTAGAAACATCTCAAGAATGATCAGTGGAAACAGGATGCACCTGAGCTCAGTTTTGAGCTTCATGGCAAAGGCTGTGAATACTTATGTACATGGGATTTTTTTTTTCTAATAAATTTGCAAAAACTATTTTACAATGTTGAAAGCTTATCTGGATAATTGCTTCCTACTTTCAGTACATACACTTAAACTGTTTACTTAAGAGACAAGTAACTCTGGTTTGAACAGTAGTTTGACTGTGCACTGACTGACTCACCAAAGACTAATTTAGGTGCTCATTACATGCAGAACAGTTGTATATTAGAAATATCAAATCCAGAACTTGAAAGCTGTTGCACTGCACAGTAGCATATTGATTTAAGCCTGAAAATTAAGATGAATGGAGTCAGTGAGTGGGTCTGCAAAACTTCCATAAGTAATAACTGCAAAACAGATAAAGGTGAGGACCAGTGGATCTTCTAATTTAGCCCATGATGACATCTTTTAACATGCACAATGACCATAACAAAAATTAAGATTGGCATAACTCTCTAATTGCTTGTAAAATGCCTTGCTGCTAATTGTCAGATCAGCAGAGGTGTCAAATCCAGCTTCAGAAAGTAAAAGTCCAGCCACATATTTGTTCCATCTTCACAATAAAACATCTGATTGTAATTAGTTCAACTCTTGAGGCAGGCAGATGAGCTAATTATTGAGATCACCTGTTTCAGGTGCACAGGTAGAGTAACACATGGGAGGGTTTTTACCTTCTGAAGCCGGATTTGACACCTCTGCAGATCAGTAAGGTGACTATTGCTTGTTTTGGAACAAGCCACAGTTTGGAACAGAAATCTAACAGATTACTCACACAAATTACGTATTTATTAAATACAAAGTTGCGTTATGAGTCACCCATGTGAAAATAAGAAAATAAAGTCAAATAATACAACTCAGCACATATAGAGAGAAAATACAATTTACCCCAGGACTGAGCCCTGAGGCACACTGCATGCCTGAAAGATAAATACACTCAACAAAAATATAAATGCAACACTTTTGGTTTTGCTCCCATTTTGTATGAGATGAACTCAAAGATCTAAAACTTTTTCCACATACACAATATCACCATTTCCCTCAAATATTGTTCACAAACCAGTCTAAATCTGTGATAGTGAGCACTTCTCCTTTGCTGAGATAATCCATCCCACCTCACATGTGTGCCATATCAAGATGCTGATTAGACACCATGATTAGTGCACAGGTGTGCCTTAGACTGTCCACAATAAAAGGCCACTCTAAAAGGTGCAGTTTTGTTTTATTGGGGGGGGATACCAGTCAGTATCTGGTGTGACCACCATTTGCCTCATGCAGTGCAACACATCTCCTTCGCATAGAGTTGATCAGGTTGTCAATTGTGGCCCGTGGAATGTTGGTCCACTCCTCTTCAATGGCTGTGCGAAGTTGCTGGATATTGGCAGGAACTGGTACACGCTGTCGTATACGCCGGTCCAGAGCATCCCAAACATGCTCAATGAGTGACATGTCCGGTGAGTATGCCGGCCATGCAAGAACTGGGATATTTTCAGCTTCCAAGAATTGTGCACAGATCCTTGTAACATGGGGCCGTGCATTATCCTGCTGCAACATGAGGTGATGTTCTTGGATGTATGGCACAACAATGGGCCTCAGGATCTCGTCACGGTATCTCTGTGCATTCAAAATGCCATCAATAAAATGCACCTGTGTTCTTCGTCCATAACAGACGCCTGCCCATACCATAACCCCACCGCCACCATGGGCCACTCGATCCACAACATTGACATCAGAAAACCGCTTACCCACACGACGCCACACACGCTGTCTGCCATCTGCCCTGAACAGTGTGAACCGGGATTCATCCGTGAAGAGAACACCTCTCCAACGTGCCAAACGCCAGTGAATGTGAGCATTTGCCCACTCAAGTCGGTTACGACGACGAACTGGAGTCAGGTCAAGACCCCGATGAGGACGAGGAGCATGCAGATGAGCTTCCCTGAGACGGTTTCTGACAGTTTGTGCAGAATTTCTTTGGTTATGCAAACCGATTGTTCCAGTAGCTGTCCGAGTGGCTGGTCTCAGACGATCTTGGAGGTGAACATGCTGGATGTGGAGGTCCTGGGCTGGTGTGGTTACACGTGATCTGTGGTTGTGAGGCTGGTTGGATGTACTGCCAAATTCTCTGAAACGCCTTTGGAGACGGCTTATGGTAGAGAAATGAACATTCAATACACGAGCAACAGCTCTGGTTGACATTCCTGCTGCTAGCATGCCAATTGCACGCTCCCTCAAATCTTGTGACATCTGTGGCATTGTGCTGTGTGATAAAACTGCACCTTTCAGAGTGGCCTTTTATTGTGGACAGTCTAAGGCACACCTGTGCACTAATTATGGTGTCTAATCAGCATCTTGATATGGCACACCTGTGAGGTGGGATGGATTATCTCACCAAAGGAGAAGTGCTCACTATCACAGATTTAGACTGGTTTGTGAACAAAATTTGAGGGAAATGGTGATATTGTGTATGTGGAAAAAGTTTTAGATCTTTGAGTTCATCTCATACAAAATGGGAACAAAACCAAAAGTGTTGCGTTTATATTTTTGTTGAGTGTAAATATAGCTCCATAGCCATATAATCCAACACAGAACTTAAAGTAATAATTCATGATAGTGTTTTCATTAGTGTCAGAAGCAGCTCACTTAAACCTAACACCAGGAAGATGGGCAAGTGCCACACTAGAAGGGCTTTAGGTGTCAGTGGAAAGAAGCATAATGACAGTGGCATTAAGCCAACATCTCCCTTCTCAAACATGTCCACTGTACATACGCTGATAAGAGGTATTGTCTTAATTAGTCTAATGCCATAGTCACTCTGTATCTGGGGATATAAACACTGGCTTGATGATCCTCAGGGACTGAATAGGTGTATTGTTCCTTTTTAAAATGAACCTAATTAAGTATTGCATGATGTGCAGAAACCTTATCACATAATAATAGGGTGAGCAAGGTTTGTGATTATGAATGTTTTTTGATCATTATTTTTAATTAAAGAGTACACAAAATGCATGCTGTGAAATTAAAGCCACAGTGTGTAAGATTTAGGGGCATTTATAGCATAAGTGGAATATAGCATTCATAACCATCTGTTCATTTGTGTATGCTTACAGGTAATATCAAAGTGATGTATTTTCATTGGATTCGAATGAGCCCTTTATATCCACAACGGAGTGGGCCCACACATGGAGGCCACCATGCTGCGGCATGTACATACAGTATCCCAAAAGGGACATATTTACTTCACTTTTTGCATTTTGCAGCACAGCAGGAAGATTGAAACAGAAAGGACAGGAATACGTAGACCTGTACATGGTCTACTGGCTTTACAAGTTTGAGAACTCTCATTTTTGTGAAATGGAGGATCATACGTATATCTTATCACAAGAGACGTAGCATAAATCCCCTTTGCTAAAGAAGTGAAAATATAATGCAATGCTAAAATGCCCTCGGCCGTATGAGCATTGTGTTCTTTCTAATTTGCAGTTGTTTAGTTATTAAAATTCTATTGTCTAACATACAATTTGTACGTGTTCAAATGAAATCATCATTTGTTGATGTTCAAATCAAGGAACATTTGTAGATCACCTTCTATGCATTTGCAGTTATCAATGAGACAAATTGAACTCTATAGGAAGTACGCTTTGAGTTAGCAAAAGTTAGCGTGGAAGCTAACATCCACAAAATGTCTGGTACATGACTCCAGAGGTGTTAGCAGGATATAAAAATTTTAGAAGTGTTTATTTCTCGCTAGCTTTTACATAATATATGAGAAACACTTTTTTTTTCTACAGTGAGGAAAATAAGTATTTGGACGTCCATCCATCCATCCATCCATTTTCTTCCGGTATTTTAGTATTTGAACGTACAGTGAGGAAAATAAGTATATGAACGCACAGTGAGGAAAATAAGTACTTGAACACCCTGCGATTTTGCAAGTTCTCCCACTTAGAAATCATGGAGGGGTCTGAAATTTTCATCTTAGGTGCATGTCCACTGTGAGAGACATAATCTAAAAAAAAAAAAAACAGAAATCACAATGTATTATTTTTTAATAATTTATTTGTATGTTACTGCTGCAAATAAGTATTTCAACACCTGCCAATCAGCAGATATTCTGGCCCTCAAAGACCTGTTAGTCCGCCTCTAAAAAGTCCACCTCCGCTCCACTTATTATTCCAAATTAGAAGCACCTATTTGAGGTTGTTGTATTGCGAGATTGTGGGGAACAACCGCCTTCCCTCAGTTACAGCATTGAAGATGGGTCGTGGATGGGTCTTCCAACATGACAATGACCCAAAGCACACTGCCAGGATAACCAAGCAGTGGCTCCCTAAGAAGCATATCAAGGTTCTGGAGTCGCCTAGCCAGTCTCCAGACCTAAACCCAATAGAACATCTTTGGAGGGAGCTCAAACTCCGTGTTTCTCAGCGACAGCCCAGTAACCTGGCTGATCTAGAGAAGATCTGTGTGGAAGAGTGGACCAAAATCCCTGCAGCAGTGTGTGCAAACCTGGTGAGAAACTACAGGAAATGTTTGACCTCTGTAATTGCAAACAAAGGCTACTGTACCAAATATTAACATTGATTTTCACAGGTGTTCAAATACTTATTTGCAGCAGTAACATACAAATAAATTATTAAAAAATAATACATTGTGATTTCTGGATTTTTTTTTTTTTATTTATTTATTTTTTTTTTTTTTAGATTATGTCTCTCACAGTGGACATGCACCTAAGATGAAAATTTCAGACCCCTCCATGATTTCTAAGTGGGAGAACTTGCAAAATCGCAGGGTGTTCAAATACTTATTTTCCTCACTGTATATAATCACACAAAACAAAGTGGTTTGACGTTACGGTGCAGTTCTATTCTGATTGCCTGCCACCCGCATCACTGAAAAACAAAACAAATCAGATTGAAGAATGTGACTTTTTAACCTGATAAAATACATCAAGGTCAGCCATCTTTGAACTTGTCCAAGAATGTTCCCTGTGAATTTCAATAGACTGGCAGTAATAGGACTGGACTTATGCTGAGCACGGATGGACAGACGGATGGACAGACAGATGAAAATCCTTCACAGTACCCGATGACCATATTTGATGGCCTTGGGTAAAAACAAAGGGAAACAAAATCATGACCAACGATGCCATAGTGCAGTCAGCTACTTCACCATTAGATAACACTAAATCATACACACTGCAGCTTTAAATGTACTTAATTTTACTATTGTATGAACATTTTCCTTTCACCTAAGGCCAAATCAATTGTAATATAGGGTCACTGCGATAGTGACCTCTTCACTCTTGTGCTATTAAGTCATATGAAGTAATCAGGCAGGACTGCAGCAGACGTCAGCTGTCTGTCGAGTCAGTTGGTGAGGCTGATGAAAACAGACTATGGTCACTGTCACTTTTACTATAACATTGTGATAGCCTTTATGACACGGTGCACAAGGGAGAAAATGCAGATATTAAAATGGGTAACAAAAATAAACAAGAAGACAATTTGCAGCATGAAGGTATATCGTGTCTAGCTTGTCTTAAAGAAAAGCACTCTGCCATGGCTTCATAGATTTACATGAGCAGGATCTCTATGCATTTCCTCCTTGTGACGTTTTAAAGATTGCGTGGAGAGTAGTTCCACCGTGGCTGCGGGTGGTGATGAATCAAGAGCTGCCTTGGCAGATGTACAACATTTTACTGTGTATTTGAATAGTGTTCTTAAGTACACACATTTGGAGCTATAAACGTGGGAACATCCTGTTCTTTGTACACAAGTTACACTGTTCTGCAAAGAACGCCAGTTTCCGACATTACGTCGCCTCTGATAGCAGGTGCACTGATTCCAAAAATATCGCTTCAGTTTAGTTGCAGTCAAGGTGATCATATTTTGCAAAGTAACTTTACAGTGAGTAATTGTTATGCTCACGTTTGATTGTTTGATTTATGCTCCCTAACATTTAGATTACATTACATTCATTTATATTTGGATTCACTTGTCTTTAAATATGGTTTATAGTTATTTGTTATGTTTGATTTAGTCCAATTGCTCTTATGTCTATTTCATTTTAGATTCAGTTACTTGTAGCTTTACAGCCAGATAATCTTAGATTCATATTATTAGGATGTCTGTTAGCATTGATATTTTGCTAGCTTATGTCCCATTTTATTTTCCATTTTCTACTTAACTAAAGTTATATTCAGAGAGTTTTAGAATAATTTAGCTTTAAATTCTGTTTGGTTTTACGTTCAGTAAAGTTACTTTATCTTTAGATGTAGTTAACTTTAGCTTTAGATTCAGTTCGTTTCATATTTTGGTTAGCTTACATTACATCTTATGTTCTGTTAGCTTCAGTTCAGTTTGCTTTATAGTCTCTTTTCTGTTCATTTAGAATTATATCAAGTTAACTTCCTATAATTTTAAAAGCATTCACCTTTTTATTGCGTTTTGGTTAGCTTTAAAAGCAGTTAGTTTTAGTTCAGGTTAGATTAATATTGTTAGCTTTTTAGTTAGTTTTCCATTCTCTTAGTTTATATTCCGTTTTCTCTTCAGTTAGCACAGTTAATTTTAAATTCAGTTAGCTTTAAATTTGAGTATTTTTATGGCCATTTATGTTCAGTATATCTTATGTTTAGTTAGCTGTATATTCAACTCATTTTTACCCGACAGCCAAAATATAGCCGTTGGGTATTTCAAAGGCCTTGCGTCCATCCGTCTGTTTGTCTGTGCTCAGCATAAGTCCAGTCCTGTTACTGCCAGGGTCTTCGAATTCAAAGGGAACATTCTCGGGACACAGACCTTGGACAAGTTCAAAGATGACTAACCTTGACCTATTTTGTTTCCTATTGTTATGCTCATGTGTCAGAGGGTATTTTAGCATTGCGTTATATTTAGCTTTAGATTCAGCTAATTTTGATTTGGCAACCTTCAGTTGGTTTTATAGACACATTTAGTTTTAGATTCAGGTTTTATGTTCAGTTAGTTTCATATTAATTAACTTTATATTCATTTAATCTGCAACGTGGTCGTGCAGTGGTTAGCGCTTCTGACTCAAGAAAGTCATAGGGTTTGAGTCCAAAAAAACTGCAGTTTTGGTTACAAAACATAGGTGCCAACTGCTTCTCCTTACTTCCATATCATCCTGTGCAATGTAACAATGAAATTAATAATAGGGATACGAAGACTCATCATCGTGTGTGTTAATATTTGTGGACATACAGTCAGTGGCAGCCTTTTGGCAAACACATCACTTGGTGTGTCAGCAAGCAGCAGGGGATGTGAAGTGTTTGTGAATGTTTCGGAAGCTAAAAATCGTCAACAAGCCACTCTGAAAGAGGAAGCTGACACACTGCTTAATCATCAGTCGTGTCTTGAGGGATTTTAGGTCTGTTACTCTGCACATAGTGTTTATTTCGGCCTGCATCTTATGCCAAAATCTCACTTAGTGCGACACCGGCACAATATACACACTGCCTCCCTCCTCGTACCATGGTTTAGTCCTCCCCTCCTGCCTCAGTGCGAGCTGATGCATGCCACGGAAGCAGTGACGTCAGTTGTTTACTGTCTTGTAGGTCGTGGCCCGTTGCAGTGCAGCAGCACATCCAGCAGGGTTTATGTAACTCCTCGGCTTGCTGCATGACAGCATGACAGGTCATTTGCTGCAGAGGAGATGGTGTTGGTGGGGGGTGGTCTTATATTAGAGCCTGCACGGCATCACCCAGTTGCACTCAGGTAATCCCAGATGCATGCACGTACTGTACATTGCAGTGCAAACAGACTGAGCTGGCTCTTGTGAATCTGTGCTGCACTACAATTTGAAAACACAGGTAGCTCTCTGCTGGAACACAGATTATCAGAAAATGTAGGACTGCATCCTCCCTGCACACATCCCAGGATCCTCCACTGCAGCAGCAGCAAAGAAGTAAACAACCTCTGCTTGCATCACATAGTTATATTATAACTCTATGGCTGACATGCAATGAGAGGTCCATCCTGTACAGATAGAGGGCGCCCACTGTTGGCACAAGTAAGCAATAGCGATCTACTTTGGCTTGTGAGTAAATGAAACATTTTTTTCATTAATTACAACTTCTGAAAATTTTTTTATTTATTAGTGTTTCCTTAAAAATGAAAAAAAAAAAAAAGTCATCAAATTCAGGGGTGTAGCTATGATTTCCTGAGAGGGGGTGCCGCCATCCTCCCAGAGACTGAGCGTGGTAGTCTAAAGGCCTGGTCACACGGCTGTACTGTCATGGTGAAGAAAGAGCTGAGCCAGAAACTGAGGCTCTCGATTTACGAGTTGCTTTATGCCCCTATCCTCACCTACTGTACATACGGTCTTGAGTTTTCGGCAATGGCTGAAAGAGCAAGGTTGTGGATACAAGCGGCAGAAATGAGTTTTCTCCATCGGGTATCTGGGGTTACAGTCAGGAACAGGGTGAGAAGCTTGAATATCCAGGAGGTAGTTAGAGTAGAGCCGCAGCAACACTCTGCAACCTTATCTGGCAACCTGTCCGCAAACACAGCAACACAAATATAACATTCAGGTAGTGTCCTCATTGTTAAAAATCAAAACAAATTCTCATTCTCATTATTATTATTATTATTATTATTATTATTAGTAGTAGTAGTAGTAGTAGTAGTAGTAGTATTAGTTAATGGGTGAAAACTATTTGGACACATTTCTACATGCATCAAAATTTCATCATCAAACGGCCAAATTACATTTGGCCAAACATAAAAATAAAAGTGACAGCATATCATGATATGATCAGTATATATAGTTATTATTCATTTCTCAGCTTTTTGGATGATTTGATCTGTATGCGCTGATAAACTGCTTGATCAAATTTTGCTCAAATATATAGGACATACAGCAGAACTCTTTATTTAGGACACAAATGTTTGTTTGTACAGTGGACTGACAGTGAGCTGAAGAATAATTCATGTATCTGTTGTGTTAGACATGTAGTTGTGGGTACATAAAAATGAGTTTAAAAAAGGTAAGTGACTGATGACAATGTCACAATATGAAAACATTTTCACATTACAAATAATGCATCCATGGCTTTGAAGCCGTTCCACTGCTGTTGATGGAAAATTGGAAAATAATGTTTTTTAAACATATCTCCAACACAGGGAATGAAATATCGCATATTACTGCCATACAAATTATATTTAGGTATTATGAGTTATCCATATGCAAATAAGAAAATAAAGTCAAATAGCATGACTCATAGGACGAAGTTGGTGAGAAAACACAAGAAGCCCAAGGATAGAACCCTGAGGCACGCTATGTCTCAAAACAAAATAAATGTAGCTCCATAGCCGTATAAGCCAAAACAGAATTTAAACTAATAAGTCATGAGTGTTTTCATTCGTGTCAGAAGCAGCTCACTTAAACCTAACACTGGTAAGATGGGCAAATGCCACTCTAGAAGGGTTTAGGTGTCACTGGAAAGAAGCATATTGACAGTGGCATTAATCCAACACCTCCCTTCTCAAACACGCCCACTGTACTTACGCTGATAAGAGATATTGTCTTAATTAGTCTAACGCCATAGTCACTCTATATCTGGGGATAAGCACAGGCCCGATGGGGCTCAGGGCCTGAATAGGTATAGCATATAGGCAAACCTATTTCTTTCCCCTAATACATGAACCATTTTAGAATGGGCCTAATTAATTCATTCATATGTTGGCTTTACTTTGATTGCTTGTATAGTGGCTAAATGGTGCCAGGTAGATTCACAATTGCTGTTGCCATGAATAGATAGTCACGTGTTCATTCATTAATTCATTCATTAACTTTCTGCTGCTTATGCAGATCTGGTTGCAGTGGAAATGCACGTGGTCTTTCAAAATATAAAATTGATCTTAAGTGACCTTGGAGGTCAAAATCGAGATTAAAATTTTGGTCCAGTGTAAAAATAAAGGACAGCTTTTCAAGGCTTGCAACTTCTGAATCAGAGGTGATAGACCCATAGTTCCTATTTAACATCACATGGTGGCTTTCGAAATATACCACTGTTTTTGACCTTAAGTGAATCTGAAGGTCAAACTCAAGGCCACTCACACTTTGATCAGAATTGTTGCCCAGTGCAAATAGAGCAAAATTTCTTTGACTTGTAACGAATGCAGTTGTGAACAGAAAATGGTCAGAGTTACTTTTATTATAACCGGTTGATAGCCTTGACAACACAGAGCACAGATTAACAACCAAACAAACAATCTAATTTTAGCAGAAGGTCACTGAGCTTGTCCTGCTCACTAAAGAAAAGTACTGCTCTTTGGGTTTGTAGATTTACATGAGCAGAATATCTCTGTGTATACTTATCATGACATTCTTTTAAGATTGTGCGTCAGAGAGTTCAAACGTGCCTGGAGGTGGTGCCTTGGCAGGTGCACAACATTTTACTGTGCACCCATTCCAAACTGTAGATGTGGGAACATACCGTACTGTACCCTGCACATAATTAGCTCTGTTTTGGAAAGGATGTCAGTTTCAGACGTCACACCTCTGAGAGCAGGTGCACTGATACCAAAAACATCACTTCAGTTTACTTACCATAAAAGGTCTCATATTTTGCAAATACATTTACACTGAATTAGTTTTACACCTCAGGTTGGTTCGTGCTCAGTAATGTTTAGATCCATTTAGCTTTATATTCGTTAACTTTTAGATTAACTTAACTTTAAATTCAGTTTGTTTTAATAATATGTTTGGTTGGTCTTATTTTAATTTAGCTTCATATTCAGTTACTTTTTGCTTTAGTCATAGATTCAGTTAGATATTATTGGGTTTTCTTATATTCATTTTATGTTCTGTTTGCATTATATTTCGTTAGTTTTAGATTCAATTAGATTTAATTTCTCTTTGTTTCAGTTAGTTTTTATGCTCAGTTATGTTCAGTTACCTTCATATTCAGTAGTTTTTGCTTCACTAATTTTAAGCTCCTACCTTTAAATTCTGTCAGTTTTCCAGTTTCATTAGAATTATGTTAATAGCTTTAAATTCAGTTAGTTAGAATAATTATTATTAGTTTTTATCCCCCGCTGGCCAATGGCCCGAAGGGGGATTACGTCGTGGTGATTTCTGTCTGTCTGTCTGTCTGTCTGTCCGTCCCAAAAAGGGTATAATCGTTTTGAAATCAACTCTTCTCACACTTTTAGGAGGAATTTCGTGAGACTTGGTACAAGTCCTTGTTATAGGTTGGTAATACATATAATTTCATATCGTTCCATGTGGGCTCATTTTACCAGAGTTATGGTCCTTGATTAACAAATCTAGACTCTGTCAGTTTAATGCTTCGGTGCCTGCATTCTGAAATCAACTCCTCACACATTTTTAGTAGGCAATTGGAAACTTTAGATTGTCCGTAGGTGTATGGGTGTGAACGTGGTTGTCTGTATGTGGCCCTGTGACAGACTGTTGTCCTGTCCAGGGTGTACCCCTCCTCATGCAGATGAGTGTGTGTATGTGAGTATTTTAAAACAACTAATGCCACAAAACTGGAGACGTGGTGTAGACATACAATGTGAACATCTTCAAATATTATTTCATACCTGTGTATGTGTGTAAATAGCTGCTACCAACCTAATAAGCATGAACAGTATGCGAAGGCTCATTGACAGCTGGCATGTTGCCACAAATGAACAACACAAGGTGACACGTGTCGTAGATGCAGCAGCTGTACGTGGGTGAGGAATGTGACCTGTGATTGATGGAAACTATGTTGGTGCAACCTGAGATACTTTTGACTGTAAACAAAACATCACTGGAGTCAACTCAGGTACTTTTACAAGTAACAGTGTGTACTTGTGTACTTGTCATCATCTACCAATGGTGTAAATATCAAAAACCACAAAAGTCATGAATCTGTCACAGAGGTTACAGCCTTAATGCAATGTTCAAGTTATGTCACAATACCTAAAAATCAGAATTGAATAAAAAAAACTATGTATGCATGTATGATTATTTTTAAATGCATCAACATATCATCAACAAGTGGCCAAATGTAAATATAACAATGATGATAAATCATGACTGAAGAGATGCTATGAGTAACATACTTAATTATCAGTTGTTTTAGATGATCTTCTGTGGATGCACTGATGATCTTATTTCATATATTTCATAGGAAAGCAAAGCGTTGTATTAAAAAAATAATAACAACAACAAAAAAATCAATAATCAAACAGTGAATCCCAAAAAATAACCATTAACCATAAATATTACTTTAAAAAGAAATGCAAATTTACACTTTGGGTTTTCAGTTGTGATGACTTGCTCCCTTTCTGTTTCATTTAAAAGAACTTTCAGAAGATTATTGGTTTTAAGTTACTGTACACCAAAAATAGATTGCATGCAGGGGTGGACACAGCTTCAGTGTGTGTGTGTGTGTGTGTGTGGGGGGGGGGGGGTCATGTATCAGGGGGACTTATTCAGACATTTTCCAGGTGGGAGAAAGTCTCTGGACCTATTGGGTGTGTGTGTGGGTGTGGTGTGTGTGTGTGTGTGTGTGTGTGTGTGTGTGTGTGTGTGTGTGTGTGTGTGTGTGTGTTGTGTGTGTGTGTGTGTGTGTGTGTGTGTGTGTGTGTGTGTGTGTGTGTGTGTGTGTGTGTGTGTGAGGAAAAACAGCCATACCGACTCACAACCAAGCAGAAAGTATTTTCCGTAAATTTAGCTGCTGAAGAAAACAGAATGAAGGAAATGGCTGAGAGAGAGAGAGAGAGAGTTTTTGTTTCACTAAAAACTCAAAAACTAGACTAACACAGTCAGACCTCTGAAAAACATAAAGAAATCATTCTGCATGAAGTTAGCTGCTAAAAGAAAAGAAAAAAATAGTGAGGGAAATGGTCAAGCAAATTTATTAATCAGAGAAATCAACCATTATTTTCTGATGGTTTCACATCAGTTCTAAATCTCAAATTTCACAGTCACAAGTCCACACAACCCTGTGGAAAGGCTTTCGTATGAATGTAGCCAAAGCAGAGACTTCTTCATTCTCTCTTCCTGTCTGGTTTCGAAGTTTGTAGCTTTTTTGTCATTTTCTTTCATTTCCAAAACCCCGCTGGCCATCAAGGCACTGATGCTTGTCTTTGGAATGCCTTACCTTTATATATTAGAGCTGTGCAGGCCCTAAATTTTTAATTTGCAATTGAAAGTAAGCTCTTATAGGCCCTATAAGGCCCATTGGACTGGTGCTTATCTCCAGTTTCTGTGGCATGAGGTGGACAAGACTCCTTAACTCCCCCTGGACAGGATGTCAGTCCATTGCATTTAGTTTTTATCCGAGGCCAAAATATGGCCATCAGGTATTGCGAAGGCTTTGTCTCCATCTGTCCATCCATCTGTCTGTGCTCAGCATAAATCCATTCCTATTACTGCCAGGGTCTTCAAATTCACAGAGAACAGAAAGGACTCTGAGGAAGGTGTAAGTGTTACATCGAAACATTAGTCTCTTCTTTGTTTTTGGCACCTTAATACATTTTTTTGCACTTCTGTGTTGCACCAGCTGTTCTCCTTTTCTCACAGAGAACTTTCTTGGAACACAGACCTTAAAGTTCAAAGATGGCTAACCTTGACCTATTATAAGAGGTCAAAAGGTCACATTCTGTTTCCTATTTTTATGTTCATACGACTGAGGGTATTTTAGCATTGTGTTATTTTTTTTAGATTTGGCACTTTAAAATTGCTCAGCATGTTGATCAACTGTATTTAAGCGTGCAACATAAAATAATTTTAAAATAAAAAAATATATTCATCAGACTACGACTCATGATCACAGGCAGCAAGCAGAGCTGTCATCATAGTGATGAGGAGATTTTGTTGACAGCCCTGTGACGTTACTGCAGTGGAATTGTTTTTAAGTGAAACTACTATTTGTTGGCAGATGATCTCTGATCCAAATATGTGTTACGTAATCACGTCAGCAATGTTTTGAGTAGAAAAGCCTTTTTATGGACAAGTATGCATTCCAGTCTCTTATTACAGCTTATTAATGACTCACTGGCTCCAGGCTCCAATGGTAAACAACTTCACTGCACCCACTCAGCAGCACTGCAGCATTTCACTGTTTCCCTCTAACGGCCAATAAGAGAACTACACACAGAATTTATTGGTATTTTTTGTTAAGAAAGAAAGAAAGAAAGAAAGACAAATTTTGTCACATTGCTTTGGGCTGTTTTGTGCCAGGTATAGGAATTGTGGCTAAGTGGTTAGTGTGCTTGGTTTCTGTGTGGAAGGTTGCAGGTTCAAACCCTACCCCTGCTACATTTTTCCACGTAATGTGGAGTTACTGTGGTGGCTGTGAGTGAAAACTAGGGATCAGCTGAAGGGGTTTACTTTTCATTATGTGTCAGAAATGAAAATATCAAGGTGGGCTTTAATTTCTGTTTTGAAAATGTTATATTTGAACTCATTAAATGTGTAAGTCCTTATAGAGACCATTTTTCCATTATAACTCTTCTGTTCATTTACAACAAATTTCATATTCATAAATCCAAATATAGCAATAAGAAACCAGCTTTTAAATTGTTTATGTCACACTTTAATTTATATTTTAATGCTCTTAAAAATTGAAAAGCTGTGAAAACCATTAAAATTGGTGACACCTTTTTTTAAGTTTTGGAGAAAGTTCTTTTATGTATACAGGAATATAATAGCCTACCTCGATCAGTAAAATTATATCAAATGAGAGATACGTTTAAAAAAATCAAGCAAGTTTTATGGAGTAAATTTCAGAACCAATTTTATGTTTATACTAATTATTCATTTTCATGAATTACCATTTGGTGCTCAAACATCAACTAGTCACATATGCTTTCGAAATCTGTGATATTTTCTGTGTCTAATTATCTTTATACAATAATATTACCATTATTAATGTTGAATGTTTGCAGTCTATCTATCTATCTATCTATCTATCTATCTATCTATCTATCTATCTATCTATCTATCTATCTATCTATCTATCTATCTATCTATCTATCTATCTATCTATCTATCTATCTACACTGAACAAAAATATAAATGCATCACTTTTGTTTTTGCTCCCATTTTTCATGAGCTGAATTCAAAGATCTAAAACATTTTCTATGTACACAAAAGACCTATTTTTCTCAAATATTGTTCACAAATCTGTCGAAAACTGTGGTAGTGAGCACTTCTCCTTCGCTGAGATAATCCATCCTTCCTCACAGGTGTGGCATATCAAGATTATGATTAGACAGCATGATTGTTGCACAGGTGTGCCTTGGGCTGGCCGCAATAAAAGGCCACTCTTGAAAATCACAGAGAAGCAACCTGAGCTTCTTGCATGTTTACATAAAACAAACACAATAACAACGTCTAAAAACCCAGAAAATATATTCACGAGAGTTTTAGGCACAATATATACAAAGTTTTATGTTGCGATGTTAAAGCTGTTGTCCGTGTGCAGCGGTTAAATTGCTGCCTTAACAGACCGACTTATGACATCTTGCAGAACAGTGAACCCTACCATTTCCCCTTTATTTTAATATAATTCGCTGTGGATTTAATTTTTTCCTTTTGGTTTGTGTTTCTAACAATATACTTTTTTTTTTGCCACACTGGCATGTTTTTGTATATGTTTGCTTGTTCTTTTTTGTTAAAGCAAGCAAGAAAAAAAAAAAAAGACAGAAAGAAGTCGGAACCGTTGTGCCGCTCATGTTTCTGGGGAGTGTTTACTTGAAACCATATGCGGAAGTGTTCATCAATCATGTCGTCTGCTCTGTGAAACCTCTTTCTTTTGTTCAAACAAACCTGAAGGTAATAGTTACCTTTGTTTTATGTCATCACAACAGGCTTACATATAATATGTTTTATTACTTGTCATGCGGGTAACGTTTTTTAAACTTTAGGGGTCCTTTGAAAATAAAAGTACACTTAATTAATTCGCTATATCGTACCTCAAACGATAAAACTAAATATAACCTACTCGCGATTTGCATAATCTGTTGTGAAAACAAACGGGTGCACTTTAGCCGTCGTTTAGACAGACAGCAAAATAACAACACAGACCTTTACTTTGAAAATATTCAGGCATCGCAGGGAAAAAACAGCGATTTTTTAAAAATTAGCTTCAGGGTAACCTCGCCGTACTGTAGAAAACCACAGAAGTACCGTTTGTTGCCGCAGTTTATGAATCATTGATGTTCTTGGATTCTACTTGGGTTGTATCACAATTTTCCTACTGTCACTGTCCAAAAACAGCCGAAATTGCGCAAAGCTGTGGTCCAGAGGTGGAAGCATTGTTCAAATTTCTTGAATATTTATATGTTTCCCAAATGTTAAGACCTGTCTCTAATCCTTGTCTTAATCCCAGTCATAACTCTAAAGCTTTTAAGAATAAATCATTTGCAAGGGTACTACGCTTCACCTGGTTTCAGGTTTTGAGATGTGGGGATGGACCAGTTGTCTGCCTGGGTAGTTGTCATCCAGGACCAGAAGCTGTGTTGTTGATGGAGTGTATCGCAGCATCAGCGCATGCTCTCAGGTTTGAATTGTAATACTATGCAGCTGAGACTTGTTCATTGTGCTCTACCTTTAGAGCCTTCCTGATATCTTTATCCTAAATAGCAGCGATATAGAGGAACATAATAAACAAGTTTTACTGAAATCCATAGGGGGCACACTGAGATATGGCCAATGAAAATCGCCAAATATCGCGTTCTTAACATAAAGACTGCCACCTATGCAAATAACTAATCCACCGCTATTTATGCAAATTTGGAAAGAACTTGTCCCAGTGTATCCATCCATCCATCCATCCATTTTCTTCTGTTTTATCCGGAGTCGGGTCGCGGGGGCAGCAGCTCAAGCAAAGCTGCCCAGACCTCCCAATCCACACACACCTCCCCCAGCTCCTCCGGGGGAACCCCAAGGCATTCCCAAGCCAGCCGAGAGATGTAAATCTTTCCAGCGTGTCCTGGGTCTTCCCCGGGGCCTCCTCCCAATGGGACGTGCCCAGAACACCTCTCCAGCGAGGCGTCCAGGGGGCATCCGGAAAAGATGCCCGAGCCACCTCAACTGACTCCTTTCGACGTGGAGGAGCAGCGGCTTGACTCCGAGCTCCTCCCGAGTGACCGAGTTCCTCACCCTATCTCTAAGGGAGTGCCCAGCCACCCTGCAGAGGAAACTCATCTCGGCCGCTTGTACCCGCCATCTCGTTCTTTCGGTCATGAGCCAAATCTCATGACCATAGGTGAGGATCGGAACGTAGATCGATCGGTAAATCGAGAGCTTTGCCCCCCTACTCGGCTCTCTCTTCACCACGATGGTCCGATACAGCGATCGCATCACTGCAGACGCTGCACCAATCCGTCTGTCGATCTCACGCTCCATCCGTCCCTCACTCGTGTACAAGACCCCGAGATACTTAAACTCCTCCACTTGAGGCAAGGACACTCCACCGACCTGAAGAGGGCAAAGCACCTTTTTCCGGTCGAGAACCATGGCCTCGGATTTGGAGGTGCTGATTTTCATCCCGGATGCCTCACACACGGCTGCAAACTGCCCCAGTGCACGCTGAAGGTCCTGATTTGACGAAGCCAAAAGAACCACATCGTCCGCAAACAGCAGAGATGAGATTCTGTGGTTCCCAAACCAGACCCCCTCTACACCCTGGCTGCGCCTAGAAATTCTGTCCATAAAAATAATGAACAGAACCGGCGACAAAGGGCAGCCCTGGCGGAGGCCAACGTGCACTGGAAACAGGTTTGACTTACTACCAGCAATGCGAACCAAGCTCCTGCTGCGGTCGTACAGGGACCGGATAGCCCTTAGCAAAGGACCCCGGACCCCGTACTCCCGGAGCACTCCCCACAGGGTGCCCCGAGGGACACGGTCGAACGCCTTCTCCAAATCCACAAAACACATGTGGACTGGTTGGGCGAACTCCCATGAACCCTCGAGCACCCGATGGAGCGTGTAGAGCTGGTCCAGTGTGCTGCGACCGGGACGAAAACCACACTGCTCCTCCTGAATCCGAGGTTCGACCATCGGTCGAATTCTCCTCTCCAGTACTCTGGAATAGACCTTAACGGGGAGGCTGAGGAGTGTGATCCCCCTATAGTTGGAACACACCCTCCGGTCCCCCTTCTTAAACAGAGGGACAACCACCCCGGTCTGCCAATCCAGAGGCACTGTCCCTGATCGCCACGCGATGTTGCAGAGGCATGTCAGCCAAGACAGTCCCACAACATCCAGAGATTTAAGGTACTCAGGACGGATTTCATCCACCCCAGGAGCCTTGCCACCGAGGAGCTTTCTAACCACCTCGGTGACTTCTGCCTGGGTAATGGATGAGTCCGCCTCTGGGTCCCCAGTCTCTGCTTCCTCTTCGGAAGACGTGACGATGGGATTGAGGAGATCCTCGAAGTACTCCTTCCACTGCTCAACAACATCCCCAGTCAGGGTCAACAGCTCCCCACCCGCACCTTAAACAGTGCCGGTGGAGAGCTGCTTCCGCCTCCTGAGGCGTCGGACGGTTTGCCAGAATCTCTTCGAGGCCGACCGATAGTCCTCCTCCATAGCCTCCCCGAACTCCTCCCAGACCCGAGTTTTTGCCTCTGCGACTGCACGGCCTGCGGCACGCTTGGCCTGCCGGTACCTGTCAGCTTCCTCTGGGGTCCCACCTACCAACAAAGATAAGTAGGACTCCTTCTTCAGCTTGAGTGGTGTGTATCCAAATTTGGATACACTATATCCAGTGTATCCAAATATGCATAAATGAGCAAGGCTTATTCAGGGCATAGGCTCTGGAAGGGCCCCAAATGTAGCCCAAAATGCCAAAAGTTGCGACTTGAAGCGCCTCCTATAGGCGGCGCCGTCAGTTAGCCTTGAAAAATATAACGCTACATGGGAGAACTCCATCCATACATTCATATACCATAAGATCAATGAGGTTTACTGAGGGTGCACAAAGATATTCAAAGGTCAAAATCCACATTTTGATTATGTCACTGTTTTGGCCCCTTTAACCCCTACCCTAAAAAGGGCAGTAATTTTCCTCCCGAAGGGATTTTTGGATAAAAAAAAATGTAATTTTTGTCCGTTTGGACAATACATCTTCCCCTAAAAAAACTTCAGTGGCCTACTGAAACATGATATATCACCACCCATTTGAAAGTTACAGATTTCGGCAGTTAAACTGTCACCCTGAGCTGAAATGAAACTGGTACAGATGGTCTGTAATTCACTTCAATTTAATTTATTTTGTAGCACCAAATCTTGATAAGTTACATCACAGTGCAATAAACAAGTTTAAAATACACAACAGAAATCTAGGAACAATCAAGGCCATGAACTGAATGCTGCTGGAACATCATTGTCACTATCTGCAGTCAGTGGGATTTACATCACCATAGAAAGACATACTGTCATCCAAGAAAGAAACTCCTGTTCTAAATTTGACACCTCAAATTAGCAGTTAACTGCATGACCCAAAATAAATAAATAAATAAATATCTGTCTGTCTGTCTGTCTATCTATCTATCTATCTATCTATCTATCTATCTATCTATCTATCTATCTATCTATCTATCTATCTATCTATCTATCTATCTATCTATCTATCTATCTATCTATCTATCTATCTATCTATCTATCTATCTATCTATCTATCTATCTATCTATCTATCTATCTATCTATCTATCTATCTATCTATCTATCTATCTATCTATCTATCTATCTATCTATCTATCTATCTATCTATCTATCTATCTATCTATCTATCTATCTATCTATCTATCTATCTATCTATCTATCTATCTATCTATCTATCTATCTATCTATCTATCTATCTATCTATCTATCTATCTATCTATCTATCTATCTATCTATCTATCTATCTATCTATCTATCTATCTATCTATCTATCTATCTATCTATCTATCTATCTATCTATCTATCTATCTATCTATCTATCTATCTATCTATCTATCTATCTATCTATCTATCTATCTATCTATCTATCTATCTATCTATCTATCTATCTATCTATCTATCTATCTATCTATCTATCTATCTATCTATCTATCTATCTATCTATCTATCTATCTATCTATCTATCTATCTATCTATCTATCTATCTATCTATCTATCTATCTATCTATCTATCTATCTATCTATCTATCTATCTATCTATCTATCTATCTATCTATCTATCTATCTATCTATCTATCTATCTATCTATCTATCTATCTATCTATCTATCTATCTATCTATCTATCTATCTATCTCTATCTATCTATCTATCTATCTATCTATCTATCTATCTATCTATCTATCTATCTATCTATCTATCTATCTATCTATCTATCTATCTATCTATCTATCTATCTATCTATCTATCTATCTATCTATCTATCTATCTATCTATCTATCTATCTATCTATCTATCTATCTATCTATCTATCTATCTATCTATCTATCTATCTATCTATCTATCTATCTATCTATCTATCTATCTATCTATCTATCTATCTATCTATCTATCTATCTATCTATCTATCTATCTATCTATCTATCTATCTATCTATCTATCTATCTATCTATCTATCTATCTATCTATCTATCTATCTATCTATCTATCTATCTATCTATCTATCTATCTATCTATCTATCTATCTATCTATCTATCTATCTATCTATCTATCTATCTATCTATCTATCTATCTATCTATCTATCTACAGTTCAGAATAATAGTAGTGCTATGTACTAAAAAGATTAATCAAGGTTTTGAGTATATTTCTTATTGTTACATGGGAATCAAGGTACCAGTAGATTCAGTAGATTCTCACAAATCCAACAAGACCAAGCATTCATGATATGCACACTCTTAAGGCTATGAAATTGGGCTATTAGTAAAAAAAAAGTAGAAAAGGGGGTGTTCACAATAATAGTAGTGTGGCATTCAGTCAGTGAGTTCATCATTTTTGTGGAACAAACAGGTGTGAATCAGGTGTCCCCTATTTAAGGATGAAGCCAGCACCTGCTGAACATGCTTTTCTCTTTGAAAGCCTGAGGAAAATGGGATGTTCAAGACATTGTTCAGAAGAACCACGTAGTTTGATTAAAAAGATGATTGGAGAGGGGGAAACGTATACGCAGGTGCAAAAAATTATAGGCTGTTCATCTACATGTTTCTCCTACTATGGTGTTGGGCCTATATATCGCATACCAGGTATCATGGATCAGTTTGGATATGTCAAAATACTTGAAGAGGTCATGTTGCCTTATGCTGAAGAGGACATGCCCTTGAAATGGGTGTTTCAAGACAATGACCCCAAGCACACTAGTAAACGAGCAAAATCTTGGTTCCAAACCAATAAAATTAATGCCTCGTAGATGTGAAGAAATCATGAAAAACTGTGATTATACAACTAAATACTAGTTTAGTGATTCACAGGATTGGTTAAAAAAAGCAGTTTGAACATAATAGTTTTGAGTTTGTAACGTCAACAGCAGATGCTGCTATTATTGTGAACACCCCCTTTTCTACTTTTTTTACTAATAGCCCAATTTCATAGCCTTAAGAGTGTGCATATCATGAATGCTTGGTCTTGTTGGATTTGTGAGAATCTACTGAATCTACTGGTACCTTGTTTCCCATGTAACAATAAGAAATATACTCAAAACCTGGATTAATCTTTTTAGTCACATAGCACTACTATTATTCTGAACACTACTGTACATCACACAGACAAAGTGAGGAACCTTTGGGTAATTTTTGATCCTACATTCTCCTTTGGCCTCCACATTAGAAATATTATGAGGACTGCTTTCTTCCACTTGCAAAATATAGAGAAGATTCATCTCATCCTGTCTATGGCTGATGCTGAGACCCTGATCCATGTGTTTATCTCTTCTAGATTGGACTACTGCAATGTTTTATTTTCTGGTTTACTGCAGTCCAGCATTAGGGGTCTCCAATTAGTTCAAAATGCTGCTGCCAGACTTTTGACACGAAGCAGAAAGTTCAACCACATTACACCCATTTTGGCATCCCTTCACTGGCTTCCTCTCCCAGTGAGATCAGATTTTTAGGTTCTGCTACTAGTCTGTAAAATTGTTCACGGACTGGCACCTCCCTACCTAGCTGACCTAATTAAACCTTATGTACCGGCCCGGGCTTTGCGTTGTCAGGGTGCAGGACTACCTTGTGTCCCCAGGGTGAATAAGAAGTATGTGGGTCATAGAGCTTTCTCTTATCGTTCCCCTGTTCTGTGGAATGATCTCCCTATGTCAATAAAACAGTCAGATTCTGTGGAGACTTTCAAGTCCAGACTTAAGACGCACTTATTTTCCCATTCGTATGGCTAGCATACTGGCATAGTATAGTTCTATGCTTTTCACTCTTTAAATTCATTTTATTAGGAAACATAACATGCCGTGGCCTCAACTTTACCTAAATTCTGGATCTTTTAGTGAAGCTCAGGGGTAGTGGCTGGCGATCACCTTAGTATTTCCTGTTTTTCTTGTTGTTTAATGCTGACAAATTATACTGTATTTCTTGTCTTTCTGATGCCTGATTCTGTTTTTTTCTCTCTGTTTAAGGTGCAGCTCCATCCAGAGATGGGTGTGGTATTTGTGCTGGAGACCCTCCTGTCCTGTGCACCAACAGCTTTTCCTGTACATTCATTTTGTGAATTGTTCTGTAATTTATGTCTGTAGCATGGTGCAAGCAGAGGGTCAACACTTTGAGTCTGGTCTGCTTGAGGTTTCTTCCTCAGAGGGCGTTTTTCCTTACCACTGTTGCATCATGATATGGGCATGTTTCTCCTACTATGGTGTTGGGCCTATATATCGCATACCAGGTATCATGGATCAGTTTGGATATGTCAGAATACTTGAAGAGATCATGTTGCCTTATGCTGAAGAGGACATGCCCTTGAAATGGGTGTTTCAACAAGACAATGACCCCAAGCACACTAGTAAACGAGCAAAATCTTGGTTCCAAACCAACAAAATTAATGTTTTGGAGTGGCCTGCCCAATCCCTGGACCTAAATCCAATTGAGAACTTGTGGAGTGACATCAAAAAAGCTGTTTCTGAAGCAAAACCAAGAAATGTGAATGAATTGTGGAATGTTGTTAAAGAATTTTGGAGTGGAATAACAGCTGAAAGGTGCCACAAGTTGGTTGACTCCGTGCCTCGTAGATGTGAAGAAATCATGAAAAACTGTGGTTATACAACTAAATACTAGTTTAGTGATTCACAGGATTGCTAAAAATAGCAGTTTGAACATAATAGTTTTGAGTTTGTAGCGTCAACAGCAGATGCTAATACAAGTATTATTGTGAACACCCCCTTTTCTACTTTTTTTTTTTACTAATAGCCCAATTTCACAGCCTTAAGAGTGTGCATATCATGAATGCTTGATCTTGTTGGATTTGTGAGAATCTACTGAATCTACTGGTACCTTGTTTCCCATGTAACAATAAGAAATATACTCAGAACCTGGATTAATTTTTTTAGTCACATAGCACTACTATTATTCTGAACACTACTGTACATATATATATATATCACTGGGAAAAAAACGTTTTTATGGTTAGATTGAGACAAATGTTGTGTTGTTTGACCTCAGTAGCCAGTGGTCTATTTAGAGAGCTAAAGGTGTAGCATTTAACTGAACACCATACCAGCTGTTGATTATTTCCCTCCCAGGTCATCTAATATTCCAAAAGAAGTATACTGTGACAAAACTGAGAAACAACACAAATTCTCCTGTTTAACAAAATGGAATGAGAGAACTTTAATTTGTTATCATAGTAGTTCATTACTGTTTTGATGATTGTCCAATCACCTGTGTGAGCATAAAGAGTCACTGAGCTGTAGTCGCTAACTGATTTGTTTGGTTTTTAAATGGAATATGTTGCTTTTATGCATTTTACTGACAGAAGAAAAACTGTAGTTTCAATGAAGTATCAAGTTGATTTCAGTTTAACACAGATTTTGATGATTCTTGCAGATTTGATCATGGAAGGAACTTCCAATAGCAAACCTGCTGTTGAGCCATCTGTTGCTGCTCAAGTTCCTTTCTTTCATCTGTGTACCACATTAGAAAAAATCCAGAAATCTAAACTGCGTCCAGATAAATCCAAACTCCTTGGTGATTTCATTGAGTCATGGAGGAACTTCCATTCTGCCCTCCACAAAGACAGTCCCAAAACAACAGATTCTTTCTACCCAGCTATGCGCCTTATAGTGCCCTCATTTGAACGAGAGCGAATGGCATATGGCATCAAAGAGAGCATGCTAGCTAAACTCTACATTGATGTATTAGGCCTCCCAAAGAATGGACCAGAGGCCAACAAACTACTGAATTACAGAGCTCCGACCACGTCACAAGGAGAAGCTGGAGACTTTGCTGGCATGGCTTATTTTGTGCTAAAGAAGCGCTGCACTGCTCAGGGAAACCTCACTATCAAAGACGTCAATGACTTTCTGGATTCAGTGGCTATGAACCACGCAAGCAAGCAGAAGGATCTTGTGAAAAAGAGTCTCCTACACCTCATCACCCAGAGCTCCGCCCTGGAACAAAAATGGCTCATCAGGATGATTCTGAAGGACATGAAGCTTGGTATCAGTAAAGAAACTGTTCTCCAAGTCTTCCACCCAGATGCTGCTGAGCTCTACAATGTCAACACAGACTTAAACAAGGTCTGTCAGCAACTCCACAACCAGTCTGTGTCCCTCAGTGATGTCTCCATTGGACTCTTCTCAGCCTTCAAACCGATGTTGGCTGCTGTGGCAAACATTCATCAAATAGAAAAGCAGATGGGAAACAGCCCGTTCTACATCGAGACCAAGCTGGATGGTGAGCGTATACAACTCCACAAGGACGGGGATGTGTACAAGTACTTTAGCCGAAATGCTTTTGAATACACACAACAGTTTGGAGGCTCACCACTCGAAGGCTCGCTAACACCTTACATCCACAATGTTTTTAAACAGAATATTGTGAATTGCATCCTTGATGGTGAGATGATGGCATACAACCCAACCACAGAGACCTTTATGCAGAAAGGAAGCAAATTCGACATCAAGAGGCTAATGGATGACTCCGAGTTGCAGACGTGCTTCTGCGTGTTTGATGTGTTGCTAGTAAATGGCCAGAAGCTTGGTAAGGAAATGCTAAAGAATCGGTACGAGATGTTGAAGACAGTTTTCACCCAAGTAAAAGGAAGGATTCATCTGGTACCAAAGACCGAAGCCCGAACCACACAGGAGGTAGTAAATGCTCTGAATGATGCAATTGACAGCAGAGAGGAGGGGATCATGGTAAAGGATCCTCTGTCTGTCTACAAACCTGACAAGCGGGGGGAGGGATGGTGTAAAATAAAGCCAGAATATGTGGATGGTTTGATGGATGAGCTTGACCTGCTAATTGTTGGCGGGTATTGGGGCAAAGGGAGACGGGGTGGTATGATGTCCCATTTTTTATGTGCTGTTGCTGAAGCCCCAAAAGCTGGAGAGAAACCCTCTGTCTTCCACACCCTGTGCCGCATTGGCTCTGGCTACACCATGAAGGAGCTGTATGACCTTGGGTTAAAGCTTGCCAAACACTGGAAAGTATATCGGAAAAATGACCCACCGACATCTATCCTATGTGGGACAGAGAAACCAGAGGTCTACATTGAGCCCTGTAACTCGGTCATCATCCAGGTCAAGGCAGCTGAGATAGTAAGCAGTGACATGTACAAAACCAACTGCACCCTGCGATTCCCCAGAATTGAGAAGATTCGCGAAGACAAGGAATGGCACCATTGTATGACTCTGGCTGAGCTGGATCAGTTCCGAGGAAAGGCATCTGGGAAGCTTGCCTCTCGACACGTTCGCATTGATAATGACGAACCAGAGAAGAAGAAGCGCAAGATGCCAGCCAAACCTAAGAAAATTATCGGGGTCATTGACCACTTTAAGCATCAGGATCTCTCTGGAGTTTCCAAGGAAACTGATATGTTTGATGATGTGGAGTTCTGTATACTGAATGGCACGGAGGATCACCCCAAAGCTGAGCTGGAAAAGGCCATGGCCAGGTAAAAATTACATCCAAGAATAAGGTCATATTTTATAATAATACATGATTTTGTGTTATCACTAGAATAATTATTCTTTTAGTTGATTAAAATACACAGAACAAAGAGGTTTCTGTAGTATTTTATAATTTTCAATTATTTTTAGGTATTTACTCTTTTTTAATTCCATTAAATTGTATTCCATTGATTTATATCACACCCATTTACAACATAACTCACTCAAATGTGCTTCACAGGGTTAAGGTTGAACCTTACCCACCCCTGAGCAAGCACATTTGCAACAGTGGTAAAGAAAACTCCCTCAGGTGTTTTTTGATTGTAGGAAGAAACCTCAGGCAGACCAGACTGAAATGAGTGACCATCTGCATTGGCCATGCTACTAATGACATTCATCCATCCATTTTCTATACCCACTTAATCCAATTAAGGGCCACGGGGTGGAGCCTATCCCAGCAGTCATAGGGGCGTGAGGCGAGGTACACCTTGGACAGAATGCCAGTCTATCGTAGGGCACTACAACAACAAATAAAATGAAATGTAACAAAAAATGGTTAAATATGCAAAAACAGAGAAGTTGCAGGTAAGTGTCCAATTTCTTATAAAGGCTAGTGGCTGTATTAACCAGTTGCATAGGTGCAAAACCTCCGTTTGTATAGGGATTTCCGTCAAGATTTGTCTCCATATTCTGTTTATGTTATCATATCAAACAGCTAACTTTAATATATATATATATATATACAAAATGTATGTATATGCAGTGGTGGGCACAGCTAACCAAAAAGTTAGCTTCGATAACTGCTAATCAGCTAACTGAAAAGTTATCTTTTATAACTCTAAACCGATAAACCACCAAAAAATTTATCGGAAGCTACAGCTAACCGCTAGCTGATAACTTTCAGTGTTGTCTCCAGTACACTCTCAGCTACTAACAAGCTGATTGTGAGTTTAAACACCGCCAATGCTTCTGCTAAAATCAAAGACGATCACAAACCCAAACACAGCCAATGAGTCAGTGCTTCTGTCTTTGTGCGCCCTGCCTACTGCTGTAGGGAAGCATTACTTACCTTGACAGCATACAGTGGTCCACCTGTGAGGCAGACATCTTGAAAAGAAAAGCAGGTTTGACTTATGGTTTTGATTTATAAATCAAATTAATCTGGATAGAAGAACTACATTGTTGTCAACTTTTAAAATGTACAAAGTGAAAATATAACACATATCTCTCAATTTTTAAATAATTTAAATAATAAGGGATTATGGGTAAACTGAGCATCCGCTCATACTGATTGGCTGACTAATTCATTCTATGTAAAAACCAACGTAAGTGAGTGTAACATGTGTTGGTGTTTACAAATAAATGTGCTTTTGGAAAATATGTCTTTTTTTTTTATTTGTTAAGAAAAAGGCATTTGCAAAACCAAGAAGTCTGTTAAATTGTGATTCAGGTTGACAACCGTGTGATATAACCAGGCACCAGTAGATGGCAGTGTTTATGCTTTTTTTTTTTTTACAAATTAAAAACATAACATATTTTACAAAAGCACATTTATTTGTAAACACCAACACACACACATTAATTCACTAGTGTTGTTTTTACATAGAATGAATTAGTCAACCAATCAATATGCGCGGAGGATCAGTGTACCCATAATCCCTTTGGACACCCAATTTTCAAGCTATAAAATTGAGTGGTTTTGTTGGCCTCGTTAACTGGATACAGTTTGTATTTACAGATATGGATCATACAAATCTATTAATTGCCAAATGAATGGTATATTGGCTTTGTTTTTTGTTTTTTTTTTTAATATAAGGTCTTATATTTTGGTGTTCATGTATGTTTAATTTCTGTCCAAAAAAATCTCAAAATCCAAGTGGTCCCAAATCAAGCAGAGTAGTCTGATTACCAATATTGCAGTGATAAATGCTTGGAAATATAGCAAGTTGTAAAGTCCAATCCTATCCTCAGTATGCCTAAGCCAGAACAATATTTAATGCTCACTCCAATTTACTCTCTTCAAATTCTGTCAAGATTTAACATACATGAACACAACCTTTATTATCAAATGCATAAACAGCAAAAAGCTATGACTCAGCAGGATTGGAGTTCAGTGCGCACACAACATGATGATGTCATCAGTTTTGTGAAGAACCTCTGCAATGGCCACCATCACACACACACACACACACACACACACACACACACACACACACACACACACACACACACACACACACACACACACACACACACACACACTCACACACACACACACATGGTTCTGTCCAAAAATTGACATATGTGAAATTGTGACATACGCAATATTTTCAATGCAAATTTTCGCACAGGAAAAGAGATAAGTTGTTTAAGATTTCTCTAGAACAAATATTTTAAATGTGTCCATTCTACATTTTCGACTGGCAGACATGTTTATATTAAGAGATCACAAAATTCATCTGCATGCTTTCACATATGTCAAATTTGATGGAATTCTGTTCATGTACGTCATATTTTGATGGATTTTTTTCACCTGCGTTGTAAATCTAACAGTCAAAAATGAAATCCCTGATTCCGAAATCCCAATTGAGGTACATTCCCTGTAAAATATCCTTTAGAAAACTTGAATATCCCTGGAAAACATTGATAGTAAATCAGATGTGAGTGGGGTCAGCATGCACTGTCTGATTCATTTTATTTATGTATGTCATATTATAGACCACTCTGCCCTCCAAACTTTTCAGTTAGTTTCTCCTGTGCTTGACTTCCCAAAAATGACTGTCAGTGACTTGAACCACATTTGTTGTGGAAGTTGGTTATATTTACATCTAAAAAAAACTTCCAACACAGTGTTTTTCCCCAGGTCTGAGAATTCACCCTCCTGTCACCTATACAGTAGTGTTCAGAATAATAGTAATGCTATGTGACTAAAAAGATTAATCCAGGTTTGGAGTATGTTTCTTATTGTTACATGGGAAACAAGGTACCAGTAGATTCTCACAAATCCAACAAGACCAAGCATTCATTATATGCACACTGTTAAGGCTATGAAATTGGGCTATTAGTAAAAAAACATTAGAAAAGGGGGTGTTCACAATAATAGTAGTGTGGCATTTAGTCAGTGAGTTCGTCAATTTTGTGGAACAAACAGGTGTGAAGCAGGTGTCCCCTATGTAAGGATGAAGCCAGCACCTGTTGACCATGCTTTTCTCTTTGAAAGCCTGAGGAAAATGGGACGTTCAAGACATTGTTCAGAAGAACAGCATATTTTGATTAAAAAGTTGATTGGAGAGGTGAAAACTTATACGCAGGTGCAAAAAACGGTAGACTATTCATCTACAATGATCTCCAATGCTTTAAAATGGACAACAAAACCCAGAGACGCGTGGAAGAAAATGGAAAACAACCATCAAAATGGATAGAAGAATAACCAGAATGGCAAAGGCTCACCCATTGATCAGCTCGAGGATGATCAAAGACGGTCTGGAGTTACCTGTAAGTGCTGTGACAGTTAGAAGACGCCTGTGTGAAGCTAATTTATTTGCAAGTAAACGAGCAAAATCTTGGTTCCAAACCAACAAAATTAATGCCTTGCAGATGTGAAGAAATCATGAAAAACTGTGGTTATACAACTACATACTAGTTTAGTGATTCACAGGATTGCTAAAAAAGCAGTTTGAGCATAATAGTTTTGAATTTGTAGCGTCAACAGCAGATGCTACTATTATTGTGAACACCCCGTTCTACTTTTTTTTTTTACTAATACCCAATTTCATAGCCTTAAGAGTGTGCATATCATGAATGCTTAGTCTTGTTGGATTTGTGAGAATCTACTTAATCTACTGGTACCTTGTTTCCCATGTAACAATAAGAAATATACTCAAAACCTGGATTAATATTTTTAGTCACATAGCACTACTATTATTCTGAACACTATGTATCACATTAGCAAATTGTGACTCATTTATGAAGGGGCTTTCTTTAAAGTGTCTCATTTTGTCATCAGGTGTGGGGGTATTGTGGTGCAGAATCCTGGCCGTGACACATACTGTGTGATTGCCGGCGTGGAGAACATGCGAGTGAAGAACTTGATATCATCCAACCAGCATGACGTGGTGTGGGCCTCCTGGCTCCTGGAGTGTCTGGATCAGAAAGAAGTGGTCCCATGGCAACCGCGTCACATGATCCACATGTCGCCCCCCACCAAGGAGCACTTTGCCAAAGAATACGACGGCTATGGCGACAGCTACTTTGTGGACACAGATGTGCAGCAGCTGCGGGAGACTTTTGGCCGCATCTCCCAGGACGCATCGCCAGCTGTGGATGTTGGCCAGGTGGAGGAGCGTTACGGCTGGGAGGACCTTCCCACCAGCATGTTCAGACTCTTCACGGCTTACATGGACATCTACGCCGACATTGGCAACTCCGACACCTTCATACCGGCGACTTGCCTTGACATCAGGGCGCTGGAGTTTCGCTATCATGGAGGCACGGTGGTGCAGCGGCTGGAGGAAGGTGTCTCCCACGTCGTTATCTCAGAGGAAACACGACTTCTGGATTTCAGGACGCTGAGGTACTGCTTTAGGAGGAAGTATAAGATTGTGAGAGAGTCATGGGTGACTGACTCCATCAAGGCGGGGTACGTGATGAATGACAAGGAATATTTAGTGTGAAGATTCCTTTATTGATATATTTAAGCTTCATGTTGGCAAAGACGATTCATCTTTTAGGTAACAATTAATTAACTAACAATAAATTTAAGATTGAAGGCAAAATACACATGGAGGTTTGAAACCAAATTACACTGTAATTTTCAGGGATGGAATTTCTGAGCTGTGCATATTTCATTCCTTATGTTTTTAAATTATTTAGGTTGCTTGCTAACTTTCAAAATAAGGTCATTTTTTTTCTTTTAATTCTCAGTCAAATTTGGATTTCTGCTGCTTCAAGTGTGGAAAGATATCTGTTTTTCTCCTTCAAACCTTTAGCTGTTTCAACAGCATTTTAATGTTAACTTGTTTTAACATCATTAAAGTTTTAAACTTTAAAAATAAAGATAATTGTAAGTTTTAAACTTTTTCTGTTAAGATATTTTTTGAATTTACGCACTGGCACACAGACTGATAAAAGTTTTTGAGCATTGTGGATATTTTCTGAACGTGCACAAGACTTTGAAAGAAAATGTGAACCAAAGCAATATTGACAGGTTTCGGCATCATGCAATCTGCCACTAGAACTGACACTGTTTGTTCTTTGTGTATTAAATACTGTTATTAAAACTAATGGTGTCAAAATCCAACTCCTCGTCCATGTCGTGAAACCTGGCTAACGGGTCAAGTAGGGGATTGCCTGTTGGGATGAAATACGGTGGGGAACTTGTGTGCCCCGTGCCTGTCATGGTAACCATAAACACCCAACAGGAACCCTGAACACAAGACTGCTAATGGAGCTCTGGTGAAACAAGAAGTCTTCAACGGCGGATCAGGCAGAGATGGTGATGTCTTGTAACCCAGCGGCTGTGAAGGCGGATGAAGGCTGCAGCATGTTCTCAGACCCTGATCATTTGGGATTTCCCAGCCATCGGAGCAGGTCAAGGATCTGTCAAGGACTGTGTTTGTCAGTGTGCAATGACATTCCCACGCTAAAAACAAAAAGCCCATGCACAGACATCTCTATATTGACCCTGGATGTAGATATCCCTTATGGGAATCCATCAAGAGACAGTCTTCCTCCCAAATGAGGGATTGCCATGACGATTAAAAGTGAATACTTGGAATAAAATCTTGGAATGTGACCAGATTTTTTTTTTCTTCAGCCTTTAGCTCTTCAGCATGTGAGCAGCTGGCAGACAGTGAGTCAGAGTCATGGTCTGGTTGAGTCTGGGAACATGCATGGTGGGTCCTGAACACTGCTGTATCCACCACACTATGAAACTGTTCTGAATCCTGGGTGGCAACCACCCAGGCAGAAAACTGGTCCATCCCCACCTCTTAAAGGTAACCCTCTGCTGCAGCCAGGTGAAAAGTAGGCATGTCCTTGGCTTTCTCCAGCCACTGGGATCCTCAGCACTCAGAAACCTGTTAGTGGAGCAGCTTAACTAAAATTTCCATAATAACTTCATTTTGTGATAAAAGCATCAAATTTGGCACACATATTCTAAATTAACTAATGATTATTTTCAGCTATAGGGCCATCCTGGAGCTGAGCTACAGGGGTCAAAATTTTAAAATGCTCCAATCATGTTGAAAACTATACCACATTATTTGTCTGATCATAACAATTGGGTAAAAACAGCAAAAATGGTGACAAAGGTCAGTTTCAGTTTGTAAAAGGGTCAAAATGTAAACTTGCTTCAATTTTGGTAAAAATGCTACAAATTATTTGTTGAGCATTTTAAAAAGGAATAGTTTACAGCATCCGTCATGCTCAGTTATCATAGAATCCAATGGATGTCGACCTTGTTTGACCTTTACTTTGGAGACCAAGCATTCAACACAGTCAAACTATTCCATTTTTTTTAATCGTTTTATTTCAACCAATAATTGGCATTATTTTTTACCAAAATTGAAGCAACTTTAACTTTTGAACTTGTACAAACTAAAACTGACCTTTGTCACCATTTTTGCTGTTTTTACCCCATACCCCATGGGGTAAAAATTCAGCCACATGGGGTGTGCAGCCAGTACGTCCAAAGCCCGGATAAATGAGGAGGGTTGCGTCAGGAAGGGCATCCAGCGTAAAACAAGCCAACCCAACTATGCAGACTAAGAATCGAATTTCCATTCCGGATCGGTCTAGGCCCAGGTTAACAACGTCCACCACCGGTGCTGTTGCCCAACAGGGTGCCGTGGAAATTGGGCTAGTGCTGGGCGAATATGACGAAGAAGAGGAGGAGAACGTTTCCACAAACAGCGGGAGAAGAAGAAAACTCGAAGGGTGGAAATGAGAGTGGGGACTTTGAATGTTGGAAGTATGACTGGTAAAGGGAGAGAGCTGGCTGATATGATGGAGAGGAGAAAGGTAGACATATTGTGTGTGCAAGAGACCAAGTGGAAAGGAAGTAAGAGCAGGAGTATTGGCAGTGGGTTCAAGTTGATGTACCATGGTGAGGACAGGAAGAGAAATGGTGTTGGGGTCATTTTAAAGGAAGAGTATGTTAAAAGTGTGTTGGAGGTTAAGCGAGTGTCTGACAGGGTGATGAGTGTGAAGTTGGAAATTGAAGGGGTGATGATGAATATCATCAGTGCATATGCCCCACAGGTAGGTTGTGAGATGAAGGAGAAAGATGATTTCTGGAGTGAGTTAGATGAGGTGGTGGAGAGTGTGCCCAAGCATGAAAGAGTGGTGATTGGAGCAGACTTCAATGGGCATGTTGGTGAAGGGAACAGAGGTGATGAGGAAGTAATGGGTAGATATGGTATCAAGGATAGGAATGGGGAAGGACAGATGGTAGTTAATTTTGCAAATTTTGCAATTTTGCTGTGGCGACCCCTAACGGGAGCAGCCAAAAGACGAAAAAGAAGAACTCCAGAACATTCAGTCATAGATAGTCCAAACTATACTTTTTTGGAATTGTTATGATCAAACAAATAATGTATAGTTTTCAACATGACTGGAGCAATTTAAAATTTTGACCTCTGTGTAGTTCTTTATTGACCCCTGTAGCTCATTAGAGGTTATCTCCAGGATGGCAATATAGCTGAAAAAAATATGTGTGCCAAATTTGATGCTTTTATCACAAAATGCACAATTGTTTTGCTATGCCACCCCACTGTGTGCTGGATCATGCCCAGAGAAACACAAAATCTCACCTGGTATATTTGTATATGATTCTAGTCAAAATATGAAATCTATACTTAATGTAAGACACAGTGACTTTTTATTTTGGTAAGATGTAAGGACTGGTTTTAAGGTAATACATCCTCAAAATCATAAGTAAAAGAGTCTTGGAAACATTGAGTCAAGCATGTTTTCTGATTCACCATAAGATTTTTAACATGCTGTGTTATTTGTTAAAGATTAGTTTACGTTGTAATTTCTAGAACTTAATTCAAGAAATCTTAATCCTCAAAATCATAAGTAAAAGAGTCTTGGAAACATTGAGTCAAGCATGTTTTCTGATTCGCCATAAGATTTTTAACATGCTGTGTTATTTGTAAAAGATTAGTTTACGTCGTAATTTCTAGAACTTAATTCAAGAAATCTTAATCCTCAAAATCATAAGTAAAAGAGTCTTGGAAACATTGAGTCAAACATGTTTTCTGATTCACCATAAGATTTTTAACATGCTGTGTTATTTGTAAAAGATTAGTTTACGTTGTAATTTCTAGAACTTAATTCAAGAAATCTTAATTGAATTTTTACTTGTTCCATCGGTTGTGACAAGTTAAAAACACTGTTCATGTTAAAAAAAAAAATCTGACAATGGAACAAGCAGAAAAACACACTTAACATTCAGTTAAGGCAGTTAATATATTTAATCAGCTAATTAATGAACCTAACTTTTTTTTTTTTAGCAGATTAGCTTTTCGACTAGCTTTGAAACTTACAAATGGACCAGTTATCTTCCACTGAATTAATTCTGCTACCTTGAAGTTAAATAACATATTTTAAAATAAGGTTTAATGGTCAAAATCATTTTTAAATCTTAAAATCATACTTTTTTCTTTTAGCATTTATACACTAATTCAGTGAACACTTTAATTTTATTTGCTCATTTAATTATTTATGTACATCTTGTTTGTTCATCATCTGATGTTCCTCAACATGTTGAAATTTCAACTCTTTTAATCTGCATTTCAGAGTTTTATAGTGTAACACCCCCCAATAAAAATGAAAAACAGTGCTAATACTAGAGCACTGCAAACCTCTGCCAACGCTAGTTTCCAATTCCACAAAATTTACCTTGGGGGAAAAAAAAAATTCAAGGTCAAAATTCTGTTAGAAGCGACTTCATAAGTTAAATTAGATGTGATCAAATGTATTTAGTTCATGCACTAGAATCACTTTTTTGTGGGGTTGTGGGGTAGTTTTCACTGAACATCAGTTATCTCTGCTATGCACAATTTGTCATTGTTTTTTTGGCACTTGGTTTCTGACTGATACCTGGAAAAAAGACAAACAGGCATAAAATTGGAACTTCCATCCAATTTTGGTGGTGTAGGTAAATCCATAACAGAAAAATGAGTGACTGAGGCACTTTTGATTGAGATGTAATGCAAAATGTTCACCAAATGGACTTTTGAATATTAAATTCAAATGTTCACAAAATCTACAATCTGGATCAAACTTTGTCAGGCGATAGTGAGTGTCAGTCTGCACCTCACTTTCAAATATGAGCATGATTGGGGCACATTTGATTAAGTTATGATGTAAAATATACATTAAATGGGGTTTTCAATATTAAATTTAAATGGCCACAAAATCTGTCATCTGGATCAGATCTGGATCAAACTGTGTCAGTCGATAAAGAATATCATCTTACATAATGCTCTCAAATATGAAATATCTTTTTTGACAGAGTTATGAATTTTTGAAAATTCGTTCAATGATAGAGATTTTTCCAATTTTTAAAGATTTTTTTCTGATTTTGACCTTTAACCTATGACCTTGAAAATGTCATCAGTTCTTGCCTATCAAGATATGATTCTTCAGTAAAAATTTCATAATGATTTGTGAAAAATTGTGTGCTTTAGGCTGTTCACAAACAAACAGCCAAAAACATCACCTCTCCCAAGTTGGCTGAGGTAAAAATTTAGTGTTTGTCTGTAGGTTTAACTAAATGTTTTGGCAATTTATCAGTTAATTCTTATTACAGTTAACTTTTAAGTTCAGCGGTTTGTGGTTATGGAAGCTGACGTTTATGTCATCTGGAGGCCCTTCAGCAAAGACGTCCCCTTGTTTTCCTCTCTTGTGTAATAAAGCTAAACTACCTTTGGACTTGCTGATATGTTCTAATGACCTTCATTACACTTTTCTCCAGGATGTGGGTATAATTTGAATACATTTTGTAACTTCATACTGAGAGTGATCCCCATCACTAACATTTCTGGTTATTTGATTTTTTAATCATTTTGAAACAAATGATGTGACAGTATTGGGGTAGATGAACTATGCCTATTGATTGGACCAATTTCCGGTGGATCTTGGACTCCGACAGGCATGCCTGCCCCTGGTCACCTTTCCTATGAAACTTGGCTTTAGTTGTGACGCTTACATCACTTTTCTGAAAACACAAATGTTTGAACTGCTCATAACGTAATCTGCCCTTAAAATAATTCTCTCCCACTCTGGACTATTTGCAGGTAATGTGAACTGATGGACTGACAGGCTTTAATTAGGGCTCGTGCTTATGCTTTTGTGTTGGCGTTGAAACGTGCAGCGCCTGGTCCTGTGGAAGGACCCGAGGGCCGAGCAGGAACAGATTATCAGATGAAGATTTGGATGAAAACAGCTGCTGAAAGCTGGCATTGCAGGAATGGTCTTAATGGGATAAATGCTGTAATTAGGGCGGTTGTAACTAATGGAGAGCTTCTGCCACCGAGCACTGTGCACAACAAGCAGAGACAAATGGTTTGGAAACTGGCCCTTGACAACCTGCGGCTGCTTCTACTTTGAAATAAAGGAGCTCCTGCAGAGGTTTGTGTGTGTGTGTGTGTGTGTGTATACGCGCCAATAAGCACGGCCTGTCCTCAACAAAGAAATCAAAAATGCCCAGAGGTTAGGCTCATTTTGGTGCCTTGCTAATAAATGATATAAAAGGATAATTTCAGTTTTAACTGGAAGTGCTCAGAGATCACATAAATCCACCGAGAGTTCAGGACACATCCTCACCACAGCTTTCATAAAGAGAGGAATCTGCTTACCTCAGCCTATAGTGAGAACATTGATCTGAAAGCTGCTTCCTCACTTAAGCTGGTAAATACCATCAAAGTTGGGTCATTTTGTTGTGTTCACACCATCAGAAATAAATATGTTTGTATGGCCACAAAATATGTGGGGGAAAAAAGAGTTGTATGTTTCCAGCCTAATTTGTTCAAATAGACTCACTCAATATAAATTCACCTCCTTAAATTTCATATTTGATCCATAAAGTTCCAATCAGCACAGCGATCTGCACCAAATTAAATATACGGGTGCATCTAAAAATAAATAAATTACAATATGTGGAAAAAGTTCTACGTATATTTTATGTCTAGTGTTTCAGAAAATGAAAATTGTATTTACTTTAGACTAATTACACATAAACTAAAATGTTTGAAGCACTTTTTAAGTTTAATTTGGATAATTATCCCCTCCAGCTCCAAAAAAGTAGAAAATGTGTATCTCAAAATATTAGAGTATGTCTAAAGATCAATCCCCAAAAAAACGGGGAAAGGGAGATGACCTGAACCCTATAGAGTATGTATGCTCTATGGGGCTCAGGTAGTGAAATGAAATATTTTAATGTTTGAACATATTTTTTTATTTATTGAGCTGTAGAGCATAGTTATCACAATTAAAAGAAATTTTCAGGACAAGAAATGCAGGTTCCGTCCTGGTTGTAGACCGGTGGACCAGTTTGATCCTTTCAAGGATGGTCTTGCGAGTCTGACCAACTAGTCTACATATGTTATGCAACCGGGTCCCTCGAGGTGTCCTGTGGGGGGGCACGGCGGGAGTAGGAAGTACCACTGCTGCAAGGTGCAATCTGGAAAATTGTTTTTTTGTACTTTTTGCATAATCCTGCAAAAAGATGTTGGGAATAATGCTAGGCAGGTGTGCACGATCCCGGTGCGAGAGTTTGTGCACACGATGGTGACTTTCGAGCAGGAACAGTGCGAGGTGCACCACATTGCGCCGCTGATGTGGAAAAATAAATAAAAAGAAAGAAACATACCACCCACAGGACTCGAACCAGCACCTTCCAAAAGCTCTGATAACCAGTTGCAAACTTTACCACTGAGCTACAGAGCCATTCTTTGAAAGCTGTGGGAATTTGCCTCAAGAACACCATCCCTGGTTCTCAAGACCAGGCACCTAAGTGGCTCTACTCTCTCTCTCTTTTTTCTCTTTAAGATATTTAGATGTACCTTAGTATACACTAGTAGAGTTCCACCTTAGAATTGGAATGTATAATAGAAGATATATATGCCTTACTGAGTTTTCATGGAAGTATTGCAAAAAAAAAAAAAAAAAAAAAAATTAAAGTCCCACACCATATACAACCCCTGGCAATAATTATGGAATCACCGGCCTCGGAGGATGTTCATTCAGTTGTTTAATTTTGTAGAAAAAAAGCAGATCACAGACATGACACAAAACTAAAGTAATTTTAAATGGCAACTTTCTGGCTTTAAGAAACACTATAAGAAATCAAGAAAAAAAATTGTGGCAGTCAGTAACGGTTACTTTTTTAGACCAAGCAGAGGGAAAAAAATATGGACTCACTCAATCCTGAGGAATAAATTATGGAATCACCCTGTAAATTTTCATCAACAAAACTAACACCTGCATCAAATCAGATCTGCTCGTTAGTCTGCATCTAAAAAGGAGTGATCACACCTTGGAGAGCTGTTGCACCAAGTGGACTGACATGAATCATGGCTCTAACACGAGAGATGTCAATTGAAACAAAGGAGAGGATTATCAAACTCTTAAAAGAGGGTAAATCATCACGCAATGTTGCAAAAGATGTTGGTTGTTCACAGTCAGCTGTGTCTAAACTCTGGACCAAATACAAACAACATGGGAAGGTTGATAAAGGCAAACATACTGGTAGACCAAGGAAGCCATCAAAGCGTCAAGACAGAAAACTTAAAGCAATATGTCTCAAAAATCAAAAATGCACAACAAAACAAATGAGGAACGAATGGGAGGAAAATGGAGTCAACGTCTGTGACCGAACTGTAAGAAACCGCCTAAAGGAAATGGGATTTACATACAGAAAAGCTAAACGAAAGCCATCATTAACACCTAAACAGAAAAAACAAGGTTACAATGGGCTAAGGAAAAGCAATCGTGGACTGTGGATGACTGGATGAAAGTCATATTCAGTGATGAATCTCAAATCTGCATTGGGCAAGGTGATGATGCTGGAACCTTTGTTTGGTGTCGTTCCAATGAGATTTATAAAGATGACTGCCTGAAGAGAACATGTAAATTTCCACAGTCATTGATGATATGGGGCTGCATGTCAGGTAAAGGCACTGGGGAGATGGCTGTCATTACATCATCAATAAATGCACAAGTTTACATTGATATTTGGACACTTTTCTTATCCCATCAATTGAAAGGATGTTTGGGGATGATGAAATCATTTTTCAAGATGATAATGCATCTTGCCATAGAGCAAAAACTGTGAAAACATTCCTTGCAAAAAGACACATAGGGTCAATGTCATGGCCTGCAAATAGTCCGGCTCTTAATCCAATTGAAAATCTTTGGTGGAAGTTGAAGAAAATGGTCCATGACAAGGCTCCAACCTGCAAAGCTGATCTGGCAACAGCAATCGGAGAAAGTTGGAGCCAGATTGATGAAGAGTACTGTTTGTCACTCATTAAGTCCATGCCTCAGAGACTGCAAGCTGTTATAAAAGCCAGAGGTGGTGCAACAAAATACTAGTGATGTGTTGGAGTGTTCTTTTGTTTTTCATGATTCCATAATTTTTTTCCTCAGAATTGAGTAAGTAAGTCCCTTCGGCTGCTCCCTTGTTTTGCACTTGGGGTCGCCACAGCAAATCCAAGGTGGATCTGCATGTTGAATTGGCACAAGTTTTACGCCGGATGCCCTTTCTGACGCAACTCCACATTACATGGAGAAATGTGGCAGGGGTGGGATTTGAACCCGGAACCTTCTGAACTGAAACCAAGCGCATTAACCACTTGGCCACCACCCCTTGAGTGATTCCATATTTTTTCTCCCTCTGCTTGGTCTAAAAAAAATAACTGACTGCCACAATTTTTTTCGTGATTTCTTATAGTGTTTCTTAAAGCCAGAAAGTTGCCATTTGAAATTACTTTAGTTTTGTGCCATGTCTGTGATCTGCTTTTTTTCTACAAAATTAAACAACTGAATGAACATCCTCCGAGGCCGGTGATTCCATAATTTTTGCCAGGGGTTGTAAAAACACTGCATTTATCAAGCAGGCAATACAAATGTGATCTGTCTGTTCCTCTGGTGATGACCCATGGACACAGACATACAGTCATGAAATGATATGAATAGGAAGCAGTGTGCTCTGATGTCCACGTCTGCTTTTCTGGTGCGTCCAGTTGCCCCGCACGCGTGTTCTGCCCCACACGTGTCTTATGGATGGCGCATCACAGCACAGACATCACGTCATGTGGAACAGAGCTCGCTCTGATGATCCGTTTCAACCTGGCAGGCTGTCGATGCCCGCTCTGTGCATGGGCTTGCTGGCTGCAGCTTTTCACCATGGCGATATATGTTTTTATTTATGTCCACAAAAGTACAACAATCAGACACAGGCACCTCACAGTGGACAGTTGTTAGTCCATGTCTGTCCAAATACAGTAGGTGTTGTCCAGAACAACAGATCACCACAGCTGCTTCTGTCGGAAGCCATGCGTCCTGTCAGTGGAGCACACACACCCATGTGTCAGTGTGTTTGCAAAGTCACACTCGTGGGGAACTAGACAATTTCCACTGCGAGGGTGACAGTGATTGTCTGCAGTCTGTTGTTGTGTCAAGAGTACGACTGGCCACACATTTTCTAAGTGCCATGTGTTAGATGTTCATTCGTGTCAATTTGTTCAACACCTGCTGTGAGAGGGTGCAATGGGCTCTCACAAATAGTTGTAGCAACCAAGTGTACAAGGCGTTAGAAGGCAGCTACGATTCTACACGATCTGCATACAATTCCTGCTTCGTGCGCACTTCGACAAAACTTCGCACTCCGTGTGAAGGGGCCCTTAGTTGTGGCACAAAAAAAGGCTTTTGAAGGCCTTAAGTCCCATTCGTTGTATCTTTTTGAGTAAAACTGTTTTAATATTTCCACTGCTATGAGTAATCCTCACCTTCTACTACTGGTGTAATTGAATAGGACAAGGATTAAGGTCAGGTTACAAAGTCCAGTGATGTGTGGATAAGAGATGTGGGCAGTGAGGAGAGTGACAGAGACTTCTGGGTGGAGGTGCATACAGTATGTACATCAGTCACTAAGAAATACAAACATATAGTACTGTTTGTAAATAGTGGCAAGTAGGCAGTTACCAAAAGCTGAATGATGCTGCAAGAAGAAGACGAATGAGGGAAGCCACCAAGACAACAGTGACAAATGAAGGAGTTTAAATTCAATTTATTCAGTTTATAGTTTATAGGGCACCAACTCCCGACAGCTTTGCCTCAAGGCGCCTTACACAAACAATTCAAACACAGTTTCAAATGAGTTAAAAGAATAAAAGCACATTAAAAGATTAAAACAAGTGCAATAAAAGAGTAAAAATTAAAAAGAATTCAAAAAGAATGCTAGCACAATATTCTAACCATAGGACAGAGTGAATACATGTGTCTTAAGTCTGGTTTTGAAAGTCTCCACAGACTCCGACTGTCTAACTGACGCTGGGAGACCATTCCACAACACAGGGCCACATTGGGAGAAGGCCCTTTGGCCCACAGACTTCTTCTTCACCCTAGGAGCACAGAGAAGTCCTGCATCCTGTGAGCGCAAAACCCGGGCCCGTACATAGGGTTTAATTAAATCGGCTAAGTAGGTCGGTGCCAGTCCATGAACAATTTTATGGGCTAACAGCAGGACCTAAAAAACTGATCTCACAGTGACAGTAGCCAATGAAAGAATGCCAGAATAGGGGTAATGGTGGTCCAAACTTTCTGCTTCATGTGAAAAGTCTGGCAGCAGCATTCTAAACGAACTAGAGACCCCTAATGCTGGACTGTGGTAACCATGAAAATAGGACATTGCAATAATCCAATCTGGAAGAAACAAAAGCATGGATCAGGGTCTCAGCATCAGCCATAAACAGAAGGGACGAATCCTCGCTATATTCGCAGATGGAAAAAGGCACTCCTCGTATATCCCTAATGTGGAGGCCAAAAGACAGCACAGGATCAAAAATCACTCCAAGGTTCCTCACCTTGTCCATATGATGAATGACACATGGACCCAGACCAAACACTAGCTGGTCAAATTGATGCCGATATCTTGCTGGACCAAGAACCATTATTTCAGTCTTATCAAAATGTAAAAGTAAGACGCTACTATGAGTTATTGGCTTTTGTGGCTGTGATCAGAGAAATTGTACATTGTGAAACTACTGTTTTTTTTTTACATCAGCCATTTATACGGCTTCATGGCAGAGTGCAAACAAAGACTTTCTTCAAAAGAAGATGCAATGGGGGACTCAGTCTCGATTTGTTTTCTGGTATGAAAATCCTTCTCTGTTCCACTCCACCTAATTTTGTGCAACAGGTGAATCAACAACAAAAGTTACTCTCTCTCCAGTCACATTCACAAAAGCCTATAACTCCTTCACAATTGCTATGGGTGTCTTGATGACTTCCCTCACTAGTCTCCTTCTTACACATTCAGTTTTTGAGAACAGGACATTGTTTTACTTTATACTTTGCTATTTCGTTTGCGAGATAGCACGATGGATTACTGGTTAGCACTATTGCCTCACTGCAAGGAGGTCCTGAGGTCCAGCCTGGTCCTTTCTGTGTGGAGTTTGCATGTTCTCCTGGGTTCCCTCCCACTTCCAAAGACATACAGGATTATTGACCAAAACACAACCACACTCTCATGTGGTTGTGTTTGTCTGTCTATATGTGGCCCTGCGACATATTTGTGTACCCCACCTCTCGCCCTATGACTGCTGGGATTGTTTCCAGCTCCCCTGTGACCCTTAATTGGAGTAAGCGGTTGAAGATGAGTAAGTGAGTGAGTGAGTGAGTGAGTGAGTGAGTGAGTGAGTGAATGAGTGCACCAGTGCTATAGCTTTGCAAGAATAATTCTGATTTTAAATACACTTGGTCAAGTGTACCACCATGTAGGCTGATATGATATTCTCATTGTATGTTTGGATAATAAAGCAATTCAAAATAGTAATAGAGCCGTTTTTATATTTCAGCATGTTATTTTTACATCAACAAGGCTTATTTTTTGTTTTATATCTATTTTTATTTGCCATTCATATGACTTTCGTACTAACAGTAATACTATGAAAATAAGTCTCACTTGCCAACTTCCTGTCTCCTTCTAACTGAGTCTTACTTGACAGTCTCACCGAAGGAATAAATATCAGAGACCCCCCCCCCCCGAGCAGATCGGTCAAGATATACTGAGTAGCGCAAAACCGGATGTGTGGTGATTTCAACTTAGAAGAAGTACAAAATCCCTTTGACACAAAACAGCTTGAGTGCGTGTGGGCTGTCCATGACATTTTTCTTTTGATACAATAACTTATGGAGGCTTTATTCAGTTCATTCTGAAATTTATATGGGTAATTATCCACTATGTTTTCTCACCCTATTAACTTTTAATCTATCTGTTGTCAGGATTTTTACAGTAGAGCCACATCAGACTCTGTATATTTGATCATTTTTGAACAATGTTGATGACCTCTGTCTGACTGACTCCAAAACTTATATGTATAATCATATACCATGTTTTCTCTCCCTATGAACCTTTGGCCCATATAGCATCTCTCTCCATCTCTCTCTGTGTTTTGCATGTATCCTGCGCGCGTGCATATATCGTTTTCTGGATTGTAACTGTGAATGAATGCTTCAGTTACTCCCAGTGGTGGATCCATCAGACATGAGTTTCCTTGTAGTTTAAGTCAGGGTATAGTCAGATGATTGATTGATTGATTGATTGATTGACTGAAAGTTTTATTTCGGATATGAAAAACAAAACAAATATAGAAGAAAACAAACAAAAATGCATCCAATCACGAAATAAAAAGACAAAACTACAAGAACAATGTCAATGTAATGTGTCTGAAAGGAAGGAGGAAGAAGCATACGCTTCTTCAATCCTACCCCTTGTCCCATAAAAGTCCTTTTCTTAATCATCTGTTGATTTCAAAATGCTGTCTTATAAACAAATTTGAAACTGGATGTATATAAATACCTACTAACATGTCATGATTATACATATTTACATATGTGCATAATTACAGACAAAAAAAAAATCATGAATAAATAAATAAATGTAAGTAATAAGTGAATCTGTAGAACAACTAGCGACCATCAAAAGCCTTTTTGATTTTAAGAATAGTGAAGTTGTATGTTCTTTATAACTGTCATTATGAATTATCCTTATGGCTCTTTTTTTAGTATTGATAGTGACTATAGTGTACATTTATCAGTATTGCCCCAAACCTCCTCACAGTAATTTAAATACGGTAAAACTAATGAACAATGGAGAATATGGAGTGATTTGTGGTCCAGAATGTATTTGGCCTTTCTGAGTACTGAGCTACTTCTTGACAGTTTATTTTATACATGTCTTGAGTGAGGATTCCAGTTTATTTTATCATCTATTATTACACCAAGAGACTCCCTTAGTTTTTCTTTCTATATCCACACCATCTATTTGTACCTACAACTTCAGTCTCATTATTACAGTTGCCAAATCACATTATAGTTTTACTTAAGTTTAACAATTTGTTCCTATTGAACCATCTCTTTAATTTTCACCTTTCTACAGTGACTGTCACCAGTAGTTCCTTTAAATTCTTTCCAGAACAAAAAAAATATTTGTGTCATCAGCAAACAATATTCGTTTTAATGTTTTTGATACCTTGGAAATATCATCTATATAAAGAGTAACAGTTTCAGACCCAGTACTGACTCCTGGGGGATGCCACAAGCAATGTCCAAGCATGATGATATATACTCTCCCATTTTATAAATTGTTTCCTGTTTCCAAGGTAACTTCTCAACCAGTGCAATACTACATCCCAAATCCCATACCATTCCAATTTATTGATTAAAATGTTATGATTGTTTGTGTCAAAAACTTTTTAAGATCAATGAATACTTCCACTGCATACTGTCTATCTATTATGCTTGTGACTTCCTTCAATTGATTCAGTTGTTGCCAGTGTAGCTGAGCTGTTTGGTCTGATTAGAGAATGAGATGAGAGAATACATATTATTTTTCCACCTTAAGCATCATCAGCTGGGTCAAAGTTGACTATGAAACCTTTGACTAGTGGGTGCTATGGAGACTGGCTCAGTTTATCTGGGACACTATGGGCCCAGATCAGCCAGAGATCATGACCACGAAATTTTATCAGGTGTGGTTGTTTTACGTCACAGCTGCACTGCAGATGCTGGATCTGATCGTGGCCATTCTACACAATGTTCATGATTCCACCAGCAGCACTGGGGCACATTTCAGGTGCGTCCCAGAAGCATCCGTCTCTGCCGCTCCACAGAGATTATGTACAGTCTGACCAGCCAGTCAGATAACATTTCCAATTTTTTCCTCATCTCATCTCTATGTATTTTTAACAACTAACAGTCACCAGTCTTTGATCCATGTTGGTCATTTTCCTGTATGACCTTTGAAGACTACAGCACAATAAAGTAGAAAAATAAGACACCATGTAAATATTCAAACTCCCCCACAGGTAGAATCACAAACAACGAAACATGCCAAAATCAACAACTGAACAAATGCTACGCTCATGAGTCGTGAAACACTGCTCGTGGGATCTGACATCACATAAATGATGGATTGAAATATGATCTCATAAACTGAAGCAGAAACCATAGAAACTGGAATGGCAAAGGTGAATTTTCTTGTCTTGTTAGGATGAGCTTCTGTAGTTGGTGGGGTAGGATGGGTTTGGGTGGGGGGCAGCCCTATCAATCTAAACATAGAGCCGCCTGTGGAGCCGCATTTGAAAACCTCATTTAGCAGCTTGTAACCACTGTGATGTTTTCCCCCGTGGAACAACCTACATACTAATCTTCAAGCTCTCAAGTCCAAGTATGAATTTTAAAAAGGGGGTAAAACGATGGCTAGTCAGCAAATATGAAAATACAAATGCCAACCATTTTTTGAAGCATTTTTAAATTCAGTGTATTTGATTTATTTATTTTTAGGCAATAAAAGTACATCATATACAAACATATATATCTTACTGTTGCCGAAGATAACACAAAAAAGCTTCCAAAACAGGTGTCTATGTGGTTCTCGTACCCAGGCAACAGACAAACACAGGAAGCATTCAAGTCAAAGTAACAATAAAATGATTCTTATTACAAATGACAGAAAAAACAAGAATTGCAAAATACTGCATGCTGAGATGCAACAGAATATAAGAAGATTCAAATAAATGTTGACTATCTTCAACATTTAACATTTTTATTGTGTGATAAAACGTTTGTACAAATAGTACATAAAAGCACACATCAAACGTTAAAATCCATAATAATAATTAAAACCGTAGTAATACTAATTGCAAAATTAGTACATAAAACACACATCCAAAGTTAAAATAATAATAATAATAACAATAATTCAACAAAACTAGAGAATAAAAACTGTTTAGCCAGTTATTATTATTATTATTATTATTATTATTATTATTATTATTATTATTATTACTATTATTATTATTATTAATAATAATAATAATATGTCCGCTACCTTATTATTATTATTATTATTATTATTATTATTACTACAACTACTATTATTATTATTAATAATAATATAATAATAATAAGTCCGCTACCTTACTATTATTATTATTATTATTATTATTATTATTATTATTATTATTATTATTATTATTATTATTATTATTATTATTATTATTATTATTACCACTACTATAATATTTACTTATTTAGTCGTCTACCCATTTTCTTTTTTATCTAGAATTGTATCTTTTTTTCTTTTTTTGCGCGCTATCCTCGCTGATATTTCTATATGAGAAGACTGCAATGTTTGCACCTTGTATAAATTGACATGTATAAATTTTACAAATAAATCAACCATGACTTTGTTGACACGCAGCAGACGCGAGAGCAGCTTTATTCTGAAAGTTCGCCGGACGCGCTGTGTCTCGTTGTCGCCCCACTTCACGCGGCTTCCTGCGAACACGCACCGTCTCTGGCGAACATGGCGGCAACTTGACAAACGGCAGCGAGATGGAGACAGCGAGGGCTTGAAAAAGAGACGAGGTTTGAAGCTGCAGGCCGCTCCGTCGACATAAAGCCTCTCGGCTTCGCCATGTTGACACAGGATCGCGCGCTCGTCCCCGCACCACCGAGGCCGGGTGAAACGTAAAACCGTGTCCGTGTTTGTTTCCGAAAAACGGAGTCGAGGCTGCGCAGAGGAGCAGAGCGGCACGGCGCGGCACGGCCCGGCGCAGCGCGGCGTGCAGGGCGGCGGGAGAGCGGCTTCACCGGTCAGCCATGGAGGATGCGGCCCGCGGCTGCCCGCGCCTGATTCCCCACCGGGCCCGCGCGCATTTTCATGGGAATTAGCGCCAATCGCAAAGGCCAGCAGCCGGGAGGAAAACCCACCGCCCGACACCCGAGGGGAGGAGAACACGGAGCGGAACCCACGTCAATGACTGTTGCGGCAGAGAAGCCCCCACGGTGGAGTCGGCCGGTTCCCAAAATATGACCAGGGGTGCTGGGACGTGTTGGCAGCAAGAAGATGATGACGGCTTCCATATCTGGCTAGAGCCCCCCCGCGACGACCAAAAGCCATTCACCGACTCCGAGAGGGCGCAGAGATGGCGACTGTCCTTGGCATCCCTCTTGTTCCTCACCGTCCTCCTCTCTGATCACCTGTGGTTCTGCGCCGAAGCCAAACTGGCTCACACCCGGGACAAGTTCGCGTCCTCCCACCTGGTGTCCGCGCGGACCCACTCAGCGCGCGGCAGCCTCAGAGGAAACCCACACGCTCTTTTTCTAGGAAACTCCAGCAAACATTTGTGGCGCCTTCAAACTTGCCACCAGGATAGTTTGTCTCAGAACTGCTTCTCTTACGCGGATGCGGATCATCTGTGCGCGGGCCTCTCCGAGCGCGAGGGCACGCGGCCGGCTGTAAATATGAGCGATTTGTACCTCTCTTTTTGTAACTACTACTCCCTGCTGGATTTGTTCGAGGGTTCCCCAAATCCGGACAATTTGAACTGCGGCCTCGACGTGCTCGGCGACGGAGACACGATCCGGTGCAGCCAGTGCGTGCAGGCGTACCAGCGCTACGACCAGCACGCGCTGGAGAAATACCAGGACTTTGAGCTCCTCACGCTCAAATATGAGCCGGGTGCATACTCAGTGAGGACGTGCATGGAGCAGTGCAAGGTAGGCTGTGAGAGATGGGGATGGGGGTGGAGGGAGGGCGGGGGGAGGGGGGGTAGCTGATGGCCATCTGTTGATTAGAGCCGGATAGATGCCAGGTTTTGGTCCTCCTCCTCCTCCTCCTCTTCCTGCATCACCATGGAAACGGATGACAGATTCAAGGAGACTCCTCATGTTCATTCATCTCCTCATTGTGTCTTATGTAGAGATCTCGTTCCGCCGCTACATCGGGCTCCATTCACAACTGTTGGAATTGAGCTTTACTGCCTTGTAGCATTTTAATAAGGAGCAGCTGGAGGGCTACTGCCATATGCAAACAAACGTGGGAGCCAGTGTGCGTTGTCACACACCCGCCAGGTGTTCATCCCGGCCGCCCCACTCAATATCGAGAGCGGTTCATTAGAGTCGAGAGGTGGTTTCCTTGCCTAATGTGGCGGAAGGCTTTTCATTTGTGTTTGCTGTCAGAGCCTGCACGTAGGCCTCGTGTAAAGCCCCGCAGCTCGGCTTCAGCTCACATTGATTGTATGCGCTGGTCGACTGACATCAGCAACAGCTGCATTCAGCACTGACTACAGTTCCGCACAGTAACCAGGGAGGTGAAATGCTGCAAAAAAAGCAGCATTCTTCACAATGGAGAGATCAAATTCAACCAAGGAACTGTCTGTGGTGCTGACTAACCTGCAACAACCTGTTATCCAGTGCCATGCACAGGTCCATGTCAACACAGGAACTGTCTGTGGCACTAAAAAGCTGCAACAATCCTCCAGCACCATGCCCAGGTCCTTTTCAATGGAGGAACTGTCCATGGTGCTGTAATGCTGCAAAAGGAAAATAAAAAACACTCATAGTGGACTAAACAAATTCAACTCAAGAACTGTCTGTGGTGCTGAAAAACCTGCAATAAGCTGTTATTCAGTGCTGTGCACAGGTTCATGTCAACACAGGAACTGGCCCTGGTGCTGAAATGATGGAAAAACCTGCATTCTTCACAATGCACATCTTTGATTCAAGTCAGGAACTGTCTGTGGTGCTAAAAATTGCAGCAATCCACCATACAGCACCATGCACAGGTCCTTTTAGTGGAGGAGCTGTCTGTGTTGAAATGCTGCAAAAAACAGCTATCAGCACCATGCACAGGTCCTTTTAGTGGAGGAGCTCTCAGTCATGCACAAAAAGCTGCAAGAAGCAGTTATTCAGCACCATGTGCAGGTCCTTTTCAGCAGGGGAGCTGTCTGTGCTAAAATGTTGTAAAAACCCAACATTCATCACTAAGTAACTGTCTGTCGTTCTGAAAAAGCTGAAAAAAACCCCCACACACCACTCACAGGTGCTTTTGAAATGGAGGAGCTATCTGCGGCGCTGAAATGCTGCCAAATGCTGCATTCAGGTCCGTGGACACTTCCGGTCTCCGCAGGGAGAAGTGTCCACGATGCTGAATGGCTGCTTGCCGGCTCCATTCACAGAAGCCCTGGCCAATCCCAGATGGCCTCCATTCACCCCAAGCGGCAGCAGAGAAACAAACAAAACAGCAGCAGAGAAAAAAAAAAGCCAATCTGATTGAGACATCTGTGTGTGTGTGCACGCTGAAATCTAAAATGAATTTTAGAAAAGTGCAAAACATGTCGGCACACAAGCATGGCTGAAGTTTAAATTTAGGGTGGGTGGTTGTTTCCATGTGTGTTTGTGTGTTGCATTTTTCAAAGGCTCATAGTGTGTACCTTGTTATTTTAATGTGCCTTTTACATTTAAATATAGTTTTATGTTTGACAAACTCAAACTGCAACAATTCTGTGTGTGTGCACATAGAAACATCCCTGCTATAAGTAAAAAAAAAAAAAAGGCCTGAGTTGACTCGTTTTAGACATCGCTCAGAAAGTCCTGTGAGGAAAGCTGGTGGAAAAAGTTGGAGTTTTATGTAAAGTGCAAGTAAAAATGAAAGTAAAATGTGAACCTGGTTTTGGTGTTAATTTTTACTGAATTTACGAGGTCTATTAGATAATAATAATATAATAATGGTTTTCGGTGAAAAGTTTAACGGCTGATGAGAGATTATGGGGTGTTTCTGTCGCTGTAAGGACTTCCCACAGAGCGGGACGTCGTGCAGTGCTTCCAGGCGCCGTCGTCGGCCTGTTTCGACCTGAAAACATCCTAATTTAAGGCTTAATTCACCCAGGACGTCGTGAGAGAACAGAGAAGATTCAGAAGAGGCCGGCATGAGGACTTTATGCGGACATTCCACTGTTTAAGGACATTTTTTAATGAAAGACGTGCGCGCAAATTCGCCAAGTCGTTTCCGTGACGACTCGGCAAATCTGTGTGCGCTGCGACAGGAAAAACACCTCCGTGTTGAAAACCATTTGTAAAATTCAGGCGGCTTTTGATGGCTTTCAACAAGTGAGTAACTGAGAAATTGTTTAACAGCTTGGGCATGTTCCAACTTGCCCGTTAAGGTTTCCAACGGAGGTGTTTTTCCTGTCGCGACCCCCCGCGGTCGGTCCGGCCCGACATGCGACTCTGCCCGCACGTTCTTTCATTACAAAATGTCCGTTAACAATGGAATGTCCGAATATACTCCTCATGCCGACTTCTTCTGAAACTTCTCTGTTCTCTGACGACTTACTGGGTCAACAGAGCCTGAAATGTGGAAGTTTTCAACTTGAAACGGCGAGACGCTGCCGCCTCGAAGTTCAGATCGTAAGTAAGGACGGCCCACGGCGCCTGACGGCGACACTACCAGACCAAAATCTCTCATCAGCCGTTAAAATTTTTACCGAAAACCAGCTGAATTTATCGAATGGTGTCCACTCAGTTGTGCCTTACAGTTTTGAAAAAATTTTGATCAAACAAAGCAGCAGTCTCTGAGCCATTCCTAAACAATGAAAAAATCGACGAGAGGGTGGGCGACTCCTCACTCAAAGACTGCCCACAGGCGAATGACGTAACCGACAGGTGTGAAAAAACTCTCGCATGCCCACGAGGGTTCAAGCATGTCTGATGTAATCACACGTGATTCAAATCCATATGGTTTTTGAAAAAAATAATAAGGTCGGATACTTTTCTAATAGACCTCGTATACCATGATAGGGATCAGGCGTAATAGTATTAAATCACACATTGTGCTCATTTAACTCTCTACCTGTGTTATTTCTGCCAATGAATGAGCGAGACATTACAAATAGAGTGAGTGAGTACACAAAAAAATTCAAAACAGTTCAAATATACCAGCAGAGTATTATTTCCAATACAGCTAGAGTTAATTAATAATTAAAATAAACATTAATTGGAAAAGGCCTTTTTTAAAATTGCTAAATGAGTAGGTTTATTTGATTGTTTTTCTAAGTGAAATAAAACAGAATCTGATTTTACATTTCACATTTAATTTTAATAGAATTTTTTTTTTTTTTTTGGCCATTTGAAAGCAGGTAGCTCAGTGGTATATGAGCTGCATGACCAATTTCTAAACTGAGGTTTAAGCTGTCTGTGTCAGGTTTTATGCCTAATTTTGACAAGTTAACCAGGTAACTTACACTAAAGCTGGTCTCCCATTGCTGATTTCTGGTAATAAATTGGTTGCTATAGTGACAAAATAACAACACCAAAACAATTGGATATCCAATCAGTGCATAGCATAGCGTGCAACTGGTGCTCATAGTGGCATTGTAGAATGTTGCAACCAATTTTGAAAATCTTTTAATTATTGTGATGCTGTGACCCACAAAAGTGAATAACCGGATTGTAATTTGTGCAGATATATTAATATGCTTCTTTTTTGTTAATTTTAAACGCAGTTTTGGTTTTTATTTTGTTGCTGCATCTTGAATTAAATAGTTTCTGATTGAATGTGAATCCCGATGTACAGTCATTTTGACGCCAATTTAAAATTACAGGCTGAAATTAAAATATAATTTAGGTTGTTTCCTGTTTTGGGGCAAGGCAATTTCTTTGGCCTGAGCGGGCAGCGATTGTGCACGGTGGTTTGCAGTAGCTGTTGGGTATTTTCTCCTCCAAACATTTTTAAAACCTTTAACAAGACAAACAGAGTCAAGAAACACCAGTGAGACAGAAAATCAAATATTACGCGCGGAGTGCGGCCAGGCTGTACACCAAGGCTACACTTAAAGTCTGGCCTGCTTTTCCGCTCTTTTTATTAAGAGACGCCCTCATCACATAAACAAGAAACTTGTCCTAAGGGTGGGGGTAATGACGCAAGACAAGTTTCTTCCCATAACATAAACGCATACGTCAAGTGCAGCTGTAAGGAAGAACACTTCAGGTCAGCACATCTCGTTCGTCTGTTGCAGGTATCAGCTGTTCTGCATCTGCCTGAAGTGTCCTGTCTTCCACACTCCTTCACACTAAACACCACATCACAATAGTCAAAACGTTCTCTTGCTCCCAGTCGTTAGAGGCTGCGAAAACAAAGTTATGTTATAACAATAAGTACATCCAGTCCTTCATTCCCAGCTCAGATTGACCCCAGAGTGCTAAAACAAAATTGAATTCTCAGGATTGCATTAAGACAGGTGCAAAACAGCACATCTCCGTTCTCATGAGAAAGAAGACAAAGCTAAAACAAGGTTGAATAACACGTACGTTCTCAGGGTGAAGTGCAAAACAGCACAACACCGTTCTCATGAGAAAGAAGACAAAGCTAAACAAGGTTGAATAACACATACATTCTCAGGGTGAAGTGCAAAACAGCACAACACCGTTCTCATGAGAAAGAAGACAAATGTACAAACGTTTAACAGTGATAACATATATACAAAATCTTTAACATTCCCCTCCTGTTTATCGCCTGTTAAACATACAGTAGGCATCACTCAGCTTAGCACTTCTTTTTGAGATTTTCACTAAGAGGTTCATCATGGTATGTTTTCTCTATAGGCTTACACCCCAGAGGTGATGTCATCATTGTCACCATCATCGGTGTCTGGGTCATCATACTTCCATTGGTCTGGGTACAGGTCAGGAGAGCCATCGTCCTCCTTGTCGTCATCTGTCCCCAGAAGTGGATATGATGCTGGACCCCCTCCTGGTCCTGGACTTATTGCTGTGGTTATCATTCTATTTACAAGGCCTCGGAGACATGGAATACAACAACATCCACACAATGTTAGAATTGCAGCAAATACTGCTATAGACACTAATAGTGAAGAAATCAAAGACCTCCATTTTCCCATCCCTTCCAGCCACCAATCCCAGCCTTCGGTGTTTACTCCACTGTGCTCTTTCATCTTCCTGTTCAACGTTCTCAGCCCGTCAATGGCTTGAGTGAGACTGCCGTCTGCAGCTGTGTTGTTGGGAATGAATGTGCAGCATTGTTCTCCGAACATGGCACAAACACCTCCTTTCTCTGCCAACAACATATCCAGAGCAATGCGATTCTGGAAGGCCATAAGGGACGTGGCTTCTAACTGTGAATGGACAGCCTTAAATCCTTCCTCAGTCCAATTTCCTAATTTCTGTACATTGTAGTGGATGTAGTTTATTCTGTCCACGTTTTTATTAATGGAGCACCACCAACAGATGGAAGATTCGAATCCAGCTGCTATTTGATTAACCAGTTTATACTCGTCAGGCACTCCCCTGGGGACTCCTATTGCGTCAATATATGTTGGATTTCCCACTCCTTTCCAATCTCTTTTCACTCTATGTCTGGCTACGTCTTTCTGCCAATCTTCAGGAATAAGAGAGGCTGCATATGTCGTAACGTCTTCAGGGGTCATGGGTATGGCTTCAACTGGTAACAATAATGATATTAATGCACAATAACCTGACACATTTCGTGGCAGTCTGTCAAAGATTCTGTTATCCCCACACCACCACCATACGTCACTCCTCCCGACAGGTTTGAATGTGGGAGTACTATGGACCACATTCTTACACCAGGCGGTGTGGTTTAAGCTACCCAAAGTCTTACTTGTCCCTGTCAAGTGTACACATGTATGGTTAGCATGCCCAACTTTGCTTGAGAATAAAGGTTTAATCTTAGTCAATTTGGTCACTGGATAGATCTTGTCCCACTTAGAACATTTGTTGTTTGCCGCAATGTATGTCTGTGTCATAGCAGTCAGTAGACAGTCTTTGGGTAATGCTGCCGGTATTACCTGTAATATAGGTCTGGGTCCCATACACACAACACAGTCCTTCTTTGCTGCTAGTCCTGCTTGTTCTGCCATTAAAAGCCAATTGTTATTTTGTCCACTAATTCCTGTAGTTACTAGGAACCAGTCATCTGCCTTCACGTCTTTTGTGCCTTGTACAGACACCCCCTTTGCTTGTATGGGCACCCCCTTTGCTTGTATGGACACCCCCTTTGACGTACTTAAGTCGGTCAATATTGGTTGCTGTACTCTATCTGTTTCACAGAGGAAGAAATGGAAATACGGATCTTTTCCTTGTTTGTATACCCAAAGGAGGAACAACCAACAGTCTCCCTCTATATCAGGTGGGAATATGGTTCCTTTTTCTGTGGTATTCACCACTATAGACAGCTTATCATCTGTTTGATACATTTTGAGACTTTGACTCTGGTACTTAGCCCACTCGGTTTGTGCCCATCTTGGTGTCCATCTACTCCATTCATCGGCTACCAACGTTTCCCATCTCCTATCTTGTTGATCGTTGGTCATATACCATGAGAAACTATTTCCGTAATTAGTCCCTCTGTCACCATCCGGCATTCCATGGATAAGAGCACTATATGGTACAGAGATGATCACAGAAGTATTTCTAGGAATGCAGGCCTGTACACCAAATCGGTATGCATTATTCCCATCACAGCTATGTACTGTGGCATTGATTATCGGACTGGGGTCTTTGTTACTTCTTTTTGGTCTCTGCAATCTGTGGATGTGATCCTTATTATCATGTCCCGTGCTCATGGCTTTTAATAATAATACCAATTCAAAAAAGAAAAGTAGCATAACAAGGACTGTCCGTGGGGTCCAGAAACCCCCTTTCTTTTTATCTTTTTCTTTCGCCATTTCTGCACACTACAGCACACCTATGTTCAGAACAGTGGCTTCTTAATGTCTTCTGCTAGCTTTCGTGTCTAACCTGGATCTTAACACCAAGCTCACACACTATTACTAGTCTTGTCCTACTGTTCTTACTGTTTGTCTGTGTCTGCAGGAATGACTTTCTTACAGTGAGTTAAATGAATCCATGTACTTCTTTCCCCAATTTTCAAAGCTGTGGGTGTTGTGAGTAGTACTTGATAGGGCCCTTCCCATTTAGGTGAATGCCAGTGTTTTCTCTTGATGCTTCTTATCAACACCCAGTCTCCAGGTACCACTTTAGGGTCCTCCTGTGGAGAAATGGGATCATCAGTGTTTGGAACTCTCCCTCGTTGTCCTTCTAACATTTTTCTCATGTAATCCGCCAAATTGGCTTCCTCAGGTACATCCCAAATTTGTCCATAATATGGCAATCGATATTTTCTGCCAAACAATGTTTCATACGGTGTCAACCCCATGGTACTAGTTATGTTTATATACATTTTTACCAAATCTACACAATGTGTCCATGGTCTGCCTGTTTCCTCCATTGTCTTTCTAAGTCTTTTTTTTACTGTTCCATTCATCCTTTCCACTAATCCGGCGCTTTGTGGATGATAAGCACAATGATTTTTGAGATTAACCTGTAGTGCTTCTCCTACGTATTGCACTATTGCATTAACAAAATGCGCTCCGTTATCTGAATAGACTGTTTCTGGTATTCCAAATCGTGGGATGATGTCTTTGCATAATGCTTTAGCCACTGTAAGTGAATCTGCATGTTTTGTAGGGAACAATTCTACCCATTTTGAGAAGGCATCAATTATGACTAAACAAAATTCCTTCCCTTCATGTTTACTCAGCTGTATATAATCCATATGAATCACTTGAAAGGGATATTGTGGTGTTGGAAATTTACCTCTTTGGGGTCTCAAATTGCCTTGTGAGTTGTGTTTTGCACATATCATGCATGCTCTACAATGCTGTTTTGCATATGCATCGAACCCATAAAGACAAAAAATAGATTGCAATTGCGATATCATACCCCCTGATGAGACATGCGTCACGCCATGGCTCATAATAGCTGCCCATTTAAACATATTTTTTGGCAATATGGGTTTCTTTTGTGGTCATACGTACAAGTCATTTGCATACGTAGCGCCTTTAGCTATCCACATTTGTTTTTCTCTGTCTGTTGCCTGCTGTTGCATATCAGCAAGCAGTGTACGACCTATATACAAATCTGGAGTTGTTTCCTGTATAACAAAAATAGAAGAAGCTGCTGCTGCCTCTTTTGCTACTCTGTCAGCAAAATCATTTCCTTTTGAAACACTGTCAGAGCCTTTAGTGTGAGCCGCACATTTGCATATAGCAATTTGTTGAGGCAACTTCACAGCTTGCAGTAGGGCAGTTAGGAGAGTGGCATGAGTCACTGGCTTTCCAGATGATGTCACCATTCCACGCTCTTCCCACAGTTTTGCAAACACATGCACTGTGCTGAAAGCGTACTGGCTGTCTGTATAAATTGATACGGCCGTACCTTGAAACAGATAGCAAGCTGCAGTTAAAGCAACTAATTCAGCTGCTTGTGCTGAAAATGACGATGGCAATGAAGCAGAATCTAATACTTCTGAATTTGTGACGACAGCATATCCAGATTGTGTTTGTCCATAAGCATTTTTGGTGGAAGAACCATCCACATACACGATTGTACTGTTTGGGATGGGTGTGTCCCGGAGGTCTGGGCGTGCTTTTGTACAAACTGTTGCTACATCAAGACAATTGTGCGGCTCACCATCCTCAGGTAAAGGTATCAATGTGGAGGGATTCAATGTTGTACAGCGCTCTATCGTAAGGTGTGGCTGTGATAATAGCAAGGACATGCACGAAAGATGTCTTGCTGGGGACAAAAGGCTCATGTTTGTCTGCAACAAAAGTGCAGAGACTGCATGTGGAACTTTCAATGTCAACTGATGGAATAGAACAACATTACTGCTACTTTGAACAGCCATAGAGGCCGCAACAACAGCCTGTACGCATGGTGGTAAAGCACTTGCTACTGCATCCAATTTAGATGAGTAGTAGGCAACTGGCCTCAATTTTGAGCCATACACTTGAACCAAAACACTAGTCATGAACTTATTCTTACAATCAACTGTTTGAGTAAATGGTTTACTATAATCTGGTAGTGCCAAAACTGTGGATGACACTAATGTTTGTTTTACTTTTACAAAGGCTTCCTCAGCATCTTTGTTCCATTCCAACACGGTTGACATTGAAATATCATCTTTGTACATCAAATCAGAAAGTGGACTAGTCAACTCTGCATAGCAAGGAATCCATGCCCTGCAGTAATTTGTCAATCCAAGAAATGACATCATCTGCTTTTTGGTTTGTGGTTTTGGAGCGTGCAAAATTGCTTCCTTCCTGTCAGACAGGATCGTGCGCCCTGTGGCTGATAACTCATGTCCTAAATATTTTACTTTATCCCTACACAACTGAACTTTGTTTCTACTCACTCTGTGGCCATTGTCAAATAAGAAACATAATAATGCTACTGTGTCAGTTATGCAGTTTTCTCGTGTGTCAGAGGCAATCAAAATGTCATCAACATACACTAATAGTTGGCTATCTGCCGGTGGAACGAAATTGGCTAAACATGCTGACATGACTTGAGAATAAATAGTTGGACTCTCTGCGTAACCCTGCGGTAATCTGGTGAATGTATATCGTTGTCCTTTAAAGGTAAAAGCAAACCAGAATTGACTATCTGGGTGTACTGGCACAGAGAAAAATGCATTACTTATGTCAATTACTGAGAAACTATTAGAATTTGGTCTCAGCGAATTTAACAAGGTGTGTGGATCTGGGACACATGGTGCTCTTTTAATCACAGCAGCATTTACTGCCTGCAGATCTTGAATCATTCTCCACCCCACTGAGGGCGGAGCCTTTTCACAGGAAATATGGGTGTGTTACATGGTGAATCTGGACATGGCACTATTACTCCTGCTGTTAATAAATCCTCTATTACTGGCCTGATTCCTTCAATTGCATCAGGTTTCAATGGATACTGTCTTACACATGGTCTGTATTCTGTTTTTGGCCTTATAACTACAGGTTGTGCATTTTTAATCAGTCCTACGTCTGAAGGACCTGTTGTCCACAATCCTGACGGTACTGAAGAGAGAAGATCATCTTCTTCAGGACTCAACTGAAACACTCAGGATTGTGAAGTGGACACATCAATGTGTGTTCCAGCTGTCAGCACCAATGAGACATTAACTGGCACTTTATACAATTTAGTTGATGGACTGAACTCCGTTCGTGGTCCAACTCTGCTCCAATCAGAGGCTGACAAAGCTGTTATGACTGTCAGTCCCAATTCTTGCCATTCTGTCAAATATGGCTTACAAAGTGACATATGTAATGGCATACCTGTGAATTTCAATTTTGATACATCTTCAGTGGCGCCTGTTACTGTTATGACGGCTATTGAGTTGCCATCATGAATCAAATCGGTCATTGTCAGTTTCACAGGTGAAACATTTTTCAATTTAGTTTCATAGTCACCATCCGGACCTGGAGGATCTTTATGCCACATTGTGACATGCAGGTCAGGTGGTGACATCTGTTGTTCAGGATTTTTTAGTAGGGCTGTCGCTTGCAAGACGACATCTTTACCCCATCCTGCAGCATCTTCTTCTGAGATGTCAAATGTATAGTAATAGTGGAATGTGGGGTCAGCGCTTTCTTCTCTTACCATGTTAACGCCTCCTGTGCGTTCAACAACTAATTTCCCTTGTTCCACAATTATGGACAAGCCCAATGCAGTCAATCCGTCTCGTCCTAGGAGGTTAACTGGACATTGTGGCATGCTTAACACTGACATAGTACACGTCAGGCCAAATGGATCTGTCAACGTTATGGGTTTGGTGATAGGGACGTCTGATGTTTGTCCATTTGCAGAGCGAACCCTAAAGAGTTCGTTGCTTAATTGATGGACAGGTATGTTGTCATTACATGTGGTTCTACATGCTCCTGTATCACAAAGGAATGTCACTGGTCGTCCATTTACCAACAAAGCCACTTCTGGTTTTGGTACCGGATTTCCCAGCAAGGCACACAGATCCATATCGCAATCAGACTGCCTATATGATGTGGAATCATGGATTATGGATTCTAGTCATTGTGGATACTGTGGCTGAGGAGGATTATTCCGTTGTGGAATTCCTCCTGCTGCTCCCTCAGTAGGTGGATTCGGACAATTTCTATACATATGTCCCTCTCTTCCACAGTTCCAACAAATCAGGGGACCACGTGGTGGCCCTCCCTGTCTGGGCTGCTGTTGTGGTTGCCATGGTCCTTGACGTTGTGGCTGTCCACCTTGTCTATTTTGCCATGGCTTTTTGGGGCGTTTGCACTGCTTCTGCTGTCTTAAGTTACCCTGCTGGTAATATATTTCGTCATCTCCATGTGCTACATACACTCCTTTGTCGCTGTTTCTTGTCTTTTTCTGCTTTAAGACTTCTTCTGCATGACAGCAGTGTGTATGTGTGTCTTCCAATGTGCCTGTAGGCAATCCAATCCAATGTTTCTGTATCCAAGCTTTTATATCCTTATTGGAATGTTGGATCAGAGCGTTTTTCAATTGTTGTTCATACACAGGTGTTTCTGGCAATATGCCACTATGGACCCTAAACACATTCTCAAATCTGCACCTAAACTCTGTCCATGGCTCTCCTTCTTTCTGAGTTGTCCTGGTAATTTCAGTATAATTTATCTTTGGTCCTAACACTCCTTTTGCACGTGTAATCATAGCTTCCACTCTTGTTTTCAAGACTAGATCATCATGTGTCAGTGGCACGCCTTGTTGATCTGCAGGATTCCAGTCTCCGCGTACCTGACTCCATTTAGGGCCACATGCTTTCATCCACACCTGTTGGACTTCAGGTCCATTAAGGTGGTAAGATGTTCTAATGTTTTCTATATCCTGCATAAATCCCTCAATATCGACATGTGGCGATGGTATCATGTCGACTGCTGCTTTGATATCATCAGCATTCCATGTCCGATAAACGAGCATGGTTGGTAGCTGTCCTGCTGTTTCTGCACGAGGATTTGGTACTTCTATCATAGGATAGGCACCTCCCTGATCACTATGTTCCACCATGGGAGGAGCTGTAGGCACTTTCGCTTGACTGCGTGTTTGTGGTTTTTCTGGTTTTTCTCTTTTTACCTTAGGTTTTACCGCCAAATCATACTGTGGTGGCGGTACATCGTCATCCTCTGGTAGAGGAGATAAAGGTCTCTTTGTCACCGACGATCCAGCCGGCGGTGATTGTTGAGGCTGTTCTGGCTCTCTGTGCTGAATTATCACATCTTCTTCTGCCTTACCTACAGCTTTCTTTTTTCTTGCTTTCTCTAATCGTCGCTTCTCTGCTCCTTTCTGTCTGTTCTCTGCTTCCTCCTCCCAAAATGCCACTAAATCTGCCCCTACTTTCTGCATCTTTTTCTCATCACCTTTATGTTCCCGTTCTAACTCCTTCTTCAGCTTTTGTATGCTGATCAGGTTCAGTCGTCCGTCAAAGTCATGTTTATTTATCCAGGTCTCCAATTTCTTTGTTGCTTTTGGATTTTTTGCCTCCATAACTTTCCAGTCGTCAGTTGATAAATTTTCCTTATTTTTAGACGTCTTACCCCCCATTTTTATTATCCCTTGTTATAATTTGGACTTCAGACGGGGGCACACCTAGGGTGTTCTAAATCTGAAGTTTTCACACTTTCTTTGGACGTGACAATTAATTTGCCGTCGTGTGGTTGATTCCTTTCACCTCCCCGTAGGAAGCGGAATCACTTGCCTCTGCTTCCACACGCACGGTTGTCACTAACGTTGTCCAAAGTATTACACTTTCACACAGTTATTTACACTTGCGCAAAACACTATTTACACATAGAAACACTCCTAATAATCGTACGCGTATTCTTATGTCAGGGGAGCTCGCCCTCCCGTGAAATTTAACTAATGTCCTGCCTTAGGGGACTCCGCCGTCCCTGCCAAATTTAACTACCTTTTTACAGTGCACATATTTCTACCCGGGATTTCCTTTACGTATTAAAACAGAGGAGTCCGTATCCTCCTTCCGGAATTTAACTACTTGCGTCCCTCGCAACCGTAGAGGAGTCCGCCCTCCTTACAGAGTTTAACTGTGTTTCATTAACAGACGATTCTGTATCATCGCTTACGGAGTTTAACTGTTTTATGTGATCACTTTTATCCCCTACCGGTACGCGTATATAAACAGAGGAGTCCGCACCCTCCTTACAGAGTTTAACTGCTTTGCATTAACAGACGATTCTGTATCATCGCTTGCGGAATTTAACTGTTTATGTGATCTGATCACCACTCACTCAGTACTGTTTACAAAGAAATTTTACTCACTGACTCGACTTCCTGTCTGTCTTCTTCGGGAAAATCTCGTCAACCAGACGATGCCAACGGTGGTCGACAATTGCAGACACGATCAATCGATCGATCAGACCTTGGCCAAGGATTTACGTCTGGACTTGACGACCTCCGCCGGACACCTCCGGTGTTGTTGAGATCCCGGACGAGCCCCCAGTCAATGTTGGGTATTTTCTCCTCCAAACATTTTTAAAACCTTTAACAAGACAAACAGAGTCAAGAAACACCAGTGAGACAGAAAATCAAATATTACGCGCGGAGTGCGGCCAGGCTGTACACCAAGGCTACACTTAAAGTCTGGCCTGCTTTTCCGCTCTTTTTATTAAGAGACGCCCTCATCACATAAACAAGAAACTTGTCCTAAGGGTGGGGGTAATGACGCAAGACAAGTTTCTTCCCATAACATAAACGCATACGTCAAGTGCAGCTGTAAGGAAGAACACTTCAGGTCAGCACATCTCGTTCGTCTGTTGCAGGTATCAGCTGTTCTGCATCTGCCTGAAGTGTCCTGTCTTCCACACTCCTTCACACTAAACACCACATCACAATAGTCAAAACGTTCTCTTGCTCCCAGTCGTTAGAGGCTGCGAAAACAAAGTTATGTTATAACAATAAGTACATCCAGTCCTTCATTCCCAGCTCAGATTGACCCCAGAGTGCTAAAACAAAATTGAATTCTCAGGATTGCATTAAGACAGGTGCAAAACAGCACATCTCCGTTCTCATGAGAAAGAAGACAAAGCTAAAACAAGGTTGAATAACACGTACGTTCTCAGGGTGAAGTGCAAAACAGCACAACACCGTTCTCATGAGAAAGAAGACAAAGCTAAACAAGGTTGAATAACACATACATTCTCAGGGTGAAGTGCAAAACAGCACAACACCGTTCTCATGAGAAAGAAGACAAATGTACAAACGTTTAACAGTGATAACATATATACAAAATCTTTAACAGTAGCTGAGCACTGGGGGAGTGGAGTGGGGGGGGGGGTACTAGCACAGCTCAGAGGGATACATGGCAGCTCGGCAGGATGCACAACGGCTTGGTGGGGCACATGGCACAGTGCCAAAGTGCACGGCTCCACTCATCACTCTGGCCAAGCACTGCCAAGGTTTGTGCATAGGCTGTATGGAGTATTTGTTGCATACTGGTGCTGGATTGCACACACCATGTGTCTATTTTATTTGTACAGATGGTATTGTTATAGATGGCTTTCTGTCATTGCCAAGAAATGCCTCCAGTGTGTGAGAGTTTTGTTTACTTCCGGGTTGCTCGTAACCACAACATGCATGTTAGACTTCCGCCCATTCCGGGGATGTGTATGTCCAGCCTCACCCACACCCATGAAACTCTGCTAATTTATGCCCACGCAATAATAGAGATGCATTGATTTTGTGTCTTCTCCCATCCTGGAGAAGAAAACACACCAGGTATTACTAAAGGTATTAAGGTATTAATAAAGAGATTTGTGGGGTTGTTTATTTTATTTCCCTGGCTTGTATGCCTTTTGATGCACTGGTCAGGAATAGTGCTTCTATATCTGTGCCGTATATGGGCATGCATTGTTGCTACGGTAAATCTTACTGTGGCAGTATCTGTCTCTGTATGTGTACTTATTGCTGTCCGCTTATAAGTGCCAAACTAAAATCTCTCACAATTTGGCACACGGTCGACATGGAAACATGGATGGTGTCACCGATAACCTGCTGAAAGGTCCCACAGATGCCATTTTTGAGGTAAGACACTGAAGTTTTGGTAATTCAAATAAGATTAGCCTCCTCTGTAGCAGGTTAAAAACTTTAGTCAGGTAACACAAAACTTCTACTGACTAAGGGCTTTGTGCAATGACTAACGTCAGAAGATTAGTCGACTAGGTGAGTTTAGTCAACTAAACAAGATTAGATTGCTTTGTGAAACTGGGCCCTGGTAAGCTTAAATGGATAGTGCGGGTGAACTGGGAACATCTGGAGGAGCCCGATGTCCGACCGATCTTCAACTCACACCTCCGGTGGAGCTTTTCTGGCATCCAAGTGGAGGTTGGGGCATTGAACCAGAATGGGCAATGTTCAAAGCTTCCATTTCTGACATTACATTGTGGAGCTGTGGCCTGAAGGTCTTAGGTGCCTCCAGGTGCAGCACCCCTCGACAAGGGTGGTCAGGGAAGCTGTCCGACTGAAGAAGGAGTCTTGTTGGGACATGTTGCGCCTATTGCTCCCGGTGTGTAGTGAGCGCCTTGTATGGCAGCACCCTGACATCGGGGTGAATGTGAGGCATAATTGTAAAGCGCTTTGAGCGTCTGATGCAGATGGAAAAGCGCTATATAAATGCAGTACATTTACCATTTTACCATGTTATCTTGGAGGATTAAGGAGGCAGTTGCAAGGTATCGACAGACCCGAAGGGTGGCAGCCTCTGCTGTGGGGGAGGCAAAGCAGCAGGTGTGGGAGGAGTTTGGGTAAGCATGGAGAATGACTTTCAGTCTGCACCAAGGAGCTTCTGGTGGACAGTGAGACACCTCAGGAGAGGACAACGGGGAACCATCCAAGCTGTTTACTGTTATTTAAGGATGGGACTCTGTTGGCCTCAACTGAGGAGGTAATTGGGTGCTGGAAGGAATACTTTGAAGAACTCGTGCATCTATAGTAGAGGAAGGGCTGGAAGCTGATGAGGGATCATCAGCCCGGTGGTTGATGAGATCTGTCCAGAAATGCTGAAGACTCTGGTTGTGGAGGGACGGTCTAGGATGAGATGTCTCCTCAACATTGCATTGAGGTCTGGGACAGTGCCTAAGGAGTGTCAAACTGGGGTGGTGGGCCCCATATTTAAAAAAAGGGGGACCAGAGAGAGTGTGCCAATTACAGGGGCATCACATTACTTCCCTGGGCTCGGTTTCATAAAGCAGTCTAATCTTGTTTAGTCAACTAAATTCACTTAGTTGAGTAATTTTTTTACTTTAGTCGTTGCACAAAGCGTTTAGTCAGCTAAGGTTTCATGTTACCCGACTAAAGTTTTTAGCCTGGTACAGAGGAGCCTAGTCTTATTTTAGATGATAAAACTTCAGTGTCTTACCTCAAAAAATGGCGGCTATCATGTACCACCACTTCATAGAACACTCAAGAGCACCCCTATGTCACCCGTATTCCTCCAAAAGGAGAGCTTCCACCGCTTTTGGCCATAGTTGTAGCAGATGATGTACAACCCCAATTCCAATGAAGTTGGGTTGTTGTGTAAAATGTAAATAAAAACAGAACACAATGATTTGCAAATCCTCTTCAACCTATATTCAATTGAATACACCACAAAGACAAGACATTTAATGTTCAAACTGATAAAGTTTATTGTTTTTGTGCAAATATTTGCTCATTTTGAAATGGATGCCTGCAACACATTTCAAAAAAGCTGGGACAGTGGTATGTTTACCACTGTGTTACATCACCTTTCCTTCTAACAACACTTAATAAGCATTTGGGAACTGAGGACACTAATTGATAAAGCTTTGTTGGTGGAATTCTTTCCCATTCTTGCTTGATGTACGACTTCAGTTGTTCAACAGTCCGGGGTCTCTGTTGTCGTATTTTGCACTTCATAATATGCCAAACATTTGGGCGACAGGTCTGGACTGCAGACAGGCCAGTCTAGTACCCAAACTCTTTTACTACTAAGCCATGCTGTTGTAACACGTGCAGAATGTGACTTGGCATTGTCTTGCTGAAATAAGCAGTGATGTCCCTGAAAAAGACGTTGCTTTGGATGGCAGCATGTGTTGCTCCAAAACCTGGATGTACCTTTCAGCATTGATGGTGCCATCACAGATGTGTAAGTTGCCCGTGCCATGGGCACTAACACACCCCCATACCATCACAGATGCTGGCTTTTGAACTTTGCGCTGGTAACAATCTAGATGGCCTTTTTCCTCTTTTGTCCGGAGGACACAACGTCCATGATTTCCAAAAACAATTTGAAATGTGGACTCATCAGACCACAGCACACTTTTCCACTTTGCGTCTGTCCATTTCAAATGAGCTCAGGCCCAGAGAAGGCGGTGGCATTTCTGGATGTTGTTGATGTGTGGCTTTCGGTTTGCATAGTGGAGTTTTAACTTGCACTTGTAGATGTAGCAACAAACTGTGTTAACTGACAATGGTTTTCTTAAGTGTTCCTGAGCCCACACGGTAAGATCTTTTACACAATGATGTCGGTTTTTAATGCAGTGCCGCCTGAGGGATCGAAGGTCATGGGCATTCAGTGTTGGTTTTTGGCCTTGTCACTTACGTGTAGAAAGTTCTCCAAGGTCTCTGAATCTGCTGATTATATTATGGACTGTAGATGATGGAATCCCTTGCAAGTGAATGTTGAGAAACATTGTTCTTAAACTGTTGGACCATTTTTTCATGCATTTGTTCACAAAGTGGTGATCCTCGCCCCATCTTTGCTTGTGAACGGCTGAGCCTTTTGGGGATGCTCCTTTTATACCCAGTCATGACACTCACCTGTTTGCAATTCGGGGTTCTTTGAGCATTCTTCAACTTTCCCAGTCTTTTGTTGCCCTGTCCCAACCATCTACTGTGTCAATACTACTAATAAGATTTTGACAAAAGAAAAAAGTACAGCAAAGAATTGTCAAACATGCAAGACAGAGAAGATGCAGGTAAGCATTCAGGTTCTCATAAAGCCCAGTCTTCATATGAATCAAGAGTCCATATAGTCAAACAGTAAAGAACCCAATGTAGTAAAGGACCAGTGTAGTGTAACACAGTTTTGACTGTCCAGCTGTTGGCAGTTCAGATTCTCAGGACATCCTCTAAATCCCAGTCCACCAGCATCCGCCATGTTCTCCCACTTTTCACCAGTCTCCAGTGAAGGCTGTCACAGATGGTCATGTGCAGACTCTTGATCAGGTGATCCCTCAGTTAGAGAACAAAGCAATAATCAATATCAGCCAGAATGAACAACACACACCAACACTATATTATGACAGCAAAATTACACACAGTTGTGCCTAATAATACAAGTGCTTTGGACTCCATACATAGCTTTTTTAAGGATATTAAGGACTGGCTGGCTCAGAATTTTCTGCACCTTAATGAAGCCAAAACAGAGTGTATTCTGTTTGGAGCTAAAACTAACTCTGATCCAGATCTTGGCTCCCTGGCTCCTTATCGTAGGGCTGTGGTAAGGAACCTTGGTGTGTGGTTTGACGACTGTTTAAAATTTGAGAAACAAATTGACAGTGTGGTAAGAGCCAGTTTTTTCCAGCTGAGACTCCTGGCAAAAGTCAAACCCTTTCTAAGCCAAAAGGACCTTGAAAAGGCTATGCATGCTTTTATCAGCTCCCGGATTGACTATTGGAATGCACTTTATGTTGGTATCACTCAAAGCTCTCTAAACCGACTCCAACTGGTCCAGAATGCTGCTGCTCGCCTGTTGACCAATTCCAGGAAGCACAGCCACATCACTCCTGTGCTTTTCTCCCTGCATGTTATGTTTCGGACGCGGGCGGAGAACCGACCCAGCGTTTGAAGGACCCAGCATAAAATAAGCAGAGCACGGTTCAAAGGTTAACAGAATTTATTAAACATAACAGTGAGAAGTGCTAAACAACTAAACAGTCCGCGGTCTGGTGAGGTGAAAACACGGCGCGCTCTCAGCAGCGCAAACGGTCCGGAGCCACAGCAGTTCGGACCCAGGTGCACGCAATCAGCAAACACTTCCTGGCCTAAATCTATACATCAGCTTCTTACCCTGCAGGCACGGAACAACTCAGTTCAAATCTCCACTGCAGCAGAAGCTGATTAGACAATTAGCATAACATGACAGCTCAATAACACAAGGTGTGAGGGACACCAAATCCACTGTCATTACTTCATAAAAGTCACCAAAACCAAATTACCTCAGGAAGTGTGCTGAAGAGCGTGAGACCTCACCCAATCCTCCTTCACAGACTGTGGCGTCAAACCTGGAGCGGTCTCTGCGTCCGTGATGGTGAGATTGTTCTCCTGACGTCGATCTCACACGTCTGCTCACAAGGTCGAGTCTCTGGCCATCACACACTGTGCATTCAAGGTTTAAATGCAGCAATCTCTGAAAAAACAAGGTTACAATGGGCTAAGGAAAAGCATTCGTGGACTGTGGATGACTGGATGAAAGTCATATTCAGTGATGAATCTCAAATCTGCATTGGGCAAGGTGATGATGCTGGAACTTTTGTTTGGTGTCGTTCCAATGAGATTTATAAAGATGACTGCCTGAAGAGAACATGTAAATTTCCACAGTCATTGATGATATGGGGCTGCATGTCAGGTAAAGGCACTGGGGAGATGGCTGTCATTACATCATCAATAAATGCACAAGTTTACGTTGATATTTTGGACACTTTTCTTATCCCATCAATTGAAAGGATGTTTGGGGATGATGAAATCATTTTTCAAGATGATAATGCATCTTGCCATAGAGCAAAAACTGTGAAAACATTCCTTGCAAAAAGACACATAGGGTCAATGTCATGGCCTGCAAATAGTCCGGCTCTTAATCCAATTGAAAATCTTTGGTGGAAGTTGAAGAAAATGGTCCATGACAAGGCTCCAACCTGCAAAGCTGATCTGGCAACAGCAATCAGAGAAAGTTGGAGCCAGATTGATGAAGAGTACTGTTTGTCACTCATTAAGTCCATGCCTCAGAGACTGCAAGCTGTTATACAAGCCAGAGGTGGTGCAAGAAAATACTAGTGATGTGTTGGAGCATTCTTTTGTTTTTCATGATTCCATAATTTTTTCCTCAGAATTGAGTGATTCCATATTTTTTTCCCTCTGCTTGGTCTAAAAAAGTAACCGTTACTGACTGCCACAATTTTTTTTTTCCTGATTTCTTATAGTGTTTCTTAAAGCCAGAAAGTTGCCATTTGAAATGACTTTAGTTTTGTGTCATGTCTGTGATCTGCTTTTTTTTCTACAAAATTAAACAACTGAATGAACATCCTCCGAGGCTGGTGATTCCATAATTTTTGCCAGGGGTTGTAGAAGAGCCAAGTGTTGCATTTTCTTGAATGGCCACTTGAGGCTGGCTCCAAAATGAGTCATGCACATAGACTGTACATATACAAAACAAACCCACCATGTTTGCCGTGCTTACTGTGCCGAAGACCTGACCAACCGGAGTTTGCATGTTCTCCCCGTTTTTGCGTGTGTTCCCTTGAATTGTAAACTTTAAATTGACTATAGGTGTGTGTGTGTGTATATGAATGTGTTTGTCTACAACCCCAATTCCAATGAAGTTGGGACATTGTGTAAAATGTAAATAAAAACAGAAGACAATGATTTGCAAATCCTCTTCAACCTATATTCAGTTGAATACACCACAAAGACAAGATATTTAATGTTCAAACTGATAAACTTTATTGTTTTTGTGCAAATATTTGCTCATTTTGAAATGGATGCCTGCAACACGTTTCAAAAAAGCTGGGACAGTGGTATGTTTACCACTGTGTTACATCACCTTTCCTTCTAATAACACTCAATAAGCGTTTGGGAACTGAGGACACTAATTGTTGAAGCTTTGTAGGTGGAATTCTTTCCCATTCTTGCTATATGTACAACTTCATTTGTTCAACACTCCGGGGTCTCCATTGTCGTATTTTGTGCTAATAATGCGCCACACATTTTCAATGGCCGACAGGTCTCGACTGCAGGCAGGCCAGTCTAGTACCCACACTCTTTTACTACGAAGCCACGCTGCTGTGCAGAATGTGGCTTGGCATTGTTTTGCTGAAATAAGCAGGGACATCCCTGAAAAAGACGTTGCTTGGATGGCAGGTTTTCTGAAGTGTTCCTGAGCCCACATGGTAAGATCCTTTACACAATGATGTTGGTTTTTAATGTAGTGCCACCTGAGGGATCGAAGGTCATGGGCATTCAATGTTGGTTTTCAGCCTTGCCGCTTATGTGTGGAAAGTTCTCCAGATTCTCTAAGTCTTCTGATTACATTATGGACTGTAGATGATGGAATCCCTAAATTCCTTGCAATTGAACATTGAGAAACATTGTTCTTAAATTGTTGGACTATTTTTTCATGCAGTTGTTCACAAAGTGGTGATCCTCGCCCCATCTTTGCTTGTGAACGGCTGAGCCTTTTGGGGATGCTCCTTTTATACCCAATCATGACACTCACCTGTTTCCAGTTAAATCAAATCAAATCAATTCTATTTATATAGCGCCAAATCACAACAACAGTTGCCCCAAGGCGCTTTATATTGCAAGGCAAAAGCCATAGAATAATTACAGAAAAACCCCAACGGTCAAAACGACCCCCTATGAGCAAGCACTTGGCGACAGTGGGAAGGAAAAACTCTGTTTTAACAGGAAGAAACATCCAGCAGAACCAGGCTCAGGGAGGGGCAGTCTTCTGCTGGGACTGGTTGGGGCTGAGGGGAGAGAATCAGGAAAAAGACATGCTGTGGAAGACAGCAGAGATCAATCACTAATGATTAAATGCAGAGTGGTGCATACAGAGCAAAAAGAGAAAGAAACACTCAGTGCATCATGGAAACCCCCCAGCAGTCTAAGTCTATAGCAGCATAACTAAGGGATGGTTCAGGGTCACCTGATCCAGCCCTAACTATAAGCTTTAGCAAAAAGGAAAGTTTTAAGCCTAATCTTAAAAGTAGAGAGGGTGTCTGTCTCCCTGATCCGAATTGGGAGCTGGTTCCACAGGAGAGGAGCCTGAAAGCTGAAGGCTGTGCCTCCCATTCTACTCTTAAAAACCCTAGGAACTACAAGTAAGCCTGCAGTCTGAGAGCGAAGCGCTCTATTGGGGTGATATGGTACTATGAGGTCCCTAAGATAAGATGGGACCTGATTATTCAAAACCTTATAACTTTTAGGACAACCTGATAATAATGAATTACAATAGTCCAGCCTAGAGGAAATAAATGCATGAATTAATTTTTCAGCATCACTCTGAGACAAGACCTTTCTAATTTTAGAGATATTGCGCAAATGTAAAAAAGCAGTCCTACATATTTGCTTTATATGCACATTGAAGGACATATCCTGATCAAAAATGACTCCAAGATTTCTCACAGTATTACTAGAGGTCAGGGTAATGCCATCCAGAGTAAGGATCTGGTTAGACACCATGTTTCTAAGATTTGTGGGGCCAAGTACAATAAGTTTTATCTGAATTTAAAAGCAGGAAATTAGAGGTCATCCATGTCTTTATGTCTGTAAGACATTCCTGCAGTTTAACTAATTGGTGTGTGTCCTCTGGCTTCATGGATAAATAAAGCTGGGTATCATCTGCGTAACAATGAAAATTTAAGCAATGCTTTCTAATAATACTGCCTAAGGGAAGCATGTATAAAGTGAATAAAATTGGTCCTAGCACAGAACCTTGTGGAACTCCATAATTAACCTTAGTCTGTGAAGAGGACTCCCCATTTACATGAACAAATTGTAATCTATTAGATAAATATGATTCAAACCACCGCAGCGCAGTGCCTTTAATACCTATGGCATGCTCTAATCTCTGTAATAAAATGTTATGGTCAACAGTATCAAAAGCAGCACTGAGGTTTAACAGGACAAGCAGAGAGATGAGTCCACTGTCTGAGGCCATAAGAAGATCATTTGTAACCTTCACTAATGCTGTTTCTGTACTATGATGAATTCTAAACCTGCATGAAACTCTTCAAATAGACCATTCCTCTGCAGATGATCAGTTAGCTGTTTTACAACTACCCTTTCAAGAATTTTTGAGAGAAAAGGAAGGTTGGAGATTGGCCTATAATTAGCTAACATAGCTGGGTCAAGTGATGGCTTTTTAAGTAATGGTTTAATTACTGCCACCTTAAAAGCCTGTGGTACATAGCCAACTAATAAAGACAGATTGATCATATTTAAGATCAAAGCAATTAATGGTAGGGCTTCCTTGAGCAGCCTGGTAGGAATGGGGTCTAATAGACATGTTGATGGTTTGGAGGAAGTGACTAATGAGAATAACTCAGAAAGAACAATCGGAGAGAAAGAGTCTAACCAAATACCAGCATTACTGGAAGCAGCCAAAGATAACGATATGTCTTTGGGATGGTTATGAGTATTTTTTTCTCTAATAGTTAAAGTTTTATTAGCAAAGAAAGTCATGAAGTCATTACTAGTTAAAGTTAAAGGAATACTCGGCTCAGTAGAGCTCTGACTCTTTGTCAGCCTGGCTACAGTGCTGAAAAGAAACCTGGGGTTGTTCTTATTTTCTTCAATTAGTGATGAGTAGTAAGATGTCCTAGCTTTGGTGTTCTTTGAGCATTCATCAACTTTCTCAGTCTTTTGTTGCCCTGTCCCAACGTTTTTGAAATGTGTTGCAGGCATCCATTTCAAAATGAGCAAATATTTGCAAATATTTGCACAAAAAGTCTATCAGAACATTAAATATCTTGTCTTTGTGGTGTATTCAGTTGAATATAGGTTGAAGAGGATTTGCAAATTATTGCATTCTGTTTTTATTTACATTTCACACAACATCCCAGCTTCATTGGAATTGGGGTTGTATATGTGATCCTCTGACAGACTAGCATCCTGTCCAGGGTGTTCCCCACCTCACACCCTATGACTGCTGGGATCGGCTCGAGCCCCCCTTGACTGTTAATTTGAGTACATGGGCATAGAAATTGAATGAATGAATGACCGGCTTGTTGTCTCAGTAACCATGGAGCAATAGTGGAAGTAACATCACCAAGCTATCGATAGCTGGTTCTAACATACAAATTTCACAATATGAAACTTTCATTTAACAAAAACACAGACTTCTTTTATGATCTGTTTGGACAACTGCTTGCACAATAAACCATATTATTACAGATATTATTTCTAAAATGCATAGAAAGGACCGACATGGTCGGTACACAACAGGTAACATCCACTGCTAACAGTCTCTGCTAGTGGGGCTCTGAACATGGCTCACGACACATACTAGCTGTTAATCAAAGCAACCCCACTCCCAATTATGCATAACATTATGTCTTAAAATATGTCCAACTCATTAGTTTTGTTTTGTTTTTTAATTCGCCTCTTGTCCAGGGGTGGGGGGTTGGAGAACTACTTATTGAGAGCAAAGTCCTTTTTTGCACCAGACTGTAAACATGTTTATTTCTGCTATGAATTTGGAGATTTTAACATGGGGTTCTACGGGAAATAAGTAAAATATTATTTTATATTACATATTTTATCCCATAAAATTAAATCCATTACCCCCCGGTCAGTGGAAAAATAACATAATTTCTACCCCTAACTAAACAGTATCAACAGATAGTCAACTTATCCTGACTGTGGTGTCATTCTGGTCTCTTCTCCGTGTCTTTTCATGTGCTGGATTATATGTTTGATCCTGCTGGTTTCTCGATGTAACCACTAAAACACAGGGTGCAGTTTGGATGCTCTCTGCTCTTACCTCCTAGCATTTGGGGAGAAATCATTTGTTTAGTTAAGCTGATAATTTCCTTAACAGCGACACTTCTTGATCTTTTTCGTTTTTGATTATAGGTTTGTGTGTTGGGTCTTACATCTCTGCAAAAACAGCGACATTCTTTGACGTTGTAGGATATTTGACATGGAGAGCAGCATTTGTTTTGCCAGACCGGACTCTGTGGTCCACAGGTGGTACTTTGATTCGTGTAGCCTGAGGTGAAACATCAGAGAGCACACGTGCACCGCTGTGCTCCTCACAGTGGGATCATCTGACTTTGAAAACCTGCCTTCCTTCTTGACAGCAGGGCTGGACTCTTACAGGCTTACACCTCCGTTTAAGATCAGTTTTTACAGATGGATTTTTTTTATGTGCTGACAACAATTGTATGTTCATTTCCCACAATCACACTGTCAGCCGCTAAGAAACACTTAAGTGGGTTTTACGTTTTCAGGATCCAAAGTCACTTCCAGCCACATTTACACATTGATTCCAATAGAAATGTTGCACCATAGACCAGTGTGTGCATGTGCGTGGGTGTACAGACCCTCCATGACGTCACCCATAGGCTTTCTGATGAGCTGGTTTGAAGTTCAAATGGGATGGCTCCAAATGTTGCCATCTTGGCGGCGCCTGACTCACAGCCAACATATAAATGGGTAAAGTGGTGGAATGTGGACAAGACTGGCATGACCTGTGTGGGATAATGAAGTCAGTACATGCCCACCTATTTCAAAGTTATGAATGTAACTAACTCTTTGGGTCTTGTGTTTGATTAATGCATATTTTTGTGTACTGGGAAGTGGTTTTCATAATGGGTGTCTTAGGAGTACGTATTAAAAATTATGACTGGATCAGATATATTGGATCAGTAACCATTGCACCATCAGTGGAGCTAATATCACCAAGTTATCTGCTAATGTGCTAACATACAAATGAAATAACACTAAAATTTCACTCAACAGAAATACCGGAGCACAGACTTCTGAAAAGGTTTCTTAGTCAGTCCCTTGAGAAATTTGACACTACCTGTCACTCAAAACTTGTCTAACTCACCATAATGTTATGGCTGAATATAGCTTCATGTGATGAATTATGCAACCCCGAATCAGAAAAAATAGTATGGAAAATACAAAGTAAACAAAACAAAACAGAATAAAATGCAATGATTCTTACATGTACTTTGAGTGCTTAATTTCAATTTTGTACAGTACAAACCGTATAGATCAAAGAATTTCGTGTTTTATGTGGTCAGTATTTCAGTTCATTTGTTAATATGCAAGAAAAATTAAGCAACTTTTAAAAAAAATAAAGTTCAGAACAATAAACACAATAACATCAATGACAATATTATAGAAATAATGAATGTTTATGAGTTCAATGGTACGAATATTTCATGAGGTACTCAGCTTCGCCTCGTTGAATGGTATGTTCCAACTTTCACCGAATTAAATATTCCTTCCATTGAAAGAATGTAAAAACATTTATTATTTGTTTTATATAATGACTAAAATAGACCCTTGTCATTTGATATTTTATATAAACTTTATATCAGTTTGATATTTTAACAGAAAAGGGACTTACATGTTGGTGTTCTACTGTAATGTGTAGTCCAGTGATGCTGTGCACTGACTTTGGACTGCCATAAAAAAAGACTTTGTGTAGTTCCTCAGTCCAGCCAAAAATCACATCAGCATTTCATGTGAACAGGTCTTCATGCATCCAGACGGCTTACAGTGAAGTGGATTTTGTGTGTATGTGTGTATCTTACAAGCAGTGTCAGTTAGCTCAATCAAATCATCGTGTCATTGTCACCCACATGCGTGCACACACATGCAACCGGGTCGGTCGACTGTGTATGTCCTCAGTGCTGCGAAAAAAAAAAATCACATCAGAAATGAGTCCGGCTTTTCTTCTCTCTTCCTGCTAACAGCCTCCAGATAGCACAGTGGATTTGTTTTGTGTGTGTGTGTGTGTGTGCGCGCGTGTGGGCGTGCGTGTGTGAATAACCAACGTCAGTTAGCGCAGTCAAATTATGTCTCGGGAGAGTCGTTGTCCCCTGCGCGTGTGCACACACACACAACCTGGTTGGCGCTTGTGCGTGCGTGTACTACCAAAAAAAAGACTGTGTATGTCCTAGGGCAGCAAAAAACAAATGTGTCCAGCTTTTCTTTCTTTCTCCCTGCTAACAGCCTCCAGACAGCACAGTGGATTTGTTTTGTGTGTGCGCGCATGTGTGTTGTGTGTGCGTAAGCACGTGTGTGATCACGTGTGCGCGCGGGCACGAGGACGTGCGTGATCACATGTGCGTGCGTGCATGAGGACGTGCGTGTGTGTGCAGAGTGCAATGGTACCAAACGAATGGAACCAAATTTGCACTCTAAATGGAACCAAGCCATAGTCTAAATGCAATGCAATACAAATGGGATGTATTAATCCGTCATGTGACATACAAAGAAACAATCAAATGACACGGATCCACTCAGCCGTTTTATGATACTTAAAGTTGTCTGATATGCAAAACAAAAATGCATATTATATATATATACAGTGAGGAAAATAAGTATTTGAACACCCTGCAATTTTGCAAGTTCTCCCAATTAGAAATCACAGAGGGGTCTGGAATTTTCATCTTAGGTGCATGTCCACTGTGAGAGACATAATCTAAAAAAAAAAAAATCCAGAAATCACAATGTATGATTTTTTAAATAATTTATTTGTATGTTACTGCTGCAAATAAGTATTTGAACACCTGTGAAAATCAGTGTTAATATTTGGTACAGTAGCCTTTGTTTGCATTTACAGAGGTCAAATGTTTACTGTAGTTTTTCACCAGGTTTGCACACACTGCAGCAGGGATTTTGGTCCACTCCTCCATACAGATCTTCTCTAGATCGTTCAGCTTTGGAGTTTCAGCTCCCTCCAAAGATTTTCTATTGAGTTCAGGTCTGGAGACTGGCCAGGCCACTCCAGGACCTTGAAATGCTTCTTACAGAGCCCCTCCTTAGTTGCCCTGGCTGTGTGTTTGGGGTCACTGTCATGCTGGAAGACCCAGCCATGACCCATCTTCAATGCTCTTACTCAGTGGTCTCCAAACTATTCCAGAAAGGGCCGAGAGGGTACAGGTTTTCTTTGCAGCCACTGACTCCAGCAGGTGATTTCACTGATGAACTCATCCCACCTGCTCCAAGTGATGTTAATCAGTGAAATCACGTACTGAAGTCAGTGGCTGCAAAGAAAACCTGCACCCTCTCGGCCCTTTCTGGAATAGTTTGGAGACCACTGCTCTTGCTGATTTTGGTTGTTTGCCAAAATCTCGCAATACATGACCCCATCCATCCTCCCTTCAATACGGTGCAGTCGTCCTGTCCCCTGTGCAGAAGAGCACCCCCAGAGTATGATGTTTCCACCCCCATGCTTCACGGTTGGGATCGTTGTCTTGGGGTTGTTCTCATCCTCCTAAACATGGTAAGTGGAGTTGATTCCAAAAAGCTCTATTCTGGTCTCAACTGACCACATGACCTTCTCCCATGCCTCCTCTGGATCATCCAGATGGTCACTGGTAAACTTCAAACTGGCCTGGACATGTACTGGCTTGAGCAGGGGGACCTTGCTGCCCTGCAGGATTTTAAACCATGACAGCATCATGTCTTACTAATGTAATCTTTGTGACTGTGGTCCCAGCTCTCTTCAGGTCATTGACCAGGTCCTCCTGTGTAGTTCTGAGCTTTCTCAGAATCATCCTTACCCCACAAAGTGAGATCTTGCATGGAATCCCAGACCGAGGGAGATTGACAGTCATCTTGTGTTTCTTCCACTTTCTAATAAATAATCATAACAGTTGTTGTCTTCTACCAAGCTGCTTGCCTGTTGTCATGTATCCATCCCAGCCTTGTGCAGGTCTACAGTTTTGTCCCTGGTGTCCTTAGACAGCTCTTTGGTCTTGGCTATGGTGGACAGGTTGGAGTGTGATTGATTGAGTGTGTGAACAGGTGTCTTTTATACAGGTAACAAGTTCAAACAGGTGCAACTAATATACAACCCCTGGCAAAAAGTATGGAATCACCGGCCTCGGAGGATGTTCATTCAGTTGTTTAATTTTGTAGAAAAAAAGCAGATCACAGACATGACACAAAACTAAAGTCATTTCAAATGGCAACTTTCTGGCTTTAAGAAACACTATAAGAAACCAGGAAAAAAATTTGTGGCAGTCAGTAACGGTTATGGAAATATGGAATCACTCAATTCTGAGGAAAAAATTATGGAATCATGAAATACAAAAGAACGCTCCAACACATCACTCGTATTTTGTTGCACCACCTCTGGCTTTTATAACAGCTTGCAGTCTCTGAGGCATGGACTTAATGAGTGACAAACAGTACTCTTCATCAATCAGGCTCCAACTTTCTCTGATTGCTGTTGTCAGATCAGCTTTGCAGGTTGGAGCCTTGTCATTGACCATTTTCTTCAACTTCCACCAAAGATTTTCAATTGGATTAAGATCTGGGCTATTTGCAGGCCATGACATTGAACCTATGTGTCTTTTTGCAAGGAATGTTTTCACAGTTTTTGCTCTATGGCAAGATGCATTATCATCTTGAAAAATGATTTCATCCCCCCAAACATCCTTTCAATTGTTGGGCTAAGAAAAGTGTCCAAAATATCAACGTAAACTTGTGCATTTATTGATGATGTAATGACAGCCATCTCCCCAGTGCCTTTACCTGACATGCAGCCCCATATCATCAATGACTGTGGAAATTTACATGTTCTCTTCAGGCAGTCATCTTTATAAATCTCACTGGAACGGCACCAAACAAAAGTTCCAGCATCATCACCTTGCCCAATACAGATTTGAGATTCATCCCTGAATATGACTTTCATCCTGTCATCCACAGTCCACGATTGCTTTTCCTTAGCCCATTGTAACCTTGTTTATTTCTGTTTAGGTGTTAATGATGGCTTTCGTTTAGCTTTTCTGTATGTAAATCCCATTTCCTTTAGGCGGTTTCTTACAGTTCGGTCACCGATGTTGACTCCAGTTTCCTCCCATTCGTTCCTCATTTGTTTTGTTGTGCATTTTCGATTTTTGAGACATCTTGCTTTAAGTTTTCTGTCTTGACACTTTGATGTCTTCTTTGGTCTACCAGTATGTTTGCCTTTAACAACCTTCCCATGTTGTTTGTATTTGGTCCAGAGTTTAGACACAGCTGACTGTGAACAACTAACATCTTTTGCAACATTGCGTGATGATTTACCCTCTTTTAAGAGCCATGATTCATGTCAGTCCACTTGGTGCAACAGCTCTCCAAGGTGTGATCACTCCTTTTTAGACTAACGAGCAGATCTGATTTGATGCAGATGTTAGTTTTGGGGATGAAAATTTACAGGGTGATTCCATAATTTATTCCTCAGAATTTAGTGAGTCCATATTTTTTTCCCCTCTGCTTTGTCTAAAAAAGTAACTGTTACTGACTGCCACAATTTTTTTTCCTGATTTCTTATAGTGTTTCTTAAAGCCAGAAAGTTGCCATTTGAAATGACTTTAGTTTTGTGTCATGTCTGTGATCTGCTTTTTTTCTACAAAATTAAACAACTGAATGAACATCCTCCGAGGCCGGTGATTCCATAATTATTGCCAGGGGTTGTAGATAAAGAGTGCAGAATAAGAGGGCTTCTGAAAGAAAAAATAACAGGTCTGTGTGAGCCAGAATTCTTGCTGGTTGGTAGGGGATCAAATACTTATTTGCAGCAGTAACATATAAATACAAATATTAAAAAATCATACATTGTGATTTCTGGATTTTTTTTTTTAGATTATGTCTGTCACAGCAGACATGCACCTAAGATGAAAATTTCAGACCCCTCCCTGATTTCTAAGTGGGAGAACTTGCAAAATCGCAGGGTGTTCAAATACTTATTTTCCTCACTGTATATATATATATATATATATACACACACATAGAAATGAGTGTTTAATCTGATACAAATTTTCTGTATGAATTAGTATCTGAGCATTCATTTTTTTACTTTTTTTGACAGCTCTAGTTGGTATACAAATTTTTTTTGAGTAATCGTTCAACAAAGTGAGATGGGCTGGTTTGACAGCGTTTGGCAAAAGTATGCAATTTAATGAATACCATTCTAATGTTGTGCCTCTATATGTGTTTGTTAGCACAATAACTCATCTTTTTTTTCAAACAGGAACAAGAAGCAGTAAAATTTTTAGGTGATGGTGATGTAGATGCATGAGTTTATTATCATTTTTTTTTACCTTTATAAATCATGTTTTTTAGGGGCTATATCTTGAACACAGGCACATAACATATGATTTTATGATTAAAACAAAACAAATGAACAATCAAACAAAAAACATGGCAGCTGTGATTAACAGGATAATTATGTAAAAAAAATACATAATACGTAAAATATGTAAATACCTTTCCAGAAAATACTGTAATATGTACAGTATTAAACCTTTGTAATTAAAAAAAAAAAAAATCATAAAATATATTCTGTTTGGGAAGCTTGAACACTAACTGCTTGAAAATGTAGTGAACTGCAGAATCCCTTTTTATCCTATTAATTATCCTGTTTATATTTACCCTACTCAATTCTGCACAAACATGATTTTTCAGAACTCCTCATATTAACACACTTTGTACAAATACAGTAAAAATATGTTAATATGGCAATATGATGTGCAGTTAATTATATTTACAGAGTAGTACTTATTGTGTGACAGCACAGTGGCACATACAGTAATTGTGCTTGTCTTCCAAGCAAAATATCCCATGTTCAAGGCTGCCAGGGGTCCATTTACCTTGCATCTAGAGTTGTGTTACAAAAACCAAATCAACATGTGGCTCCTGTGCCAAACTTCCTGTGATGGCCCAGAGCAAAATAGGATACATTGTGGAATCGGTAATAACTGCAATAAAAGTCTACAGAAATAATTATTTTAAAAACAGCATGCTAATGTTAATTTAACAGAAAAAATGGTGTAGGAGTTACTCGTTTAAAAGGTGAAATTTTGTAAATTACAACAGCTTTGTACTGTACAATTTACAGGTTGTTATTTAAAGGTACAGTTGTGCTCAAAAGTTTACATGCCCTGGCAGAATTTTTTTTTTTTTTTGGCCATTTTTCAGACAATATGAATGACAACACAAAACTTTTTTTTACTCATGGTTAGTGGTTATGTGAAACCATTTATTGTCAAACAACTGTGTTTACTCTTTTTAAATCATAATGACAACAGAAACTAACCAAACACTTATGCTGTTTTAGATTTGGTTTTGCATTTAACAATACCGACTTCCACTGAATGTGTAAGTAAACAGTGTTAATACAGAGCACAACAGAGAGTTGTGATGGAAGTTTTGCTCACTCAATGCTCCTCCAGCCTTCAAACCCAAGCAGAGTTTAGAGTTGTTGTGTGAAAGTGGGACGGAGGACAACATCCTTCCTCTTTAGACGCTTGTTAACTACACACATCTGCATTGATCTGTGCTTTTTTTGAGTCCGAGGGACAGATGGCAGAAATACAGACATGCTGATCCTTATTGATCTGCACCAAGGCCCCACGCTTGCTCGTCCTTCATTTGATAGTGGGCAGCGTCTCTAACCGAAATAGTGAAGACATTGTGTTGTTGAAGTCTGCCAGTGCCATAAGGCCTGCTGGTATAGAAAGAGTCCAGCGTACAGGTGAAGGAGGAAAGTGTCAGCATCCTTCTCCTCCTTTGTTTTCTCTCTACCTACAGTATGGACAGTTATGTAATTCTGCAGTGAATTATGTGTATTATCCATGGCATAAGCTGTAAAGAAGGTCAAAGTTACACATTTGGGTGATTCTTTAACTACGGACACTATTGGCCTTGTAAATGTAATTTCCACCACACCATTGCCTTACAATATAAAGCGCCTTGGGGCAACTGTTTGTTGTGATTTGACGCTATATACATGTGCTCTGATGTCACTGTTTGTCTCCATAGAAACTACCCAAACAATCTTTCATACAAACTGTTTAAAGGGACATTACAGTGTTGTGGTGGAAATTACGGCAATAGTGTGGGACAACTACATTTTGTTTAAAAAAATCACAACAGTTGTATGACATTGAATACCCCAATTATGTTTTGATTATTTTACTGATATTTTATTCAGAGATATTTTAAAACATTAGAAAAAACGTTTCTTTACATTCATTTTTATCATTGAAGATCAAAAGTCTGGGTGTGGGACAAGCACAAAACGGCAATATTTGCATATAATGATGCTGAAAAAAGGTGAAAAAGTCATCATAGACTACTAGAACAAATTTCTTAACACACTTTCATTGTAAAGATAACTATAAAAGTGTGAAATTTCCCCTTTTTTCTGTTTTTCATACAATATGATCAAAGGACATAAGTGCCCGTAGTCATCACCCATTTACTGTTTTGTTTTGTAAGAGGCTAAAATTCCATTAAAGCTACAGTATGTAGCTTTTAGTGCCATCTAATGGGGAGGTTGCAAACTGTATCTTGCCATCGCTGGTCACAATTTTGTTTCCTTCTTTTGTGATAAGTAATATGTATTAGGGGTGCTGGAAAAAATCGATTCACATCCGAATCGCGATTCTTATTTATTAAGATTCTGAATCGATCCAAAATGTCCAAGAATCGATTTTTAAAAAGCATTTTTTAAACATTTTCTTAATTACTCGCTGCATGTACTGTTTGTCAGGCAACGGCCTCCGTACTACCGCGTCCCCGTGAGGGGAAGGTCTGGCGTGCTTCAAACATTCATAAGCTGCAGCTTAGCATGGCGGACGAAGAGCTAATTCAGCCAGCACCGTCTCTGCTGAAGGAAACTGTTTGGGCACATTTTGGATTTTATTATTTACTGCGTAAGAAGGAGCTTGACATGACTTATGCAGTGTACAAAATCTGCAAAATGAAAGTCAAGTACTTTGGAAACACTTCAAATCCACAAGCCCACATGATACGCCATCACCCGGAGCTAAAAGAAGCGGAGCAGCGGTATCTGCCAACTACTGACCAGCGCTTCCCTAAACTGCCAGCCAACCCTGAACGAGCAAAGCAGATAAGTAAATTTACATCTTTAGAATCACTTGATTAACCTTGTAAAGCTGCATTTTCTTAAACATAAACATTTTTTTAAGTAATATAACTATTTCTCAGAGCTCTTTCAATCAAAAATCGATTCTGAATTGAATCGTCACCCCAAGAATCGGAATCAAATTGAATCATGAGATGTTGTAAGATTCACATCCCTAATATGTATGTGTAGCCCATGTGGTCTTTATGTTATGTCAATTTCACCAAAATTCCGTTTTATTTGTGAGTATTAATGGGATTGTGTGTAAGTTTATTTTGAGAGTTTTTACTTAGAGGCTTTTATTTTGGCGGTGTTGCTACTTCCTGGGGATTCGCACGCTTCTCCTCAGTTGCTGGGAAGAGAGCAGAGGGGAGACTTGTGTGAACCTGTGAGACTGGAGTGGCTGTATTTGCATATGTTGTGTTTCACACAGTAAATCTCCTGACTGGCAAACCCCTGTGTGAGGCTCAGTTCGTCCATCTACACAACGCAGATATTTCCCAGCTGGTCAGCATAGACAGGCTGGGCTACAGTGGTGCCGTGACCCGGATCCACATCGCTCAGTTTGGTCCAGCGTGGTTCCTGGAGCAGTGGATCAACGCCATTTTGGTCACTGGAGGTTGCCGTCAATACGTCGAGAGTCAACTAGGGGTTTCGCATTTTAGTTACATTTTATGGAAAAATTTGTGCACATAGTTGAAAGCTTTAGTTTGAAGGTGGTTATTCAAGTTTTCTGTGGGTTATCAAAATGACTTTTACTATGGATGAAGAGGAAAAGCAAAAGGTTCCCACTGAGACATTTTTTGTTGGTATGGGTCGAGGTAAAGCTAGAATTCAGATGGATCAAACTCCTCTGAGAGGTGCAGGAATTGTTCACTCACCTGGTTTTTGTTCTACCCGGATATAAGAAAATGTATCTTCTGACACTAGCCTAAATGGAAATGTATTAGGTGCATCTGCTGTAACGGGTTCAGAGCTAAATGCACTGATTACTCAAATTGCTCAACAAGTTGGACAGACTATAAAAGACCAGTTAAGTGAAATGGGACAAGGCTCAAATGACATGCCAACTCAGGATAGTGCAGAGCAGATGTCCAGCGAACCCACTTACTTGAATTTGTCGGGTGCAAAATTCGTCCTACAGCCGGATGTGAGAGAGCCTCCTGTCTTCAGAGGGGATGGTTTGGATAAAAACAGAGTGTGTGAGTGGCAAGAGATGATTTACACATATCTTAGAAAGAGAGCCATACCTGTTAATGAACAATATTCTGAAATAATGTCCAAGCTAATGGGAAAAGCTAAAGATGTTGTCAGAGTAACTTTGCGGAGTAGCCCATCACTGAAGCCTCAAGATAATCCAGCCATAATATTTGACATTCTTAGGCAACATTTTAGTGATGAAACATATTCATGTATGCCAATGGCCGATTTTTACAGTACAGTCCCGATGCAAGGCGAAGCTCCTGTTGAGTATTGGCTGCGGTTAAACAAAGCAGTAGATGCAGCAGAGGAAGGTCTAAAAAGATTAGGGAGAAACATGATGGATCCATGCCATGAGGCAGCCATGATGTTCGTAAAGTATTGCCCTGATCCTACGCTCGCTGCAATTTTCAGATTCAAAGCACCAGACAAATGGACAGCCAGTGAGGTGCAGGAACATATCGATCGTCATCAGATGGAGAGGAAAGAATTCAACTTTTCTAACCCCAAACGCATGCAGCCTGTCACTGTTCATATCCAAACACCTGAATCTAGTCCTCCTGAAGCAGCAAGGCATGCAGCAGAGTCGGCGGGACAGAATGAGAGCCTCAAGTCTTCAAGTAATGATGAATGCCTGAAGATGCTAGTGAATCTTTTTGAACGTGCACTATCTCAGGATAACAATGTAACATCCAATGCTGTCAAGCCAGACTCTTTCCAGAGGCGATGCTGCAGAGTCTGTCAGTCCTTTGAGCATTCCACGCTTGCACATTGCAGACAAAAACGCTTGTGTTTAGCATGTTTTCAGCCGAATCACATAAAAAGGGACTGTCCCCATGTCAAGCCCAATCAGAAATCTGCTGTATCCTTTCAGCAGAACAACCAGCCATTAAACTAGCTGGCCCGCATTGGGAGAGGGGAGGTGTGGGCATTGAAAATGATACCCTCGACGTTGAGCTACAACAACACTATACTAAGGCATGTGCCGCAGCGCCAGCTGGTGCTAAAGTGATAATGCAGAATACTCAGAGAGTGGGTTCCTATGATGAACTGTTTTATACTACAGTCAAGGTTAATAACTCATTGGAAGTTAAAGGGATGCTTGATTCAGGATCAATGGCATGCACTCTCAGTGAAAAAGCAGAGTCAGAAATGTTGAGCAGAGCGGCACTTTCAAATCCTATCCCTCTAAACTGTGAGATTGTGCTTGTGGGGTGTGGGGGAACTGTGAGCAGACCAAAATGTATGTATGATATTGAGATGAAGTTGTATGGGCAAAGTTGTGTTGTGCCAGTCCTTGTAGTTCCTGGTCAGCGGGACGACTTGATCATTGGGACCAATGTCATCAGACATTTAATGCGTCAGCTCAAAGTAACCAGTGATTATGTGCGCCTTGTTTCTAGTGGCAGTGTTTCACCAGAGTGTGAACAGTTTTTGGACCGTATGGCGAATTCTTCTATGTGCCAAGGAGATGAGCTTCCGGACCGGATCAGAACGGTTAAACTGCGGCAGTCTGTCACGCTGTTGGCCAGGCAAGAACATTTGGTGTGGGGTAAGTTGCCGAAAAACGCACCCATGTCACCTGGCAGTACAGTTTTAGTTGAACCTACTTCTTCTAAGTCAATGCCACGCAACATTATGGTCGGCCGTATAGTCACACCACTATGGGGCGATAGGTGGGTGCCTATGAAAGTGACCAACATATCAGACAAACCGGTGACTCTAAAGAAGAATGCCAAAATCGCAGATGTGTCGTCATGTGTCGCTGTTGAGGAGTTTGAGATTACCCAGGGGTTGTGTCAGCCTGAGGAACACACAAAACAAGAAAATCATGATAGCTGCCCCTTAGAGTTGAAAGAAAAACTAAAATGTGTGGGACTTTCAGATGTCGATATTGATGGATGTCACACAAGTCCAAGTGGTAGAGAGAAGTTAGTGTCTCTGCTAGAGAAGTACAATGACATTTTCTCTAAACATCCTTTAGACTGTGGTCAAGCTAGAGATTTTGTGCATCGTATTAGGCTCACTGATGAAAAACCACTCCGCTTGCCCTATCGCCGTGTCCCACCTGCACATTATCAAAAGTTGCGTCAAGTGTTATCTGACATGGAGGAGCAAGATCTCATCAGGAAATCAGTCAGTGAATATGCATCTCCACTCGTACTTGTCTGGAAAAAGGACGGAAGCCTGAGATTGTGCACCGATTTCAGGTGGCTAAACACCAGGACGTTCAAAGACACGCATCCACTCCCACATCAGTCAGATTGTCTAGCTGCTTTAGGTGGAAATGCTTATTTCAGCACGATGGATTTGACCTCCGGGTTTTATAACATCCCAATGGCGGAACAGGACAAAAAGTATACTGCGTTCACAACACCTATGGGACTGTACGAGTATAACCGTATGCCACAGGGACTTTGTAACAGCCCAGCATCTTTTATGAGAATGATGCTAAGTATTTTTGGAAATTTAAATTTTACTAGCCTCCTTTGTTATCTCGATGACGTTTTAGTTTTTGCACCAACAGAACGAGAGGCTTTAGAGAGGTTAGAGCTAGTGTTTCAGCGGCTTAGACTACACAATCTTAAACTAAGCCCCAGAAAGTGTCATTTGATGAGATCTTCAGTTAAGTTTTTGGGCCACATAATAGACAAAAATGGCGTTGCTGTGGACCCAGATAAGGTGGAGGTCATCTCTAAAATAACCAAAGCTGACCTCATGGAAGACGACGGGTGTACGCCTTCAGTGAAAAGAATAAAGTCATTTTTGGGGATGGTGCTATACTATCAGCACTTCATTCCGGGTTGTTCTAGTCTAGCCAAACCATTGTTTGCTCTTACAGGTGGCCAAAAGAAACGTGGTGGGGTCAAACACAAGTCAAACTTGGGTTCCTTTCGCAGGTTGAAACCTTCTGATTGGACAGAAGAGTGTGATGTCTCACTGTCCAAGCTCAAGGATAGCCTTCTGAATTGTGTAGTGCTTCTACATCCTGATTTCAGTCAGTCTCTGATTTTGCCCATTGATGCCTCTCTAGATGGGCTTGGTGCTGTGCTTTCGCAGATTCCCCCAGGTGAAAAGAAAGCCCGCCCCATCGCGTTTGCAAGCAAAACACTGAGTACTTCTCAAAAGAAGTACCCTGCTCACCGCTTAGAATTCTTAGCTCTGAAGTGGAGTGTGTGCGAAAAATTCAGCCATTGGTTGAGAGGCAATTCATTCACAGTATGGACTGATAATAATCCATTAACCTACATTATGACAAAACCCAAGTTAGATGCTTGCGAACAGCGCTGGGTGTCCAAACTCGCTCCTTTTTCATTTGATCTTAAACACATCCCAGGAACTAAGAATATTGTGGCAGATACTCTTAGCTGAGACCCATTCTCTAAAACTGTTAGCCAGAGACTCATAACCGAGCAGTACGAGTGGCTTGTGGCAGAGGCAGAGGGTGTTACCCCAGATAGTATTCAAGATACTTTCCGTCTAAAAGTTCAGGGCCACATAGTTAAAAGAGTCCCTCAGTCAAAATCCACTTGTGAAGCTGAAATAAGCGCACTGTTGGAAACTCACAACGAATGGGAAGCTGCAGCAGAGACAAGAGCGGTACAGTTCATTCTGGCTGTTCAGGACATGATACCGCCAGGTCAAGACCCGTTTCCTGTGTTCACACTGGCAGAATTGCAGCGCAGTCAGGAGAATGACCCTGTAGTTTTAGTACTCGTGCCTTTTGTCAGTCGTAAGAAGCGCCCCTCTAGACGAGAGCAGCATTTGATTTGAGAGACTGAAGTTACAGAATGGAGTTTTATACAGAGTCACAAAAGATCCAATCAGCAAACACAAACGACATCAATTTGTCCTTCCTGAAAGTTTGAAAGAAAAGGCTCTATATGCTATTCACGACATTGCAGGACATCAGGGACAAGAAAGAACAATGCATTTAGCTCGACAAAGATTTTTCTGGCCAAAAATGGACACTGACGTGAAAGAATATGTGAAGTGTTGTCAGAGATGTATTTTAGCTAAGACCCCAGATCCGTCTGCTCGTGCACCTCTCGAACGTATTCGTACTTCTTCACCCATGGAGTTGGTGTGTTTAGACTTTTGGAGTGCGGAGGACAGCAAACAGCACTCAGTAGATGTTCTGGTAGTAACAGATCATTTTAGCAAGCTGGCTTATGCTTTCCCGTGTTCAAATCAAACGACTAAACAAGTGGCAAAAAAGTTGTGTTCTGTGTGTATGGCTTCCCTGAGCGTATACACTCTGATCAGGGAGCAAATTTTGAAAGTGAACTAATTGCAGAACTGCTCAGATTGTCCGGTGTTTCCAAATCACGTACAACAGCGTACCATCCCATGGGGAACGGTGGGACAGAGAGATTTAATCGCACACTTGGGAACATGCTTCGTTCTTTGCCTTTGAAACAGAAACAGAATTGGCCACAACAAATACAAACCCTGACATTTGCATACAACTCGACTGTGCATGAGACAACAGGATATGCCCCTTTTCAGTTGATGTTTGGAAGAATTCCGAGGCTCCCTGTTGATATTATGTTCAAACAAGTGTTGAATGATCCGGTCGTGGTTGATCACAAGAGTTATGTCAAGACACTTATGTCTTACTTGCATGAAGCAGCAAGGATCGCTCAGAAGCACACTATCGAGGAACAGGACAAACAAGCAAAAGGATACAACAGAAAGATCAAAGGAACTCAGCTGAACATCGGAGATCGTGTTCTCATTGCAAACAAGGGTGAGAGGGGAAAGAAAAAGTTGGCAGACAAATGGAGTTCTACAGTGTACACCATAAAAGACAGGAATTCACAGAACCACACATACAAATTGGAGGATCCCGAAGGTGCTACAAGAATTGTACACAGGAACTTGCTCCTGGACATTAGTTTCCTACCAGTGGTGGAGACAAGTGGTGTGGAGGAGCTGTACTCACCTGACTCTTTGGACGTGGAGAGCAGTACGGATCAGACAAACTCTTGGGTACTGAATGCCTCAGAACATTCTTATGATCAACTGGACCAGAGTGACAGTGTATCCCAGTCAGAGCAGCCGAGTCGGGGTTCCTCAGAGACAGAAACCCGACATGAACTGAACCACCCTCCAGACCAGGAAGATGTGGCTAGCTTGGTTGTAGAAAAAGACTCATGCACACCTCAGACTCAATTGTCCTCTGGTTGTAATGTAGAAGCAGGTTTGGGCCTTGGCCAAGACACTCCTGACATACCCACTCAGACAAATCCGGATGTTATCGAGGAACGGGTAGTTGTAACCAGAGCAGGCAGGGTCAGTAAAAAGGTCAACCGTTTCATTGAAACTATGGTTCAGAAACCTCTAAATTTGAAGGGTTTTGCTAGTTCATTCAGTAAGAGGTCTCAGTCGCTTTTGACTCTATTCTTGAAGGAAGAGAAAAGCAAAAAAAATGTCTGTTTTGTTTTTGTAAGAAACATGGTGCGCTTTGTAACCCTTTGTGACAGTCATTCCATGTATTCATAAGCAAGGTGGTTGTATGGTGTACAAGGCATCGTATCAATCTAGGAGTAACTAAGGCCTGATCACCCTTATGTTGTTCCGAACCTATTGTATGGGTAGCTTTTCAGCTGAATGTAAAGCTTAGAGCTTTTGTTGAGTCCTTGCTTGGTTCTTGTAGTATAGATTTTGGCGAAATCTGGGAGGGGTGGATGTAGCCCATGTGGTCTTTATGTTATGTCAATTTCACCAAAACTCCGTTTTATTTGTGAGTATTAATGGGACTGTGTAAGTTTATTTTGACAGTTTTTACTTAGAGGCTTTTATTTTGGTGGTGTTGCTACTTCCTGGGGATTCGCTCGCTTCTCCTCAGTTGCTGGGAAGAGAGCAGAGGGGAGACTTGTGTGAACCTGTGAGACTGGAGTGGCTGTATTTGCATATGTTGTGTTTCACACAGTAAATCTCCTGACTGGCAAACCCCTGTGTGAGGCTCAGTTCGTCCATCTACACAACGCAGATATTTCCCAGCTGGTCAGCATAGACAGGCTGGGCTACATATGATCCTCCAATCACAAAAAAGAGGATTCTTAAACTGCGTTAACTGCACAAGCAACCAATCGACAAGCTGCAAGGACTGATCGATTATTAATCGACTGTTTGACAACCGTTTGAGTCAAAAAAAATTTAAATCTAAATTCTGTATCCCACCAGTACTGAAGGATCCTCCTAAGAGACAATGTACTAAAGACATCAAGAGGTGATAACTTGATGTCTTTAGTGTCCAGGTCTCACAATCATAAAGTGAGACAGGAAGCATCAGGACCCTAAAGAGTTGGACCAACACCACTGTCCAACAACCTCATGACTGCATAAACTCTTTAGTCTGGGACCTAGCTGAGATGTACGCACATCATTCAGAAGAGGATAACTCAATTGTTGTAGACTAATATGACCCCAATGAATAACTTGGGACATGTGCCAAAATCTCTATCCGAGACAAACAGCTTGAAAATGACCACGCCCTTTTTTGTCCAGAGTGTTACTTCAAATACAGCTGTAGTTTCTAAACTGCAGCAGCTACAAATTTTCCAAAGTATTCAAAATGTTCAGAATGACCAGTACATGTTTGAGAGGGTCATAGAAAAGTGTCAAATTTCTATTTTGATATTTTAAGAAAAAATGGCTGAAATAAGTGGGTCAACTTATTACTGCACATTGAAAGAAAACCAACATTTACTAAATATAATGAAATTTTATTTTCATTATCAATGGAATATTGATTTAAAGTGAAAAATGCAAAAAAACAAAAACAAAAAAAAACTTGTTTATTGAGTAGACAGCAGTATCTAGAGATCTTAAATGTTTTAAAGATTATCAGGGAAATCTCCCAACAGCCAACAGTCCAGAAAGTTTAAGTTACTAAATATACAAGGTCTGTCCATAAAGTATTGTACCTTTTTTTTTTTTTTTTTAAACTATATGGATTTGATTCATATGTTTTCACGTCAGACATGCTTGAACCCTTGTGCGCATGCGTGAGTTTTTCTACGCCTGTCGGTGACGTCATTTGCCTGTGAGCACGCCTTGGGAAGGAGTGGTCCTGCCCCGTCGTCGGATTTTCATTGTCTGGAAATGGCGGAATGATTTGGGGGTTTTTTCCATCAGAATTTTTTCAGAAGCTGTTAGAGACTGGCACCTGGAAACCATTCGAAAAATTTATCTGGCTTTTGGTGAAAATTTTACGGGCTTCACAGAGAATAAGGTCTGTTAGTACAGCTTTAAGGACCCCTTTAAGGACGCTCGGCGCGCCGGGCTCCGACCTGCGATGATGCGGCACAAGCCACCGGACCATTTCTAAACGGATGGCTCTGTGGATACGAGACCGTCGTGCTCTTTCTCTGGTTATCACAAGAGCTGGACATCAGCCATTTTCTGGCAGATTTCACTTTTAACAAGAGATTTTGTCATGGAAAGAGATTTTGTCAGAGGACAAGTTTGGACATGCCTATCTCGGGTTTCAATGCTTACCAGTCCAGTAAGTATCAGTGAAATTGTGGAGAGCTGGACATGTCCAAACTTGTCCTCTGACACGCCGAAACGGAGGTGTTCCTTTGTTTCACTTCCAAAGCGAATCGGTCTTTATGCGCAAAGCCTCCGCGCGGCTTTCCATGACAAAATCTCTTGTTAAAAGTGAAATCTGCCGGAAAATGGCTGATGTCCAGCTCTTGTGATAACCAGAGAAAGAGCACACGACGGTCTCGTATCCACAGAGCCATCAGCTTAGAAATGGTCCGATGGCTTGTGCCGCGTTGTCGCAGCTCGGAGCGCGGCGCGCTGAGCGTCCTTAAAGGGGTCCTTAAAGCTGTACTAACAGACCTTATTCTCTGTGGAAAAACTCACACATGCGCACGAGGGTTCAAGCTTGTCTGACGTGAAAACATATGAATCAAAGCCATATAGTTAAAAAAAAAAAAAAAGGTACGATACTTTATGGACAGACCTCGTATGGCGATTTCGGACTGTATGTAGGCCGTTTGGCCTAATATTTTCAAAATGAAAACTTTTACACTCTTTTACCCTTCTAAACATATATTGGCCATTCTAAACAGACTGAGCCCCTTGACAAATCTGTAGCTGTTGGAGTTTAGAAAATACAGCTGTATGTGAAGTAACACTCTGGATGAAAAAGGGCGTGGTCATTTTTGGGCTGTTCACCCAGGAGAGAGATTTTGGCACATATCCCAGGTTGTTCACTGGTTTCATATTGGCAAAGGCTATACGCCCAACCGTTGGGCAAATAAATATAATGTCCTACCTTATTCACCCAATCGTTGGGCAGATAAGTCATATATTGAGCGTTACATGCACAACTGTTGGACAAATATAATGTCTTATCTTATTCGCCCAACTGTGATCGTTTATTTGACATGTTTTGTGTATCTAAACTATGTTTTTTACACCACTTTTTAAGGCTCTATTGTGGTGTATGTTTGACACATTTAATGGTGCCGTCTTTAATTACTGCCAAAACACCGTAATGGATGAAAACAGACAAACTTCATAAGCATTTTGAACGGAAGCATGTTAACGATGACGAAACAGTTTTTGAACAAAATGCTGCTTGTTGGCTGTAAGATGGTGTTAGTTTGACACAGTTCCCTGGGTGTGATGAGCCAAACAGAACCGCTTTAGATCACAGCCCCTCTGCAGGGTGCGAACCCTCCCGCAGCTGGCGAAAAAATATCCACCTTTTTTCCCTCCCATGTTGAAACTGGAAGTGAGCTTGCAAGCGATTGGGCGTATAGCCTCTTTCATTCATATTAGTCTAGTACAGTGGTTATCCTCTCCTAAATGATGTGCATGTCTAAGTTAGGTCCTTGACTACCTCCCAGATGTTTCCCAATATTAGGAGCCATGAATGTCACTGAGCGTCTCTGCAAGTTCAACACTTTCAATGCAGACAGATACACTGCTGAGTCCAGGAAGTCATGGAAAGGCTGGATCTTAGTCTTCATCCAGGACAATCGCAAACCCAGCCACTCTGAATTGTTGCTCAACATGAAAGTGCTCTATTGGGTTCAACCCAATTGATGATGATTAGTTTATAGGTTTAGAGGGAAAAAAGTTGGAATATGGTGTAGAAGGATCTGTAGCTTCCTGCCAGGGCAGTGTACCCTACTGAGTGCTGCTGTAGTTTTATGAGAAATGGACAGAGATTGTATAAAAATGCCCCATCTTTCTGGAACCCGATCTGGGCCAATATACAGTATCGTGTCCTTTCTTAACTCACGCCCTGCCTCTCCACAACGTTAAATTTAAATAGGTCTGTGAGGTTTGATATAATCCTGGTGATAAACAAACCAAGCAGACAGCACAAGTGAAATCAAAACCTCTGTGCTGATAACTCAGGTACAGTGTCACATGACTGCTCCTCCTCAAATCATCTCAATCCAGATCCAGATTCTGACTCTGAGCACATGTCCCACTGCACTCACAAAATTCCCATTTAAAAAGTGACAGTAAAAATGTGACAAATGTGATAAAAATGTGGGGGGAAAAAAAATCAGCTTCAAACACACGATACAGTATGTGATTAGTTCTGTAGGAATCAATCAATCAATCAATCAACTTTTTTCTTGTATAGCGCCAAATCACAACAAACAGTTGCCCCAAGGCGCTCACTAATCTGATACACTCTTCACATGGTGACCTACAGATCACTTATCTGCATTTTTGAATAATTTAAATCAGTGGTTTTCAAACTGTGGGGTGTGCCCCCCCGGGGCACCAGAGTTCTTAGAGGAAGAACTCAACCCTTTTATTTCCTGTTAATTCCTGTTACTTATATAATTTTTAATGTTAATTTACTGTCTTAATGTATTTATAAATTGTTTAAGTTCTTGTTATTATATACACACTATTATTATTATTAATAATTCTGTTTTGTCATTTGAATTTTAAATGGACCACAATGGAAACAAGTGTTTTCCCTTTCTTGTGTCATCCATGTATTTTTAACGTTTACAATTATATTATATACTTACATTGAACTTACTACATAAAATCACGCATGTACGCATGCACACGCTCACGCTTTTAATATAAAAATTATTTACCACTCCCTGCTGGAATGGCATGTGAGTCCATAATGTATTTAGCAACGTCCATTGCTCAGTGTTGTTAGCTAATATCTGTGGCTTTTCCAAAAATATTAGTCTAATCAACTTTCCGTTTTGGCAGCATTCATTCTTGACCCACAATACCATACCAAAGGGCAAATGTCAACTCTCCCCAGTTTCTCTGTTATCGAAGTCACATGCACGCACGCACGCATGCACACACACACACACACACACACACACACACACACACACACACACACACACACACACACACACACACACACACACACACACACACACACACACACACACACACACAGAGGGCTTTTTGTCTTTTATGCATTCTACCACAAGCAGAATAACATCATGGCGGTTCATCGTGATGGAAGACATCAAATGCAGTACACTTTTCACTCATGGTAATGACAACATGAGACTTAACTAAACTAACTAAACCAAATGAATTACAAAAACACAATAAATCAGGAACACTACCAACACTGTGAAACTAACATGAACCACAATAACATTTAAAACCCCAAACTCCTACTGTGCATTATGGCACAACATCCATTGTGTAGTGCTAAAATTGCTTTCTTCAAAAATATTAGTCCTATCAACTTTCCATTTCAGCAGGGTTCATCCTTGACCAAAAATACATAAGCATACCAAACGGCAAATGTCAGCTGTCCCCAGTTTCTGCATGAGCAAAGCCATACACACACACATGCACACACAGAGGCCATTTGGCTATAGATTCATCAACAGCAGGCGTGTTTGCTGCTCGAGTGATTTAATGAATGTCCACGTGTGATTGGCCTTTGAGTTTTCTCAGTGGTGGTGTTGAACGCTGACCTTGATGAGAGTTTTGTCCATGAAGATACCTGTCCCATTCTACGACAGCCTTTATGAATGGATGAATCCCTGAGCGGCTTTCTGAAGAGGCAGCAAGCTGCAGTGCATGTCAGGCACTTTCATATTTTTCTGATAATGAGCAACATTACAGGCACAATGTCACATCCGTACATAATGGGGAGGGAGGTGCAGGAGGGAAAGCACACAGCTGTAGGAGGGGAAATCACTGAGGATGCCCAAATTGACCTCTGACATTAAGAAGGCCACATCTGACCTCTAATGTAGATTTAAATGAGTTAATTGTTAGCTTAGAAGGATTTGAAACCAGTTCAAAACAGATAATATGATTCAAAACCCAATAAAGCAAGTTAAAAGTGTTTTAGGATAACCTATTTTTAAAATATGCTAATTCACCATGCTAACACCATGCATAAATGCATATGCTAATATTAGCATATTAGCATATTATGCTAATGCGTTAATATGCTATTTTTAAATGTGCAAAATAAAATATTTATTTATTTAATTATTTTTTGTTTTGTTTTTTTGCAAAAGACAAACTGGTTTTAACTGCTTTAAACTGTTTTATGCAAAGAGAAACTAGTTTTAAGGGATTATAAACACTTTTTGCAAAGGACAAAGTGGTTTTTACTTGTTTTAACTGCTGTAAATGTTTTTCTCTTTTTTTTTGTTTTTGCAAAGAACATACTGTTTTCAACAGCTGTCAAAGTGGGTTTTTTGTTGTAGTTGTTAGTTTTTGTTTTGTTTTTTGACCACCACTTTGTCCTTTGTATAAGAGTTTAAAAACTGTTAAAACCCATTTGTCTTTTGCAAAAAAAAAAAAAAAAGTTAAAATGCTTCTAGAGTTTATTTATGAGTACACAAACTAAAGCAGCTATAGTGTCTGATATTATTATTTACTGATGCGTAAACTCAAAACTTCTGTTTTACACTAATAAAAGTTTTAATAGTAACTTAAAACTCACTTAAAGAAGGTGTGTTGGTTTTAAAATGTGTCTTCTATGGACACACACACACATACACACATGCATGTCATACTATTCTGCACTCTTTATTACTGCGACCACATGACTGCTGATCCATTATATAAATGACAAATTCCTTTTGAAATTATCCTCCGTGGAGATGAATGGTATTTAATTACCACGCTGTTCTCCTCCTTATTCAATAACAGAACAATAATTCTTTGCTTTAGCTCATAATTTAGAGAAAATGAATATATTACAGGCAGCACATTTTTTTCCTTTTCTCCTTGAAGCACCTGAGGGTGCGACTAATTCATTTACAGGCTCAACACCAATTAGTCTAACAACCTGATTCTCTGCTTATTTGAATGGATTATTTTTCAACCCTAAAGTCAGTGTGTGCGATGTTACGGCAGCACAGTAAGCTAACGTGAGATAAAGGTGTCAGTGTGGAGCAGGGTGGAGGGTTTGTGCCCTTGCTCAAAGGCTCATTGGCAGTACAATGCTTTTAGATCAGTGGGATCAAACTGAAATGTTTTTAAAAACAAACAAAATGTAAAACTGTGATACTTTTTCTTTTTGTAGTGAAGCAGCAGTGAAACGCATTCATTGCACTAATGTAGTGTGATTTTAGTGGCAACCACATGCACAAGGTGATCGCCATATCTGTCCATAGAGTGCAAATAACCCTGATTAGTTTCATCACAGATTAATAAATGGATCTGTTGTTTATTTTAAACAATTCATAAGTAGACATAATAAATTAGTTTATTATTATATTCATCTTATTACCTTTGCCAAAGAGGTTGTTCTCAGTTGTGTCCAAGAGTTTGTTGGTTGGTTTTGTTTGATTGCTAGCCTGATGGGCAGCATGGTAGTTAGCACTGTTGCCTGACAGTGAGAACATCCCAGGTTCGAATCCGACCTGGGCCTTTCTGTGTGGAGCTGACATGTTCTCCCTGAGTTTGCGTGGGACCCTCTGGGTGCTCCGGCTTCCTCACACTTGCAAAGAGATGCAAGTATGGTGACTCTAAATTAACTGTAGGTGTGGGCGAGTGTGAATGTGTTTGTGTGTCAATGCGTATATGTTGGTTGTGTTGGGGTACACCAGGCTGGTGTAACCCGCCTGGTGTACCCCACCCTTCGCCCAGTGAGTGCTGGGATAGGCTCCAGCCCATCTGTGACCTTAAATTGGATTAAGGGTGATTAGAGAGTAAATATATGTTTACAGGAACACACTCACACAAATCACAAATTAGGATCAAAGTTTAGTGATCAAGACCAACGAGCAACGATGAGGATTAAACATCAGTGAACAGGGGCAGAGGTCAGGATGAAAAGTAAAAAAATATCAGAGATTAGCAATAAAGATCAAAGGTCAGCACTCAGGATCAAATATCAGCAGTCAGGATCAAAGATGGAGGGAAATTCATCAAGTTGAGACTGTGGCCTATTTCTGCAGACATGCCCATAAAGAGCATAGAGGGATATGTTTTGCAAACTCAATACCCATTACTACATTGGATAACACTGAAATTGAGGATGCTCCACTGGCTGTTCCTGCAAGATCAAATATTTTGTGTCTGCTACCTACAACCCATGTGGAACTTCTTAAACCCAAACCTAATTTTAGGCATCTTATGAAGATAATTTCGTTGCACTTGTTGTAATGACAATAAATCATCATTCATTCATTATATTCACTACTCTGGAACAACCCCCAAATCCCAATAGTCAAATTGTCAACCCCACTGAGGTTCTCAGTTTGGGTCCCATTAACATAAAGTCACTGTCCTCAAAATCATTTTTGATAAACAATCTAATTATGGATCACCACTTAAATATGATTGGTTTATGTAAAGCCTGGCTTAAACCTACTGCTGTCCTCCCCTTAGATGAAACATTTAGTCATGTCCCTCGTGATACAAAGCAAGGCGGGGGTGTTGCTCTAATTTATAAATCTGGGTTTAGTTTACTGGCTTTGGATCTTTGGGTATTTTAATTGATGACTCCCTAACTTTCACAGTGCATGTTCTTCAACTAGTGAAAAAATTGAGACTGAAATTGGGTTTTTACTTTAGTAATAAGTTGTGTTTTTCTTTTCATGTAAAAAAGCAGCTTGTTGCTGCCACTTTTTCATCAATCTTGGACTATGCTGATGTTTTGTACATGCGTGCCTCTGCTCAGTGTCTTCATAAAATTGATACAGCTTATCATGCTATCTTGAGACTTATAACAAATTGTAAAGTCCTGACTCATCATTGCGTTATATTCTCGGGTGGGACGGCCTTCTTTGGCCACCCACCCGAGAATATAACTCATCACTGGTATATTGTCATATACAAGGCTATTTTAGGTTGCTTCCATCTTATCTATGTGTCCTTACTATGCCAAAGAGTACTGGAAAATATTCCTTGTGCTCTCACGACCTTTACTTACTTTCAGTTCCAAATGTTCGTACTGAGCTTGGGAAAAAGGCATTTGCTTATTATTCCCTCACTACATGGAAAAATCTGCAAGATACTTTACAACTGGACTGCCTAGTTTCTTTGAATGAATTTAAATCTAAACTTAAAGACTTAGAGGCAGTTTCTTTAAGCTGTCAATGCTTTTAATTTGGTGCAGTGAACCAGTTTTAAAATTGTTACGGATACAGTTTTTATTGTATGTGTTCTTGTGTTGTTATTTTTTTTATGTTTTGTTTGTAATCGTGCTTATTTTATGCTGCTGCCTGTCTTGGCCAGGTCTCCCTTGAAACTAGCTGTTGGGGGTCGAAAGTATAATTTGTTTGAACATCTGATTCACCGCTCTGCCCAGGATAGTACGTATAGCCAAGGTCAGATGAATAAAAATCAACCATGCTATTTTGTCACCGTATATAGGCTCCTTGGCCCGTACTCTGAATTCTTAGATGAATCTGGTGAGTTTATCTCTAATTTGCAACCCATGCAGATAACATTCTGATTGTTGGTGACTTCAACATTCATATAAATAAGCCTTCTGACCCCCTCTGCAAATCATTTATGGAC